>NW_017729029.1:79981293-79985608 GCF_001723915.1 Gavialis gangeticus | reverse complement strand
CCCCCCCCCCCCAAAACAAAACAAAACAAAACAAAAAAAGATTTATATGGTGGAAAATGCAAAATGATTAGTTTAAAGAATTTTATTTTCTGTAAGAACTGAAGAGTTTTATTTAATTAACTGCTTGACTAACAATAGCCCTAATTTTTAGTCATTGTCTTAGTGAAATAATTTTTTAAATCACTGTTTTAAATGTAATTTAAATCTATAAATTACCTATGCTAATTAGATTTAAGGAACAGGTGCTTATTCATTGGAACTCTCGCCCACTTCCTCCAACCTCATTCTGTCTATTATTTTCAGTTTAAATCGGGGTGGGGAGATAGGAAAATCAGACTGTCAAGCTGGTTGTGTGCTTTATATTGAACTGGCTTTTCATTGGAAAATGGTGATTGACTGAAATATATGTTTCATTGAAGCTTCCTCAGGTCCAGGATAAAATTCATGGTTATAACACTCACTTGACATGTGTAAAATTCAAATTTTCAATGAGAAAGAGGGACTTTGAACCCTGGTCTTCCATACCCATTTGAATGCAAAACCACCAGGCTACAGGCTATTCTCAGATAGGCATTTCATGAGAAACTTTAAAGGCTTAGCTTCAGAATAATTCCACGTCTTAGCTTCCAAATTTTTCACAAAATGATACATATAAAATTGCTGCCAGTCAATGTATAGCAACTGTGTAAGCTGAATGAAAGGTAATTCTTTGTTCAGCAGAGAATTTCTCTCTATGTAACCAAATATCTTAAAAAACAGTTTTTAAACAATACAACAGCCACAGGGTAGCAGGAATTAACCCACATTGAATTAACTCATTTACAGAATAATGGTATATTTAATTACTTCACACACTGTTGCTAAAGTACATCATACTTTAATCTTTTTTACAGGTAACAATAAGAACAGAAATATATATTGCAAATGTGCAAAAGCTCTACCTGACATAGGTATAGTCACAAGGTTAATATATCACCTAATTTGCCATAATAGTTTAACTATTTTATACAATATGAATTATATTTACTCTAACCCAAAACAAGGTTTTTCCTGCCATTCAGTATGACAGAGAGAAAAGCCCCATGTCCTGGACTGGAGTACAAGGTAAGTAGTGGGTACATCTTTGCCACCAGCTCCAGCTTTGGCTCAAAACTGGGCTCAGAGTCAGAACTACAGCTACTTTCCCCATCAACACCTACTCCCCAATACCTCTGACCCCCCCCCCACAGGACTCTGCCACCTGTCCTGCCCTCCCCCCTGCAACTTGCCCTCCATCACGCCTACCACTCCATTCTGGTTTGGGTCACAGAACATATGCTGGTTCCAGCTCCCACCAAGCCTGGCAGCAGTTAGTGGCAGCTCTGGCCCCAACCCCAACTCCAGCTCCAACCTGCTCCCAAGTCTGTGGTTGGGACCAGAGGTATGCATTGCCACTACCACAACCTTCTATTGCTTGGCTGGGTCTGAGACAGAGTGGGGCCAGAGGTGTGATGGAGGGCAAGTGGCAGTGGGGGGAGGCTAGACAGTGGGGGAAGAAGACTAGAGCAGCAGAAGGGAGATACCAGGGGGAACAGTCATTGCAGGGGCAAGTGCTGGAAGGAGCAAACATGGTGAGGGCAGGTCATATAGGGGGAGGGCATGCATGAGGTGTTGCAAGTACTGCAAAAGGAGCAGGTGAAGCTAAGGGGTGGCAGGTGATGGTGGGGACACACCGTGGGGGCCCAGGCACTGGGAACAGGGTGTAGGCACCACAGAGAAGGTGCTCAGGGGCACTGGTAGCAGGAGAGATAGGCATTAGAGGTGGAGGGAGGAACAAGTGGAAGGATTCAGACTGCTGGAGTCCCCAGATAGCTGTCTCCCTCCCCCTGCTACTATTTTCTCCACAGCAGCAGTGGAGGTGGGGTGAGCATAAGAGACCCTTCAATAATTAGACTCTATACATGGAAAACTATAACAAATGTATATTGTTTACTGGGTAAATACAGTAATTAGATGTTCGTTCCAGATAGAATTAAACAAATTAATTAAAATATTAAGTGCTATTCAGAGAAACACACCTTTTGCATTCTAATATGATCTTTTAAATATTCATATTTGTGGCATGGAAAAGTTCATTTCTAATTATTGCATTTACCCAAAACCAAGACGACTTTGAATTTAGGACAATGTCTTTCCACTAACTAGATTCTATGTGGGAAAAATGTAGAAATTTGTTATAATTTTTCAGGTATAGAATCTAATTATCGGAGGGTCATCCTAAATTTGTTCCCCCACTACTGCAACCGCATGGAAAGCAGTGACAGAGGAGCAGTGCCTAGTGGGCTAGTCGTGGATGGCCCCCTTGCCCATTTCTTCATCCTGCAGTCCACCTGCCTCTCCCCCACCACCACCTTCACACCTGGACTCCTGTCCCCATCCTCCTGCAGTGTCTTCCCCTCACTGCTCCCACCAGGAGGCCTCTGCCTCCTTTCTATCCCTATAGCCTACAGCCTCTGTCCTCTTTCCCCACCCTACTCCCCATAGTTTCTTCCCTTCCCTCACCCTTACTGATTGGCCAGGCAGGAGATGGAGTTTCATGCACTCCATGCCCCAGGAGGGAACCCAGCCACAGCCAGAGTCAGAGCCAGAGCTGGATCCATGCTTGACAGTAAGGTGGGTGGGGGGAGAGGTGGAAGAGTGCGGAGGTTGTAGGAGCAGAGGGAGTGGTGAAAGGAATGGCTGTTCTGGGTCTGATTTTGGTCCCAACCTGGCCTTGGAACTGGAGCCAAAGCCATAGCAGTTGTTTGCCCCCCACTCAAATCCAAAACTCAAATCTCAAATCCTCCCCCACAACCCGCTAATGCTGAATAGGGAAGAAAACCTCATCTTGGATTTGAATAAATATGGTCATTGACTATGATTCCCTTTAACAAAAAATAAATTGAAGTTAAAAGTTTTTGTCAGTTTAATGACATTGACTTCATCTTCATCCAACACTGCTAAATACGAAAGGTTTGGACTGTGTCCCTTTCTACAGCTCAATAGTAGAAATAAAAGTTTGTGTCTAGATTAATAATGTGATTGCTTCAAATATAGAACAGCTACAGAGAATTGCTGCTGAAAATTTTGCTGTAGCTTATTGTGAAATCACTGGAGTGCTCAAACACCTTCCACATATCTCAGGCAGGTGTCAAAATGAAATGTAATTATGAAAATTATTATTTAAATAGGAAGCTAATGCTAAGCATCAATAATTCCACTAAAGTTAATAAGGTCACTCATGTGCTTATAGTTAGACATGCTTAATGACCTTGCTGAATCCACATCTGTATGAGAGGACTAAATGCAAGGAGAATTCCTTTAATATAATGCTTAATATTCAAGCCATATCATTCGTAATTATTCACAATGACTCAACCAGCTATAGCTGTAAACCTCTGAATTGCAGGGGTTAAAATGGAAAAGTTTATAGACACTTATGTAAGATAAGTTGCTCATGATTTTACTACTTTTCTTCTAGCTTTAATATTCTCTTGACACTTCTTTTTTCCCCATTAAAAATATTAATAGATTCATAGCGGGGGTCATTAAGTCATCCATTCTGACCTCCAGTTTACTGATGAGAATCTTATGTGGGACTTTATCAAAAGCCTTAATAAAGTCTACTTCTAGGTCCATTCTATATTATGTCCACTTCATTCCATTTTTTTTTCTGTTCCATTTAATCAAGTCACTACTCAGTTATCTTTCTGACATGCTAAATACATTGAACTTTTTAACTCTCTCACTGCAAAAGTTTGCTCAGCACTTGAATGGTTTCTGTAGCTCTTTCCTGCAGCCTCTGAAATATTCAACCTCTTTTTAAAAACATGGACACCAGTGGACAGCATATTTTAGTGTCTCCCCAATGTACGTGCACAGGTTAAGAAAAATCATTCCCCTAGTCCTATTCTTTACTCTCCTGTTTATGAATCCCTGCTACCAAGGATACGATCCTTTCTTTTGTAGTCATACCCTAAATTCCACATTCCTAGTTGTAAAACATTACATTAGGCTTTTGTGCGAGGGAGCCCAACTGAAATGAGTTAGAACTTTTTGTGCAATTGTCTGCATCATTAGTTACCTCTGATAATCTAACATATCCCCAAATTTATTCAAAAGTTATTTTATCATAGAATTATAGAAACATTGAACATTAGGGTTGGCAGAGACCTCAGGAGGTTATAGTTTTATAGTAGCTAGGGTCAGGAGGGACCTGAACAGATCATTTAGCCTGATCCCCTGCCACAGGCAGGAATGAATGCTGGGTTCAGAAGACCCCAGACAGGTGATCATC
>NW_017729029.1:79979481-79981255 GCF_001723915.1 Gavialis gangeticus | reverse complement strand
CCATTTCCCTAGGAAGTTGGTTCCAGATTCTGGCCACCCTAACTGTAAAATATTGCTTCCTGATCACTAACCTAAACCCATAATCCATCAGCTTACTATCATCGTTCCTCGTCACCCCAGGTGGTGCTGGGGAGAATAGGGCTCTTCCTATTTGCTGATGATCTCCCCTGATGAGTTTGTAGGCAGCCACCAGGTCCCCCCTCAGTCTTTCTGAGGCTGAATAGGTTCAGGTCCCTCAGTTTCTCCCCATAGGGCCTGTCCTGCTGTCATCTCACCAAATGGGTGGCCCTCCTCTGAACTCACTCCAAGCTGGCCACATTCTTTTTAAAGTGCGGTGCCCAGTACTGGACGCAGTACTCCAATTACAACCTGACCAATGTCACATAGATGGAGAGTATCACCTCTCTGGACTGGCTTGAGATGCATCTTTGGACTTGCTAGCTGCAGTCTGGCATTGGCGGCTCATGTTCATCTAGGAGTCAATAATGACTTCAAGATCCCTTTCTGTCTCTGTGCTTTCAAGAGGGGAATTCCCCAGCCTGTATGTATGCTGTGGATTCCTTCTCCCAAGGTGCAGCACCCACATTTATCTATGTTGAACCCCATCCTATTCTCATCTGCCCACTTTTGTAGTCTGTCTAAATCTAGTTGCAGCCTCTCTCTCACTTCAAGTGTGCCCACATTGCCCCATATCTTAGTGGCATCAGCAAACTTGGACAAAGTGCTTTCAACCCACTCATCCAAGTCACTGATGAAGCTGTCAAACAGTGCGGGACCAAGGACTGAGCCCTGGGGGATCCCACTGCTCACATCTCACCAGGTTGAGTACGACCCATCCACTGCTACTCTCTGTGTGTGCTGCATCAGCCAGGTTTTTACCCATCCAGCTGTGTAGGCATCAATGCCACTGTCACTTAATTTATTAATTAGAATGGGGTGAGAGGCAGTGTCAAAGACCTTCTTAAAATCTCAAAAGACTACGTCCATGGTGACACCATCATCCAGTCCAACTCCCTGCTCAAAGCAGGATCACCCCAACTAGATCATTCCAGCCAGGGCTTTGTCAAGCCAGGCCATATGACCTCCAAGGATGGAGATTCCAGCACCTCTTTAGGTAACCCATTACAGTACTTTACCACTGTTCTAGTGAGAAAGGTTTTTTAAACTTCCCTTGCTGCAACTTCAGACCATGTTCAGTCATTTACCACCACTGAGAATAGTTTAGCTCTATCCTCTTTGGAGCCACACCTCAGGTATCATAGAATCATAGAAGTAGGGTAGGAAGGGACCTTGTAGATCTTCAAGTCCAACCCCCTGTGTGGGGAAGAAAAAACTGGGATCAAATGATTCCAGCTAGGTAGGCATCAAGCCTACTCTTAAAGACCCCCAGGGTAGGAGCCAGCACCACTTCCCTTGGAAGTTGGTTCCAGATCCTAGATGCCCTGACAGTGAAGTAGTTCTTACGGATGTCTAATCTAAACCTACGGTCCATCAACTTATGGCTGTTATTCCTTGTTATGCCAGGGGGCGTTAGGGGAAACAAGGCCTCTTCCAAACCCTTCCGGTACCCCCTAGTGAGTTTATAGACGGTCACCAGGTCCCCCCTCAGCCTTCTCTTGTGAAGGCTGAACAGGTTCAGGTCCTGCAGTCTCTCATTGTAGGGTCTGCCCTGTTGTCCATGGATCATGTGGATGGCCCTCCTCTGGACCCTCTCAATGTTGTCCACATGCCTCCTGAAGCGGGGCACACAGAACTGGACACAGTACTCCAGCTG
>NW_017729029.1:79973511-79974481 GCF_001723915.1 Gavialis gangeticus | reverse complement strand
TGCCCGGTGTATCTTGCAGTGGCCCCACGTCTCCCAGTGCTTTCTTCATCCTCCCTATATATTTGAAAAATGACTTTTTATTATCTTTGATCTTGGACGCTAGTCTGAGCTCTATGTCAGCCTTAGCTTTCCTGACAGCTCCCCTACAGGCCCGAGCAGAGAAGGTATACTCCTTTTTGGTGATAGCACCCCCCTTCCACCGGGTGTACACTGCCTTTTTGGTAATCAGGCATTCCCGGACATCCTTGGTGAGCCAGGAGGGCTTTCAGGCACTCTTGTCCCCCTTGCTTCTTGTTGGGATGGTCACCCCTTGGGCCCTGAGTATCGTCTCCTTAAGAAACAACCACTCATCTTGGGCACTGAGGTCCCCTGCTCTCGAGAACCCCAGTGCCTCTCCCACTAATCTCTTCAACTCGTTGAAGTTGGCCCTCTTGAAGTTTAGGGCTACCACCTTGCTGCTGGCCCTTGACACCCTACACTGGATGGTGAATTCCAGCAAGCGATGATTGCTATCACCCAGGTGGTCAAGAACCTGGAGGCCCCTTACCAAGTCGTTGCCTGTGGCCAGGATCAGGTCCAACAGGGGATTTCCTCTCATGGGACTGTGTACCTCCTGAATTAAGTGGAGGTTTTGCATCTCAGCCAGAAACCTCCTGGAATGGTCCAACCTGGCTGACTGTTCCTACCAGCACATGTCCGGGTAATTTAAATCACCCATGACAGCTACATCCCTTGCCTTAAGGTAGTTAAAGACTGTTATCAAATCCCCCCATAGTCTTCTCTTCTGCAAGCTAAATAATCGTAAGATCCTCTACACACAAAATTTGTGTGGGTCGAACTCATCACTCTCTGTGATGAGCTCAACTACCCACAGCTAAAGTAGTGTCTCAGAAAATAGCAATACATAACAAATGCATTGAGCAGCTCTACTCCAAGTACAAGAAAAAGAAAACAAAAACTAACCCAGCCA
>NW_017729029.1:79956098-79968511 GCF_001723915.1 Gavialis gangeticus | reverse complement strand
CCTCAGCCACTCCTAAGAAGTCATGTGCCCCAGCCCCTGAACCATTTTGTTGCCCTCCGCTGGACTTTCTACAGCCTGTCCACATCCTTTCTGTAGTGGGGGGAGGGGGGTGCACATCTGCACACAATACTCTACATGTGACCTCACCAGTACAGAATAGAGCGGACTAATTACTTCCCTGTCAATTCTCATGCTAATGCAGTCCAGGGTGCTGTTAGCTTTCATGGTGACAAGGGCATACTATTGACACATCCAGCTTATTGTCCACTGTACCCCCCAGGTCCTCTTCTTCAGATGCTGCTTGGTGAGTTGGTCCCAACCCTGTAGCAGTGTATAGGATTCTTATGTCTTAAGTGCAGAACTTTGCATTTGTCCCCACATGATTTCTTTTGGTCCAAATCCTCCAATTTATCTAGATTACACTGAATCATAGTACTATCCTCCAGTGCATATACTGTTCCCCCCAGATTAGTGTCATCTTCAAACTTGCTTAGGGTGCAATCTATCCCATCCTTGAGCTAGCTAAGGAAGATACTGAACAAAATCATCCCCAAGAATAATCCCTGGGGCACTCCACTTGATACCAGCTGCCAACTGAATGTCAAGCCATTGATCACTACTTGTTGAGCCTGATGATCAGTCAGCTTCCTATCCATCTTACAGTTCCTTTGTTGCCCTGTGGGGTCAGGCTAACTCTCAGGATCTCAAAATTGTGCTGTTAGATGGGAGGGTGTGACACAATTACACGTATACAAACACACAAATCAATTAGGTGCATACACACACACACACACACTACCAACTCAGGCACATACACATCCAACATTACCAGCCTAGGCACATGCATACCTATCACCAATTCAAACACATACACGCTCTAATGATAATGACATGAAATCATACACAGTACACACACATACACATATACACACAGGTTAAACACTGAGTCAGGTGACAGTGTGTGTGTGTTGGTGCCTGTGGTACCTATGCTTGGGATGCTTAGTAACTAAAGAGCAATTGGCAGAGATCAGGGGAAACGGCATGGGGATAAGGCAATAGCAGTGGCAGAGATCAGGAGAAAAGGCAGTGGGGATAAGGCAATAGCAAAGAAACAGGGGTTTGCAGGCAGAGAGGAGCTCCAGATGGCTGGAGCCACAGGATCATGGGACAGGTGTTGGAGGTGGTGGTGAGCCAGAAGCAGGAGAGGGAGAAATGAGACAGAAGTTAGAGGGGTGAGGAGCAGAGATTGGAGCAGGGCCAGAACCGTAGTAAAGCAAAACCCAACTCAGGGGTCCAAAGAACAGTTTTATTAAATGAACACTGTACTATACAGCTTGGTTCCCTCACACAAGTACTCCCACACACACTCACACAATGGTAGCAGGACAAAGAGACTCAGTGGAAGGGTTGGAGTCCAAGTAGGGAACAGAAACAGAGTCCAAGTCCTTGGTTGAAGAGAGGGTGGGGGTGATAGCTACCTATCCAGGCTGGGAGGGGGTCCTTGATGGACAGTTGGGGTTTTTCTCCAGCAGGTGTTGTCCAGAGGGGGTCGCCAGCAGGGACTCTGGGTTGATAGGCAGCATGATGTGAAGTAGGTCTGGTCCAGGTGAAGATGGCATCCCAAGGAGTCAGGCTTCACTACCCCTTTTTATGGGGCAGACTACCTATGATCTCCTATGGGGAGGGCATGTTCAGGAAAGGTCAGCCCTGTTCCAGATGTTCATACTGAGCATGTGCAGCCTTGGAACACTGGTGGGTTGCCTCATGTTTTCTCTCTTGAATGCTGAGGGTGGTTCCAATGGCTGGGTCGTTGGTCCAAGTACTGGTTTTGATGGTGGGGTGATTTAGTAGGGGGTCCTGCTATCATTGTGTTTCACTCTTCCATTCACTGTTTTGCTTCAGGCATTCACCGAAAACCAATTTACATGGAAGAGGTTATAGACTTAAACATGAGTCATAATTGCAACATACTTACACAACAGAGCATGGGAAGGAGATGAGAACAAGATGAGAACATGACACACACAAAATGGATACTTGACATCACTCATGCCAACCCACATTGCAGGCCTAAATACATAGAGACATTTAAGACACAATAACTGTACAGTGTAATACATTATAGTAATCCAACACACACAGCAAAATTCTATTACAATAGCTCATGGTTACTATAAAAGGGGACTTATATACACAGGGTTTCAACTTAATTTATAACTACTTATATATATACACCCATAGGGAATAGAGGAGGGGAGGAAAAAAGGCAGAAATGATGGGGGAAAGGGGATGTCATATTTCTAAGTTAAAAAAAAAAAACCCACAAAAACAAAAACGGGGATTTTTCTACACTTTCATCCAACCCATACTTCCTCAGCTTGCTTGTAAGAATGCTGTGGGAGACCATATCAAAAGCCTTGTTAAAGTCAAGGTATATTACATCCACTGCTTTTCCTACATCTACAGAGCCAGTCATCTTATCATAGAAGGCGATGAGGATGGTCAGGCATGACTTGCCCTTGGTGAATCCACACTAACTGTTTCTGTTCATTTTCTTCTCCTCCATTTGGAATATTATTTTATAAATATAGAATAATAATTTTATATTTACTTCCAGATTGGTGACGAAAATGATGAACAGCATTTGGCCTAATACTGATCCCTGTAGAACATCCTTCTGTCCTGCCCCACCCCCCTACACCCAGCAACATAACTGGCAATGATCCCAGTTGATGAAAACTTTGAGCCCAGTAAGTTAAAAAGATCTTAATCCATATAATTATTATCACGAAGTACTCATTTCTTAAATTAGGAAGCAAATTAGAATGCAGTGTTACAATTACACACATTACAAAAAGATTAATGCAAAGGTGCATACCTTAGCCATGAAATTTGTAAGCTCAAGCAATGTAATCAGGTTTGCTCGACAAGAAGTATTTTTCATAAACAGGGTTGACTGGCATTAATTTTATCTTTATTAACTGAAATCTGCATCTGCTTTTCTATTATTTTACCCAGGACTGATATCAGGCAAGATTAAGTGGGGGGCGGGGGGGGAAGACAAAACAAAACAAACAAACAAATCTTCTCTGTGTGGGGCTTGCATTCTGGATATATAAATTTTTTAAGCAGGGTCCTTGGATTTGCTTTTTTCTTGAATACTATTTTCTCAAGACTCTACCTTGAGAAAACAGCTTGCCAAGGACAGACTACGGTATTCTTCTACTCCATAGGGACCTCTATTAAGGCCAAAGGGGAAGCACCCGCAGCATCATCTTCTAGATAGTTTCTATACTTTACCAGATCTGCTGACCAGTAAAGACAAGAGGCAAAGGACATTGCTCCATCTCATCTCTGTCCCTTTTTGGATGGCCTGTAAATCCAGGAGACCTTAAAGAGGGGAAGCCCTTGCACGCTGAGTATGAGAACTTCAAGTGGCAGAAAGGCAAGGATGCTCTTAAGATCCTTCCTTCGCTTCCATTACCCCTATCTTTAACTTTGTACTACCAGAAGGCAGAAAGAACCTAGCACCTAATTTGTCAGCAGACTGATACAATCCTCTCAGCCTCCATTCCCATATTTTTTTCCTGTCTGCTTGTTCCAATGTACCCTATTTTTTTTAACTCTAGTGTTTATATTTTAAATACTAGTGCATCAGTGGAACACTGAAACTTCCATAATGACATGCTGATTCTGAACCAGTACTTACATTTACCTTCCTCATCCATGACATGCTGAATCTCTCTGAATTGGTTAAGTCCCAATATTTTCAAGACACTCATTTGCACATAATCCCCCACCTAATATTTAGGATACTTTGCATTTTCCAATACAGGGTTAGAAGGTAGAGGAGGATGAAGAAAGAGGCTGTGGAAGAGATTTCATTTCCTAAGTCTGCAGCAAAAAGGTAGATATTAAAAAAAAAATGCATCTTGACTGTATTTTGTAAAATGCATTAATCTGAAAATTTAAGCTATCATTCCTTGCTGGCTGGTAAGTCTTTCAGAAGCCATGTGCATATTGTATTTTCATAATCAAACCAAGAAATAACATCTGGAAAAGTGGGCCAAAGAAGCTTTTTGCAATTCAAAAATAAATCAATACTTGTCTACAGATGTAACTCAGCCAAGCAGTGTATATTTTGAAATAACCAGTGAGGTGTGAAATTGACATTTGAACCAGTAAATTGGACTTTTTATCTTCTTAGTCCCAAGATTATTTCTTTTAAAACTTTATCAGGTATGACGGTCTGAAGTAGCAGTATACTATAATGGAGGGAAGAGAACAGGATTCTATTTGAAAGCAATTATTATTGTGAAAAATAAACAATAGTACATTTCCTTTCACTGCCAAGTAATTTACAGTTTCAGAATTGTTATTTGTGGAGTTTAATAAAAAACTTTTTGTAACGCACTAGCTTTATGCAGAACTGTCACTATCAAAAGCTAGAAATACAAGAATACAAGACATGTATAATTACTTACTTGAGTAGAAAAATTAAGGTGGGGAATAATAGTAATACCTAGAACAATTTCTTTTAAATGTTTATAAAATACATTGGCCCAAGATTTTGCTATAACTTGTACCTGAAAAACTACATTGGAAAGAGGTATGGATCTTTATCAAAATAGTTTCACTATTGATAGCACTATGGTGAATACAATTTTATCAACATTAAGTTGCTAATATATATTTAGTTATTGTCTTCCCCATTCAGGAATGGCTATATCTGTGTAAAGTACCTTTATACCACAACTGCTGGTGTGGGTTCTTGTTATACTTTCACTACTGTAGTACAATTAGCATGATACAACTTTTCACTGTAGACAAGGCCTGGAGTAGAACTGGTGGGTGTAACAAAGGTTTATGCGATAATACTGTATATTATTAAATGCAACATAGTCAGTGTGAAGCAAATGCTTAAAGAAGTCTGAATTGCCTTCCTGTATAGAAACGCGATATACAAAATATAAAAAGGGCATCTATGCTCTTTGTCTCATTTTGTAATATTTGTTGGCTCATTGTCTCCTTTCATATATACAACACCAAGTACAAAATGTTTTCCTTTCAAGGTTTGCGAGGCTTTGGACCTATAGATCTCCTTTCCTGTTACATTCAACAAAGTAAAAACAGCACCTATTGATGAAGTTTAGAGCCCTTTTGGTGTTCTTCACTCCTGCTTGCTGAGATTGATAGTTCCACTTAATTCATTCAGAGAAATGATTTGAGGAGCTTTTCTATACAAAAATAAATAATTCTGATCAATTTGAGGAAATTGTTGATTTATGGAATATTAGTACAAATGAAATTATTAAGCTCCAGTCAGGGATATAACATATCCTTCCAGATCAGGTATATTCATGGATTTAATGGCTGCCTAATTCAGGCAACACTTTAGCCCCAAAACACAACACAGAACAACCCCCTTCCCAATAACACCCACATAAAACAAAGAGATATAGACACTCATCTTTAAAACTAAAGAGACTGGGTGGGTTAAATAAATTCAGTGAGGCACAGAATGAAATATTTGGACAAGAGACAACAAGAGAGAAATAGGCTGTCACATACAGGGTCCAGTTTAACTGTTGGGCTAGACAAAAATGACAGTAAGTTGACTTACTCAGTTCCATGAAGAAGTAAGTTTCAAAGGGACTCCCTTAACATGCCCCAGGTAAAGGAGGGGACCACTGCAAGTGTCCTACTACTGCATATGTTGTTAAAAACAAACAAAAATTTTGGAGCAGAGAAGGGGGACTCCCTAAGAGTTGAGAGGAAAATGAGATGGGGAACTGCAGGGTGTTTATTTTTCATGCTAAGAGTAATTCTAATCCCTACATGAAGCCTGTGCTTGCTTATTTGCAATACCTATCATATGCTACATTAGAAAAAACTGTAAACCCATAGTGTTTTCAAGGTTGGAGTTTTAGGCAGGGATGTGCTTACGCAATTATTTTGGAGGACCACTTACTGAGTTTTGGCAAGCTGCAGAGGGCCGCATTGGTAGCCCCACCCCTTGACAGGTGCCCCACCCCCTGGTCACCATTCTGTGACCAGAAGTCCTGCCTCCTAACCCTGACCTTTGCCACCAGAAGTCCCTCCCCTTGCCCCTGGAATACTCCTTTCAGCAAGAGGTTTTGCCATCTCAGAACCAGAAAAATACCAAATTATATACAAAAAATAAGACATCTACAACATTCATTAATTTGATTAAAAAAATATTTTTGCCCTGATTGCGCGCGTGCACACACACACACACACACACACATACACACTGATTTACATGTGTTTGTGCAGTGTACATAGAGGTGGTTTCACAATAGCTTAAAATGAAGTTTTACGCTTGTATATTGTAGGGGGTGAGAGTATGTGGGGTGAGGGAGCATGTGGGTGTATGTGTGGATATGTGGGGTGTGGGTGGTTATGGGGTTTGTGCAGTGGCGTGTGGGAGAAGGTTTCTGGGATGTGTGATGAGGTGTTGGGATCTGCATGTATGGCAGTCTGAGTGGGGGTGTGGGTGCATGTGTATGGTGGGGTGTGCATGTGGGACGTGTCCTATAAACACGTGCACGCACACAAACACACACGGTCTCTCCCTCCCCCATTGCTCCCTGTCTCTCTCTCTTCCTCTTCCTCATTGCATGAACAGACACACACGCACCCACCCTCTCACTCCTGGCCATGGGGTACTGGCACGGCATTGTGCTCCCACAGTCATTGTTTCAGCCATGTATTTCTGGAACAGTCTGAAAGCTGGGGCAGGCAACTTCCAGTTGGGGAGGGTGGGGCCAGGCTGGCTTTGTTGCTGGCTCCTGCCAGCTTCCTCTAGGTCCTACTACCCCTGGCTCTTTTTATCTTTGACAGGCAGCCAGGAGCAGATAAATATACATTTTCTAAATTTTTTAGGAGTTCCACTGGCCAGATAGAATGGCCCGGTGGGCCACATCTGGCCTGCAGGCTGTATTTTGCCCACCCCTCTACTAGAGAGTTTTGCAGCGGTGGGAGAAGGTCAGCATTGTTCATGAGGGAAACTTAGTGAAGCTGAGGCATAGAGCTTCAAACAGAGTGCCAGCACCCAGGAAGTATGATATCAAAATCTGGGAAGAAATACTACTGTAGACTTCAGAGACTCAGCCAAGCTGTGAGGTCACTGGCCCCGTGGATAAGGACCCCACACAGCCACCTGGTGATCACCCAGCAAAGCAAGCTTGACCAGGACTGTGAAATAAGTGTTGAGGATTACTTTTAGCATTTTCATAGTTCTTCCACTTTAGCAGCTAGTGGGGATATGAATCTGTTCTCATAGGCTGATCAGTTTCTTGTGTTTCAGCAAGAAAGAGGGTGAGAACATGATGAATGTCATTTGGTCAGGAACAGTGGGGTTTATTTCAATTAAGTCAACTGTTATCATTTGATCTTCAGTGGAAACAGGATAAGAGGAACTGGTAATGCTAGTTCAGTGTTTGGATCACATTATCTAAATGTATTGGCCACAAAATCCAAACTAATAAAGCCATTCTACATAGTGCCATTGGGTACTATCACTATCATTATTGCTGTTGTCATCATCACATGTTATTGGTGTGTTGTCAGTGTTGAAAGTCTCTGGAATCTGCCTCAGATCATTCACAAATAGTCAAAAGATAACAAGGTAGGGCAAGTATGGCAGGGGAAAGCAGTGAGGGACTGTCTGAAGCATAGACAAGGCAAGAGGAAGATGATGAGGCAGGGAAGAATAAGTCAGAGAGGGAAGAAAAAATGGGGTCCACAGAAAAGAAAAAATCAGGAGGGAAGGGGGAGAGAGAAAGGAGAAGAAAGAAAAAGGGAATGAGGAAGAATAGAGGACAGGAGAAATAGGAGGAGGGGAAGATGGTTACAGAGAGAAAGAACAGTGGGGAGAGGACAAAGAGGTAGGGATGAGTGGAATACAGAAAATGAAGGGAGGAAAAGGGTCAGAGGGAAGTTGGGAGAATGCAATAACGGGGAATAGGGAAAGGGAGAATGGAAGCTAGAAGAGTTAAGGAAAAGGATAGCAAGTGGGGAAAGAAGGGAGAGGAGGAGGAAGAGAATGATGATGTAGAGTGGTCTGGAGGATGTGAGAAGCAGAACGATCCACAGCTGTGACTAATAAGCTATTAGACGACAACTGAGGGAAATGTTATAGATGATCAAGGACAAGAAAGGTGTAGAGGGAATGCTGTGCCCTCTCGGAGGAACTGACAGTCTTCCTACTAAGACCACTGCTCTTCGAATTGATTGGAGATTTTACTTGTGTATTGGAGGTAGGGGATAGGATAGGGAGCAATGCCTCAGGATTAGACACATCCTCATGGATATTGGCAAGGATAGTAGTGGAGCATAAACTGCAAGACACCCAAAGGCAGTGCCTGGGGTTGAAAGTAACTTTACTAGTGGTGGGCTGCTCATAGTCCCACATAGACTTCATTTTTGGGTATGTAGACTGGAAAGTTCAAGCAGAAGAGAGAATACCAGTCTTTTTCTCTTACCATCCAATACTGAGGGGTGCTGGAAGTAGAAGATCAAGAAATAACGTGGAGAGGGCAATGGAAGTTAACTATGAGACTAGTGGAAGACAAACAAGTGTGCAGATGGTACAGGAACCTTTTGGGAAGTGGCTTGTAGATAAAGTAGATATGCATTAGAACAAAGGTCTAGGGCAATGGCAAGCATTAACTGATTTCCAAAAGTGTTTTGTGACAAAGTTTTATCAAGGCCCACTGTGTCTGACAGGCAAGCAGCAAGCAGACACATGGGCTGAGAAATTAACAACATGTACCACACTGTTCCATAACATGGGATAAGGGGGCACCAGGTCACAATGCCCAACTGCAGGGACCTTAGGATTTCTAGTTTTGGGGAAACAGACCAAATTAGGAGAAGACCGGAAAAAGCCCAAATTAGAATGTGTGTATGTGATGGGTTTGTGGAACAAAGGAATATGCTGACAGAACAGAATGTGGACAGTATGACGCCTACAAAAAGGCCGATCAGTGATGCCCACAGATGAAGAGTCATCACAGAGGGAAAAAGAATACAAAAGGAAGGATTTCAGAGCAGCAGAGGGTCGCCACGAGGGGAACTCAGGGCCACCATGGACAGAGGGCATACCGCTAGCCCATCTTATCCACCCCAGTGGGGGCAGATGGGCCTCAGCCTCCAACCTCCAGGCTGCTGACATCTGACATTCAAGAGAGAACCTCAGGGTGAAGCTGATGTACAGGCCAGAAGTACTTTTCCTCTGATGACTGCTCTAGGATTGATTGGTATAGAACTGTTTGTATTATTCTTATCTGCTACCATTGTGCATCAATAAAATTAGCCTATTATTGAATGGAAAGGTCATGGTCAGTCTGAGGGTTTGGGGTCTGTCTGGAACAAGGTATTTGGGTCATAAATCTGGGTCATAAACAAAGGTAGTCCACAGTGACTAGGCTTACGTAGTCCCCAGGAGAATAGTAACTATGACACTGCTAATAATGATAGACGTGAATTGGTACTGTCAGGAACGAGGATTGAATGTGCCACTCCTGAATTTCGATTTAGGAAAAATGTGTGACAGGGTGAAACCTGCATTCCTGTTTGGCATGCTGAACAAAATGGGAGTCCTACCAATGTTTCTAAGCTGTATTGAGATGTTATACAAAGAAGTGTGGTGTAGGCTAGGAGTGAATGGACATCTACCAGAGGAAGCCAAAGCCAGATAAGGAGTGAGACAGGCCCTGTCACCACTCCTATTCATCTGCACTATTGAGCCACTAGTGAAGAGGATTAGGATGGATCACATGATTGCAGGTGTGCCCATCCCTGGAGGAAAGGGCACACAAGCAAAATGCATGTTGTACATGGACTCTGTTAATATCTTAGCAAGAGACAGTATGTCCCTAAAATGGGCAATACAACATACACATAAAAATGAAAGGAAATCAGGGGCAAAACTAAATGTATAAAAAGGGCATGGTGGTGGGGAAGAATAGAAGGAATGGGAAAACTGAGTTACAGGTCACAGTGGACCAAATCAAGATATTGGGAGTGGAGATGGACACGTGATTGACATGTGAAGTAACCTGGGAGAAAATGAAATGCAAGAAGGCGAGACAAAAACAGGGGAGCTGGTACGACCTCAAGCTCTTGATGGCAGGATGGATAAATCTAATTAAGACAGTGGTACTCCCAATCAGACTTTATGTAGGCATGGTTTTCCCTCCATCATGGACTACCATAAGTAGGATTCAGTAGGATCTGGTTTTTTGAAAACCAGAAGGGAAAGACTTAGGAGAACAATACTACACAAGGAGAAATAGCATGGAGGATGGGGTTTTCAAGATGTGTTTGTTTGTTTATGTGAAGTATAACAGTCTACACTGCACATAAGGATTAAAAAGGGGCACCAGATGGGTTGGGTTTATCTGGTATGTAGGGACATTATTGTATAAATATAAGGTATGTAAAAGGTTACTCTCATGGTCTTGGGCTTGGATAATGCCACCAAGACTGAGAGGACTGTAAAATTTGTAAATTGGTATGGGGTACAGACAGTAGTCACAAGAGTTGGCAGGCCACTGAAAAAAAAGGAAAAACAAAAGAAAAAAAATCAGGGCCTGGATTAGGGACAGGAGACTGCACCCCCAGTAGGGTGGTTCATAGGGGAAGAAACGCATAAAATGTGGAAAGGGGTGTTTAATAAAAGCCTACAGAAGCAGCAGCAGGATGTGGGTTGGCTGCTAGTACCAGTATGATTGTACCAGTATGGGTGCGCCATTACAGATAGGGTCTGTATAGAACAGACAAATGCTCCAGGCAAATATGTCATGGGTAGGAAAGCACATGGAGACCTCTACAGTGGCTGGGTGCTAAGAGCCAACTCATGCTAGAAGTGTTTGTGTGTGGAGTATGGGCCAGGGCACAGAGAAGGGTCACAGGAAGAGAATGGAAAGATGTTATAAGCTTTCGTGCAACATTGTGAAAGGTAAGAAACATACTAGTCTTTCAACAACTAGAATTCTGTGTAGAAGATAGCTTGCATTTGGGTTTGAGAGAACTGGGGTGGTATTGCTGGCAGGACATGAGAACTAGATAAGGAGCAGGCAGTAAAAAGAGAGAAGAATGGAGATGCTTAGTATATCTAGGAGGATGAAGAGATGATGAGGCCTGAGTGACAGCAGAGCTATAGGCACAGGCTGGCACAGGCTGGGGGTTGGCTAGGGAAAAGGCATGATATAGGGTCTAAGACAAGACATGGATGGAATATGGGGTGATAGGCATTAATAGATGAGCTTAGACAGTGACAGAGAATAATGCTGTATTAAGAAACAAGTGTCCAGGCCCCTGGATTCATGGAAATTTGGGGAAAGAGGGGCTATGTTGGATAACATAAACATGTTCTATGGTTTTATTTGTCTTATTTGTTGAAATTTTAGAAGCTGATGTAGGCATTTTTAAGTTTTGACATCTTAGTGTTTCATTTCTAAGTTGATGTAGGTATTTTTAATGCAATGTAAGCTGATAGAAGAAGGTTTTAAGTTCTGAAACATTCATAATAAATAATAAAAAAGTGGTTCCCATCAGTCTGTTTGCTCAGTATGGGCCAAGCATTTTAGGGTATGATCAGTGTAGACTAAATTGAATTTACTTCATAGTTGAGTCCCATGACTGAGCACCAGCTGCTTCTAGCGGCAATGTAATGATAGCCACTGTATTTAATAGGGGGTATGCTGGTATTTAAATATAAGATGAAGGTCTTTTTTCCCCCCATGCTGATTGGGGGAAAAAAACCTTGTCTTGTCTTCGAGTAAGTGTAGTAATATGTTAGTGGGGTAGGGCTATATTATTCAGTTTACGATTGAAACAAAACCAAACGTCATTGGAACAAGGTAAAAAACTATTTGTGGGCTGTGAAATGGGAGTGTCATTACAAGGAGCAGCTAATGGACAGTAGAATTGCAAAATAAAGCATAGCTTGACTGATGGAACAGCAAGACAATTACAAAGAAGAGAGGATCATTAACACCTATGGAATGAAAAGTTCTTTTCCCCATTTTCAAACTGCAGAGATGCAATAACATGTTTAAAGAATTTTATTTCAGGTGCATGATGTCTTCTGCAACAGAGCCTAGACTAGAAGCCATTCCACCCTGCCTGCTGCCCCACTTCCTTTCTTTTAGTATACTTTAAGGTCTTCATGAGTTTATGTTCTAGTCCAGGTCTGTCAAACTGCTATGTGGCTGGGAGCCACATGGCCCCCAGGCTACACTAGCAATCATATCCCTTGCCACTGCATCCCACATTTCCCCACTGTTGCTTCCCACGCTGCATCACTGCACCATACACTTAGGTGCTCCTACTACTGCACTGAGTACTCCTTGCTCCACTATGTATTCTGCACTCTCCCCCAC
>NW_017729029.1:79945012-79951098 GCF_001723915.1 Gavialis gangeticus | reverse complement strand
ACTTTAAGGTCTTCATGAGTTTATGTTCTAGTCCAGGTCTGTCAAACTGCTATGTGGCTGGGAGCCACATGGCCCCCAGGCTACACTAGCAATCATATCCCTTGCCACTGCATCCCACATTTCCCCACTGTTGCTTCCCACGCTGCATCACTGCACCATACACTTAGGTGCTCCTACTACTGCACTGAGTACTCCTTGCTCCACTATGTATTCTGCACTCTCCCCCACTGGACTACATGCTTCGTTGCCCTTGCTACTGTGACCTGAAATTCCCCCCTTGCCAGTATGCCACATGTCCTGGTGCCCTGACTTATCCTAAGTTTCCCAGCATGAGCTCTCCCTACACCATGCCACTCAGGTACCCGAGGCTGTAGACTCCCATCAGGCTGTAGGCTGCATCATGCTACCTGACCACCTGGGGTAGGGGCAAGGGAAGCCAGAGGGAGGGGGAGCCTGTAGCCCCCAGATGTTGCTGCAGCTGGAGCAATGGGAGGAGAAGCAGGTGGGTGGGAGCCTGGGATCCCCCAGTTGAACAGCCCTGTTCTATTCAGCTGTGAAGATCAGGTTGGCTAGAAATTAAAATAGATCATGGATATATGCTTTCAGGACTGTCACTGCCCAGTATAATCAGGTGACCAGTTTATAATAAATGTTTTATGTCCTACTAGGCTAGCACAAAAGCAGCTCTTGACATGTTTTAGTGGGGATAGGGAGGGGTTCTCACACACCTTCAACTAGTGTATGCAGGCCTCTATAGAGAGAGGCTTCAAGCTCAGGTGCTATGTAGGTGATGGAAATAGACATTTCTCACCTCATAAGGTTGACCTAGCTGTCACTAAGGCACTTTACCCTGCTATTTGCTTTTCCTTAGTGCTTTTATAGAGTTTGTGCTATTTTAAAACCATGCCTTTTCTGAATACAAATGGGAATTACTCTGAATATCAGACCTTGGAATAAGACTGTGAATACCAGTGTCAAGACCTGTGCTCATCTCCATGAGACTGTCAGTAGACAGTCTTATTATAATGCATAGTTGGCATGGTGCATCAAGAAAAAAAATAAAACTGTGACAGATGTTACAGCAGTGACATGTTCCTTCAACAGCTGCTCTGACAAGATGTGCAGTTCTGCTTCCTTTTTCATATCAAAATATTTTAAGCTATTGTTTCCACTTGAAATGATATTGAGAAAGTTAATATAGTCACAGTATCGTAGACCAGTATTATCTCACAACAGCAAGAAGGAAAAAAATGTCACCTCTGCAAGTGATACTTTTTCCTACACAACAGAAGCACTAACATAATAAATGCCTCAAGCCATAGAGCCAAAAGTCTATAGCGGTCTAAGAGAGATGGGGAAAATACAGATTAACCACCCCCCCAAATAATATGCTAAAGAGGCTAGGTCTGAAAGGTAAAGTGTTGGTGAGAAATTAAATCCATTAAACATTAAAATGTAGCAGATTCAAAATGTAAGAGGAGCCACACTGTTTGGATGATGATTGAAATGGATCATGGTTGTTGTCTCTGTAGGAAAATCCTTTGACATCAAAGGCAAGAACATGCATAAGAATTATTTGCTGGGAGAAGCAATAATATGATACATAGCACTTACCTGTTTCTCACTTTTCAAAAACACCTTGTGATATTATCAGAACAAAAAGTTGCCAAAATAGAGTGAAATTCCTACCCCTTCTCCTCCAATATAACACTGCTGTGTCAACTACAGTATAGGAATGTTTGTAAATGGCTTGTAAGGGTTAATTTTAAACTATATCTAAAACCAAGTTAACTTGCAATGAATAGACAGTGGCTAAGAACATACTCATATGGCCTTAGGTGGCAAACGGATAAAAAGATGACTCATCTTCTGGATCTAGACATTTTTTTCCTTTTGCATTTATCACTAGTGCCTAAAGACAAAATGTTTCAGACAGACTGGAACACTTCAGTCGACACTAACTAGTATTTTTGGGAGCTTTTCATTTTGGTTAACAATATTATTTTAGTTGGAGCCGAACCTTTCTACTTTTATTTTCCTCCGTTCAGTAGCTAAAACAAAATATCTGTTATTTACACAGGCCTACCACATTTCTTCTTCCCCAAAGCCTTTGTCAGTTTTAGAATTCCAGGAACCTTGATGTGCCACACCACAGGAGAAAAAAAAAGGGCAGCTAGTCTCTAGTCCCTGCAACACTTAAAAAAGCCAAAAAGTAACATCTTCATTGCATCTTTATTCACCATGAACTGAATGTGCATAGGAGTTTCTTAAAAACGAGCAAAAAGCACAAACAGATTTACAGAAACAGCGGATAGAACGTACTCCTGAATCAGCCCACACGAGTCACAGGTTTCTATCATCTTTTGATGCCTGTGGAAATTTGTTCAGGAAAACACTAAGAATTCTATAACACCTATTTGACCTATGTTTTTTCTCACTGTAAGACATCTCCTGCTGTGCTGTCTTTGATCTGTGCTCAGGCAGAGTGAAACATGCACAAGATGCCAGGTGGACCAAAGACAATGTCTCAGGAAGGACATTGTGGTACTAGTAGAATATCAACTTTGCATTTGGTTCTATTATTATCAGTTCTGTCGTCTCATATAATCTGAGTCCTCAGGACAAAAAAAAAAAGCTGTCCAAGTGTGCTAAAATACAATCTCTTCATTTAAGCAGGTATGCAACAGAATATTTTTTTTCAAAATCAATGCACAGAGCTAGATCTGGAGTCTGTAATATTTTCTAGGTAAGTAAAAAATCAAAATAAACATAAAAATCACACTCGTGTCCAAAACAAAGCCTCATACAGAAAGGTAGTTTTAAGCAGCTCCTTGGACCCAAAGAGAATTTCACGTCATGTCCATTACCCCCTCTAGTTCGGAAATATTTTTTCTGAAGTATGACACCAATATTCAACAAGGGAATAAAAGGAAGTCACTGAATCAGAGGAAAAGCTGTTTGGGAATTTTCCAACTACAATGCAGATTCATTAAAACTGAGATTACGAAAACACTTTGGTTTCAGTGAACTTCTGCTACAACATGGGGTAGGTTTCTATTGGAAATCTGACTACTTTCCAGTCAGTTTATATGGGGTGGGGAGGGAGCAGAATTTGCTGAGAAACCTGGCTTCCAGGATTTGTAGCTTTAGGACGCTCCACTATGTAGAAGCCCCAAGGCCAGGACCTTGGAAGCCCTATCCTATATAGAGTGAAACTAATGCTTTTTTTGGAGGGATCAGTTACACTACTGAAAACTCATTTTAGTATGAGTGAACTTTAGGAATAAAAACACAAGACACTAAATTATGTACTCTATTCACATATTTGCTATCAACACTTATTCATTGCGTGACCTAGAACAATACCCTTCAGAAATCTGTAAGGTTGGCAGGGGGAACAACCTTATCCATCTGAGACCTAGGGCTCTACTGTTTACCAGTCAAATTAAAAACATGCCAGTGACTACTGATCAGAATTAATTTCCTCTGTGAGTCAGGTCAAAAGATGACAACTCGTTCTTGGATACAGCCATTACTGAAATATACTTTATCCCAACTCCTAAATAAATTTGAACTGAAACTAAAAATGCTGCAAAAGACATCCTTCCTAGTGTTTTATATGTTCATGGGAAGGCATGAACTGGCAGTGTGGTCTATCAATAGCAGAAAGCAGCCCACCAGTCTCTCATTTCTATGAGCTAATGAAGGGGATGGCATTTAGCTGAACTGGCAGAGGTTCATGCTTTGATACCACAAGTCCTAGGTCCTGCAATTCCCACTCACAACTGGCAACCTATGGGAGATATGAGAGAGAACAACCCAACTCTGATCTGATGTGGGCTAAGGGGTTCAGTCAGCATTTAGCAGCAGGGTCTTTGTCCATACCCATGTTCAGGCAGGGAGGAGTGCCAGTGTGACCACAGCTCCCAGCCTTCTGGTCCCAGTGCACCTGGGTATGGACAAAGCCCCACTTCAATGTAAAGCTGATGGAAGTATGATAATATTGAAGTTTAATGAACTTAGAAGAAAAATGTCATTCCATCATTCTCATTTGTGGAAAAAGAGAATCCTTGACTTTTTTGGTGTTACCAGTGTGATATTTGGAGAATATTAGTCATCTAAAACTGTAATATTTATGAAAAAACAGCTGAAGCTCAGGTAGTATTTTTCCTAAATCTAGGACTCTGATCTTGCAAAACAGTTAAGTGTTTCCTAATGGAAGAAATCATGCTGAAAGTCAATTGGCTGCATTCAACTGTGTCCTAAAGAAAAATTAGATTCAAATAAAAAGAAGTTGCTATAATTAATAAGATTTTGGGAAAGGTGGCCAGATAAATTATACCAGAAAATATTATTAAGTACCATGCAGGAAAATTTCTACAAAAAACACTTTGGTATGTTATAAACTATTTTTACAATTTCCCAGATGCAACTGCCCGGAAGGCAGGCAAGTATCTGAGAATTTTAAAAACAGCATTGTTTTTTCATTCTTTATTTCTGCCAACTCCAATAAAATCCAATTGAATTCCAGTGAAAACTAGCTACTTGCTTATTCTAAGAACATTAATGTCATATGGTTTCTATGAATTAAACTCACATCACAAAGTGTACAATTAAAGATACAAGGCCTAATAATGAAAAGACTAGCTACATATTTTTGAGTATATAATCAGTTAATCAGACATTTTAATAGCTAAAAATTGCATTCAGCATCATAGAAACGTGCATATCTGAAGTGAAGTCAAAGAGGCCTAAAGAACCCTAGGAAAATAGACAATTTAACAGACAATTTATTTAAAAATTGGTATCAATTTGTGGACCCACATTTTTGCAGATATTTAGATAAAGCAGATGTTCAAAGATCTATTTTTCTTCTCAAAAGTTAAAGGAAAAAAGGAAAATATTCAGACTAAAATATCAAGTAGAAAAATGTTATTTATATGGGTATGCATATCTAGTTTAACACACCAACTGCAATATTCATAGACAACAGGAAAAAAACCCCCATTGATTAGGACAAATTCATCATGGATACAGGCTTAGTCATGGCTAGGGTATGCTATTGGTTTAGTTAGCTTCTGGTATTAACCTAACTAAGTTTGTTGGGTTTTTCTTTTTTTTTTTTTTTTTAACAATAAAACTCAAGTTCTGAAAGACTACAGCAAACATTTAGGATCATAGAAAAGTAGAGTGGAAAGGACATCTAATCCAACCCCCTGTTCAAGGCATAATCATTCCTGACTAAAGCACCCCAGCCAAGTATCTGTTCAACCTGCTCTTGAAAATTTCCAGGGATGGATATTCCATGACTTCTCTAGATAGTATGTTCCAATGCCTGACCAGCCTCATAGTCAGAAAGTTCCTCTTAACCTCTACCCTAAGTTTCCTCTGCTCCATCTTGACCACATTGTTCCTACTCCCATCTCCTATGGCCACAGACAACAGCCCATCTCCACTGTCTCTGCAATTGTCTTTCAGGTATTTGAAGGCTATCATCAAAAAAGTTCACTATGGGATCATATTCAGCTTATGGTCTACTGTAACCCCAGGTCCTTCATTGAATTACTCTAGCCTAAAGCATTCATGCCTGCAATTATTCCACCCCATGTACAGAACTTCTCCTTGTTGAATGCAGACCATTTCCTCATTTTTTCCAGGTTAATCTGGATCCTAGCCCTGCCCTCCACAATGTCTGCATATCCACCCAACTTGATGCCATCCTCCAATGTACTAAGAGTATACTTGATCTTATTGTCCAAATCATTAATGAAGATATTAAACCATACCAGACACAGAACAGACCTTTGGAGACCCCCATTTGATACTTCCTTCCAACTATACATTGAACAATTAATGAACATGTTAAGCTAATCATGTATCCATGTTGAAACATGTTGTATTTTCTCTAGTCTTTATTTTCTTAGCTTGTTAATTAAATGTCATGGCAGATGGTATCAAAGGCCTTGTTAGTGTCAAGGTATATCACATTCACAGTCACTGCTCTTCCCACATCACAGAGCCCGTCACCTTATCATAGAAAGAAATATGGTTTCATAGTTTCTAGGGTTGGAAGGGACCTGAGTAGA
>NW_017729029.1:79942047-79945001 GCF_001723915.1 Gavialis gangeticus | reverse complement strand
AGAACCTATGTGAGTGGTCAGACCTGGCTGACTGCTCTTCTCAGCAGGTTAGTTAGGCATGACTTTCTAGGTGAATCCATGCTGGTTGTTCTTGATCACCTTGTTCTCCTCTTGACCTTGATACTTGGAAAGTTCAGACTGATTTGTCTGCTATTCCCAAGATCTCCCTTGTTCCCTTTGATAAGTTATCAAAGAAGGTAGCCGATACCTACAAAATTACCTCAGCCAAGTTCCAGTACCCTAGACAGCATCCCATATAGCCCTGTCAAATGAAAGACATGTATCTTCTCTACGTAATCCCTAACCCATTGACACTACTCTAGGCTGTTTGACTTGTGCTCAATCTTTGCTGCCAACTGAACTCATCACCTGCTAGCTGCTTCTATTTATGGAGACTGAAGTAAAAAAGATATTTAAATATGGCGGCCTTCTCTGTATCATCCATACTCTTCCCTAGTACTATGAACAGCTTTCCACTCTTCCTTTTTGAGTTTCAGCTCACTGAAGAGCCTGCTGTCTAGCCAGGCTGGTCTCCTGTTGTACTTTCCATTCTTCTGTCACACAGAGGTGGCTGGTCTCTGTTCCCTTAAAGAGTCCTTCATAAAGTACAGCCATCTATCCTGGACTCCTTTTCCCCCTCAGACTTGCTTCCCTGGGTATCCTGCTCACCAGTTCCCCAACTTTGTTCAAGTCTGCTCCTAAGTCCAATATCTACACATATGCTTTACTGTACAAAAAACTAATTTGCAGTAGATTAGCAGTCTACATGTGGGGAGCCATTAGGCTGGTGTAGACAAATTTACTGCACATCAGATAGTCCTGCCAGACACAAGTACTATCCAATGGCAGAGTAAATTACTGCATTTAGATGGTGTAGATGGTGGTTGTCCAGATTAGTAACTCTGGCTCAGGCTGCACTGGAGCTTATTCAGTCACATTAACTGCATGTATAGACTCACACTGTAGCTTCATTTTAGGTTCAACAGCAAATCTTGTTTGATTGTTTTGTTATTATTTCTTATAAATAGATTAGAAATTACACATTTAAGTAATCACAACTAATAAACTTAAAGGAAACAGTGTTGCAGAGTATATGACTACTTATGAATAAATAACAATATAACATAAATGCATTCTGAGAGACTGAGTCTGATTTTTGTTTTAAGAATCTGTGTGTGTGTGTGTGTGTGTGTGTGTGTGTGTGTGTGTGTGTGTGTGTGTGTGTGTGTGTGTGTGTGTGTGTGTGTGTGTGTGTGTGTGTGTGTGTGTGTGTGTGTGTGTGTGTGTGTGTGTGTGTGTGTGTGTGTGTGTGTGTGTGTGTGTGTGTGTGTGTGTGTGCACACGCACACGCGTGCGTGCATGTGTTTTGTGCAAGGAACTCTGCGAGCTTGTTCATGTAACAAGCTTGAGGAAGTTAAGTACTTTTTGGTCTGGAATAAGAATTACTATCCCTCAGCAACACCTGTATGTGAGGCCATGGACAGATGTGTATATTTAGCAGTACCAAGTGTCTGTCCTTGGTCTCACATACAGGTGTTGCTGAGGGACAGCTGATGCAATTAGTACCAATAATGAAAAAGTATTATGGAGATGTATACACATGCAGAATCTCCCAGCTACAGAGTTACAAAGTTCCCTCAAAATGCATGGGGCTGCTCTGTTGTTATCTCTAGATGATGCCACAGAGGCATCAGCTAGGGAGCAGCCATAGATGAGAATCTGCTTTTAGCCAATGTCACTGCAGTGACGGAGGCAGCTTCTGAGCAACTGCCAAGGTGATGGGGAATGCTTTCTTAACCCCTCCTGCTACCCCTGTGAGAGGTCAGAAGCTACATTTGACAAGTACAACTGCAGCCCAAGTACTGGCAGCAACAAAAAACTACTTCCCATCCACAGTGAGGGAGGGGGCATCATTTCTATCCCGGGCACCCCTGCAGATAGTAGGGGGCTGGACTTCACAGTCACAGCTACAGCCTATTGGGCGGGGGTGGTGGTGGTAGTGAGGGGGACATATTCAAGCACATACATACAAAACAAGCGCTGTATATTTTCAGACATTATTTTCCCCAGTCTCCTCCCTTCCCCATATATGAACAACATCATAACTTCACCTGTAACATCAACAGAAAGGGGGCCTAGCATACAGTTATTTGTTCAGACCTTGTCGAGTAGCATACAGTTATTTGTTCAGATCTTCAGTTGTTTGACTACAAATATAAAAACTCCATTGTTCTACTGGTAATAGGAAGTGATGCTACACTTTTCTGTTTGGATACTCTCAAGCCTTATATTCTCCATCATCTTAAACCATGACTGGGGGGCTGTAACCCCTGTGGGGGGAGATCAGCCCCTATTGGGGGGCAGCAAAATATATATTCATGTATTTATGAAACATGTATTTAGAGTTCACTTTATTATTATGATAGAGACGCTGGTAGTCATCCAAATTGCTTTAACACTGTAGCTATATCAGTAAAACATTGCCCAACTGGTCTCGGTCTCTTTATATTGGTCTTTTGTTTTAACTGTGGAGGAACATGGACTTTGGGGTATTTTACACACTAACTTTGGGATTTTTTAATCAGGGGTTTTTCAGTTTTCAAATAGGGAACACTAGAATTCCTGCTAGGGAGGCCAGTGGCAGGACCCTGCCTGCTCAGAGCTGGCATCTTGGACCCAGCTGCCTGTGGCTGACCTCCTGGTCAACTGGGGCTAGGAGGACATGCTTTGACAGTTCAAAGCAGGCCACCACACCAGGAACATCTTCCAGGCCACGGCTGCCCAGATGGCTGAGCAGAGGGCACAAATGGCAGCTGCCAGTGGGCTGTGGCTGCAGAGTTGGCCATGCAAAGGCCAACTCCGCAGCCACAGCCCACTGGCAGCTGGCCCAGATGGGCAGATGCCTCATCTATGTCTGGCAGGGGCACAGCAGGTCACAGCCAGGCAGCAGCCCC
>NW_017729029.1:79907897-79937047 GCF_001723915.1 Gavialis gangeticus | reverse complement strand
CTATGTCTGGCAGGGGCACAGCAGGTCACAGCCAGGCAGCAGCCCCACTGCCAGACTGCTGCAATGGGTAGAGGGTGCAGGGAACACTCAGGGCTGCTTCAGCAGTCCAGCTGGCACAAGGGGTAGTGTCCCTGGGTACCAACTGGATGAGCCCCAGATGCTCCTGAGAGCAAGTAGCCCTGAGCTACTTGCCAAGGCATCTTTTTGTACTGATGGGGCCAGGACAGGGCAGCTTTTTATACTGCTGGGGACAGCACAGGTGTCAGCCCGGGCTCTAGCTCCCCCTAGCTGCAGATCCAGGAGGAGCCAGGCAGGGTTATTTTGCCCCAAGTGGCACAAATTCCTCCATAACAAAATGCATGTCTGAGCACATGCGCTAAGGCAAAAAGCCCCGACTCAAATTTGCACCACTTGTATTTGAGCTGCTGTAAGCGCACATGCTTGCATGTGTGGACATGCCCATAGGGTCTAAGATAGAAAAAAAGCATCCCCATGTATCCAGAGGGTTCCAAGCTTTGGTTTCAATTCTAGTATCATTATGAAGACACATCAATTTCTTTAGTATTGTACAGAAATAATATTAAGGAAAATACTAAGTTTTCACCAGCCTTCCTAAATTAACATAACTTAAGTAAGCAAAGAATCATAGGCAGGTGTCATTGCAATGTATGACATCTAAATACAAGGAGATGTACAAGACAATATCAAGGCATAATAATAATTTATGGCAACTGTAAACTTGTCAATTGCTGTAACTTTATTTATTGTTCAACAGTAGCCTTTCTCCCCTTGATTTACAGTGGTAACTATAAGGAAGATTCCCACAATATTTTATCAAAGCAACCTGAGGGAAAAAAAGTTCTGATGCATCTTATTTTTTATATGGACCTAATATACTAGCTGCTTTGAAAGATAATAGAAGCATATATTCTGATAAATTCCTCAGAGAAGAACTTTTAGTAGCAGTTGTTCCTTTCCAGAAAATAAAGCATGACAAATCCTGGAGTCTATAATATTGCCTATTGGGAGTAATCCTGTTATCACAACTAATCAATGCAAGAAATGGTGGCAGAACCAACCAGAGTCATGGCAAGTATTGTATAAAACAAGACATGAGCCCAGGGGTGGATCCAGTAGATGGTGCAGTGGTGAATTTACACCCCCCTTTTTTAAGCATGCCACTGAAGCAGCAGCCAAGAATTTAAGTCTCAAAGAAGCATTTTACAGCAGCAGGCAGGAAAGGGGGGAAATGGGAACGGGAAGGGACTTGCCTCTGAGCATGGAGGGAAAAAGGTTTGGAGGGGGGATGTTTACCTTCTTGGGACTTAGAGAGGCTGCAGGTTCAGCATCTGAAGGCTGGCTTTCCCTGACGGGGGGGCGGGGCAGTGGGAGAAGACTGAGAGCAGGGAGTGTATCCATCCCTGCAGTGCTGCAGCCCTCTCCCCCTTTACAAAATCCTGGATTGGTCCCAGATGCACAAATTCTAGATCTGTATTTGAATCACATTTAAGTGATTTGAAATGAAATTTTGTTTGGGATTTTACATTGATAGGATCAACTGCAAAATCTAGATCTGGACATAGCTTTTCCCTCCAAATGCCCTCTTTCCATGTCTAAAAGGTAAATTTAATTTATGCTTATACTTCACAAAATCAGTGGTTTAGCTGCTTTGTTCTAGTACTGTGAGAAGAGAAAGGCAAGCAAGAGGCTTGTTTAGTCTACTAAAACTTGGTTTGAATGTTAACAGTATCTGATTACTTGAAAAAACTTACTCCTACAGTAGTGTTTTTCCTGAACATGATTTACTATAAGCACATTAATACAACTCAACAACTTATCCACTGTTTTGTGGGTTGAATCCTCATTTCCTTCTTATCATGGACTGTACACAACACAATGTTCAGAGAAGAGAAATGAAAGCTGAGAATTCAGGGAAAACCTTATTATCTAAAACAGGATGCTTTATGTCCAGAAAACCATCTTTTTTTTCCTATTTAAAGTTTCCATTTTAAAAGACCTGCAGTGTCATGGACTTAGGATAGCCATTTTTTTTTTTAGGATTGCCGTATTTAATCCCATTTTTGCTATACAGTAAAACAGCTTAGGCACACTTCTTACTAAGGCTATTTGGTTAATTGATAAGTATCACAGGGTATGTCTACACTGCACCATTGTTATCTCATATGAAGCTCAGTACTTTTTTAGTCAGACATCAGTCAGCAATGCAGACTCATTAAAACAAATGTCTGAGCAAGGAAAAAACACAGTATTAGGATAAATCCTGAAGTCTTTATTCCTGCCTGAAAATTCAATCTAGCTTTCACTGAAATAGGAGTTGAAGATGAAGAGTCTGAGAATTTGTCTAACATTTCCAATGAAAATATTACAACACTTCATAATTGCAGCTCACATGGATGTTCTTCTAATCTAAAGGTTACTTGCTGTTTTGTTAGGATTATAATTAAAGGTAGCACTGAAACTGAGCATAACTTTAAGAATCTTTGGTTCAAGTTAAAGGATTTTAAAATACTGTTGTAAAGTCTCACAAAAGTCCTTCTAGTAGTAAAAGTATACAACATTTCTCATTGTTAAACTGTTTGCAATGTATTTTTGCTTATAAATACAAAAGCCTAATACTTTATCTGTTTCATACCAATGCAGCGATTGTTTTGTCATAAATGCACTAATGTACAGTAGAATTAGTTTACTGCAGAGTAGAATTAATCTACTGTGCATTAAGCATCACAAACCCCCCCAAAAAATTTGCCTTTGCTACTGTGTGTTAGCATGGCCTAATGCGCTTTTATATAGTATCTCATATTAGAGGTGCTAAACTTAATGCACAGTAGCAAAAGCACATTAATGAGCATGTATCCTCAACAAAAGGGGGTGAATCTGTTTTATTTATTCTGTTTAATTTAGTCAACAATCAAGCAAAGTGAATGATATTCTGGCTCTGTTCAAATGAATGTGTTGCTCCCAGTCACTACAGTGACACCAGAATCTTACCCACTGACTCAAATGGAACTATATGTGGGTTCAAAGATTTGTGCTGGTCCATTCTGGTATAGAAAATGGGGCAACATTTTGAAATATCATGAGCTGGCAAGTCTTCTGAGATTTTCCAACTGTCCCAGACAAACTGAAGAAGGGACAAAATCTCCACAAAGGAACAACTTTAATCTCCCTAGATCTTTTTTCCCAGGCATCTCTTGTTAATGGATTCCCGCTGCATATTCAATTATTTTTTGAAGTGTAAAATAAGTGAGATGCAATATATGAAGAAAATGAAAATAAAAGAAGCGTTGTGAGAATAAGGAGGTTAAGCAATAAGTCACTACTCACTGTTTCATTACTATCTATGCTTAGAGCAAAAGATTTAATGGCATAAACATATGTATGCATACACATGTGTATACACACACACATGCACACACATAAAGTAACCATTTTAAGATGGAGTCTATTGGCCCCTTTGTAAATTTACCCCTTTGTAAATTTTAAGAGTAATCTTATTTATCTGTCCCTTTCTAACATTATCAACAGTAGTTTCTAAGAATTATGTCCGAGATCCATTGTTGCAATGCTGGCCAACCTTAAGTATATTTGTCCATTCTCCCTTTGATGATGTAGACATGTTCTTCATTTTAAGAGGCACATTTTTCTGCTTTACCATTACACAACTTCAGCACCTCATCAACAGGCAAAATATAGTAAAATATAATTTGGTACTTATATGACCCAACATTATTACAGGGACTAGTTGCCAGCAAAAGTGTCAGGAACTGAACTTGAGTTGATTTTCATTTGATTTCTGTGCACAGTGTGTTAGATGGCTCCACACTTTAGTTTCTAAAAAACTTGATTAGCAAAACACATTTTTTCTGGTTTAAAAGAGAATCATCTTCTGGTTTGCATTTGCATAAGATAACTTGCATGTAGTTATTGATGGTTTTCTTTTCAGTGTTGAGTTTGGGGGGGATAATTGTGGACTGATCATAACCAACCAGCTTCCCCACCCTTGTTTCTCCCAGTGTTCACAACAGCATAAACATTTTGTTTACAGTAATGAACTGCAGCTCTTCTGCTAGCATAATTTGCAGAAAGCATGGCCAAAACAAGTTTCATATGTCATTATGACAATGTTTACACTAGCCTTCTGCAAACTGCATTTTGGCAATATTAAACAACTTCATCTGCAAATAGGGAAGGAACCAAGAATGATTGTATGTTTACTTTGCTACACATTGAAGTGCAGCAGGCTATGGAGTTCATGAAATATTTATCAAGTTCCTGACAATCAAGCAAGACTAAGAGAAACATTCCAGGTAAAACTGAAATCTAGTGTAGGAGAGTCTGGTATTTTTATTTTTATTCTATTTAATCTACTTTTCCAAAGACATTTGTATTTGGACTTAATTACAAGGTGATGCAAAGCAATAGTTCAACAAAAATGAAAACTTTGAATATATTATATTTAAATAAGGGAGGATGGAAATAGTCATGCAGGCTGAAGCAATTCTGCTCAAGCAGATGGCTGAAAGAAATGGAAGAGAGATCTCACTTAAGGCGAGAAGGTAGAATGAGGTAGGAGTTTTAATCCCAGTTGCCAACTGGTGTCAACTGCTGTTTAACATGAAAGGAGGATCATGGAGGTAAAAAGTGAAAAACTACAGTTGCTTTGATTGAATGTGCCTCAAGAGTGAAAGAGTCCTGTCCTGGTGGGGTTATATTCATGCATTGCCTACTCTGCACAACATTTGTGTTTGCTTTAAGTTGGTATTTACAGTTTCTTTACTGTAACATTTAAATATTACAATAAAAAAGGGGGCGGATAAAAATCCAGTAGTTCATAACTTTAACAGCCATCAATAGGGACCTTTCTACACTGGGGTGCAATGAAGGGTTTTCCATGGACTGCAGAGCCATTTTTTAAGACATTTCACAGTGGTCCCACCCCCCACCGCTGATTGGCAAAGAGCACTGCTCTTCCTGTGGCCCTGCCCTACTCCGCTGACTAGTGAAGATATCCCAGCATGGGAGAAGGGATCAGGGGGTAGCAGGCATCATGCCTCTCCACCAGCTAGTGCCTTTCCCCATCGGCAGGCTGTGAGACCAGGCAGCAATGGTAATGAGGACCACTGGGGAGCCAGCATTTTACTAAGTTTTTTATTGGGGGGGGGGGGGCAATTCCATGTGAAATTACAGCAAATGGCATTTTTTGGCTGCAATCATGGAAACTTGTTTTTCATGGATACTGCAAAGATAGTGAGAGTATGATTTACATAGGTTCCTAGACATCAATAATGGGAATCACACATACATGCAGATTTTAACTCTATGAAATAAGTTTTATCTAAAGGAGCCAGTTCTTTTATAACTTTGAGCCATAAATCAGAAAGAAATCAATTTTATTTACCATTTCTCTCTCTGTTTTCTGAGACAGTGAAACTTTCAAGGAACAAAACTGAGGCTTGGAAAAATTTAAGCTTTTTAAAACACTAATATCCTACAAATTCTCATGAATAAGTAGCTAATTGATAAGCATAATAAAAATATACAAGCACCTGTTTGTGATTTGGACAGTGGAAACAAGTGGTGATGTTCTTGCCACCTATAGGTGGAGGGTAAAACTGTCTAGAGCTAGCCAACCCCATCAGTCAGATACAGGGTTGCTAACTATTTGTAAATTAATGGACTATCCATTAAAAAAGAGCTAAAATGCTTCTCTTAAATCTAAAAAAAAATGACCATAAGGAACTGTGAACTTGATTAAAGATCTGTCATCAGGATGAAGCTGTATGCAAGTGTTAGGATATGGAGGTGGACAGGGGAGCCTGGATAAAGCTGTCAAGCTGGGAGGGGGAGAGGCAGCCGGGGCAGGGTGGGGGCGGGGATCTGTGCTGGGAAGAGTCAGAGGAGAAAAGTATAACATGGAATAAAGGTCAATGGTATCAGTGTATGGGGGTTGCAGTGACAGATCTTGTAATTTGGAGATGCTCCCTTTGTTCCTGACTAGCCAGCTATTCTGATGGTTGTTGGACTTTGTTTAAGTTTTCAACATACATGCTTTGGTAATTTATTAACACAATCTCCAGCATCCAATTTAAAAGAAGTCATTGTTCCTTGCTTTTCCACTAGAAAAAGCCAGTCTCTCCTTCTCATGTATAGACCGGGTCATAGGTAGTCTTGCCTAGTCGTCACTGGAGACGTGTAGGGACTAGAATCCAAGTTACTAGATCCACCAAAGAAATCCAGAGGCTGAGTCCTATTCACAGGCTGAATCAAGGTTTAGGAGCCAGAAGCTAGGGCCAAAAATCAAGGTTACACCAGGAGCCATATCCAAAAATTAGAGACTGAGTTAACATATCCAAGGGGACTTTTCAAAATGTCAAGCAGAATCAAAAATAAGCAAACACAAGATCAGAGAGGCTTACCAGGGCAGACCTTCAGAAGAATTGTTAGCTGACCTGCTGCCAATGGGGAGGTTACTCTCCCCAGCAACCAATCAGGAGCCCCAAACAGTGGCCAGCTGGTTCATTAGCTGAGCTATGGCTGCCAGCATGAGCAGGTGTGGTCTTCTAGGCAATTAGTCCAGTCAAAGCTGCCTGTTACCACCTTTGTCATCTGGATAGTTTAGTAAATCTCTCTAGAAAACTACACCCATGCCCCTTTTACTTTACTGTGCTAATACTGACAGGTATAAAGAATGCATCTAGTATTTTTCAGTAGGTTCAGCTTTGCCTGCTACTGTGAGGGCATATTGGTTTAGGCAGAAGCATCAATGTATTCCTGAAAAAAAATCAACAGAAGTAGGAAACTCTATGCTTTTGGGAAGATTGAGATTAAATAGGACTATATTCATTTCTCCATCTTAAAAAGAATCCAATCCACATTCCTAACATTTTTAGATTTAGCCCATTGGCTCTATTTATTTTATTTTATTGTTATGGAAAGGTATTACATTTTTTACTTAACCTGTAGGAAAGCAAAACTCCTGTCTATTCCTCATTTTTAAAGTGGGAGGCTAGACCTTTACTAGCTTTCGGCTTTTATGTGATAAATTAACACACCAAAATGCCAGCCATTTATTAGGTAGAGTGAAGTTTTAAATGGCCTCCAGAATAAAGCAAATATTCATAGTGTTCTCTATCATCTCACTCTGAGGATTCAGTCTACCTCTTAATCTTCCTGCCTTCCCTTCAAAGTGAATGAGACACAGAAATAAAGAGGACCCTATTTTTTAAAGGCTTTACCTTTCTTTAGCTATATGCTAAATGAATCAACCAGTCATTTCCCGAATCTCATATTCCCTTACTGTATTTGAGCTACACAAGGCACCAGAACATGTAATCTTGTCATAATAAGCTCAGACTTAACTTTAAAAACAAAACACCTTGCCCTTTCTCCTTATTAACCAAAAAACAGGTTCTGGGACATAGTAGGGAAGGTAAAAATTAATAACTCTCTAACACTGAGCTCCTTCGTACTCTTGACCAAAGGAAAAAATACCTTCTTTATTCCCCAAACTAGTTATCTCTTCAGGTGCACAGAAGCTTGGAAAGACAAGTGAATTTATACATAGGCAGATCTAGGATTTTTAAAAAGAAGGATACAGGAGCAAAGACTGGTGCTTCAGGGGTGGCATCCTGCTCCTAGCTCCCGCCCTCCTCCACTCCTACCAGGACAGGCTTACCATACAGCCAAAGACATATTTAAGTCCCAAAACCATGTAAGAATCTCCTGCCCCCAGCACTCTGTCTCTTCCTCTCAGTGCTCAGCAGCACCTCCCATTCTCTCCTTGACTTTCTCTTTAGAGGAAAGGGAGACCTACCCCACCTACTGCCATTGTCCCTGCAGCTCCTGTTCTGCTCCAGTTGAGGCTTCAGGGAGGCTGAATGGTGAGGTGGACTCAGCTGGAGACAGTGTCAGCTGTAGTAGTGGAAGGCGAGTTTCTAAACCTGCTTCTTGGCTGCCCGGGAACACCCAGAGGAAGGACCAAGGGGGTGGGGAAATCTGTCCATTGCCACTGCTCTTCCCAGATGGGGTGGGGCAGGAGCAGCTGTGGTGCTACACCCAGATCAGCTAGGCACAGTGGTGGGCTGTGGGGAGAGGAAATACTATTCCACATGGAGGGGTGCAGAGAGGATGCTGAGAGGTAGAGATTATTACATGCTTTGGGGATTTATAAAAATCCTCAGCTTTTGGTCCTGCAGTGTAGTCTGAAAGTGGGGTGTGATCACACCACTTCACCCTCTATGGATCCTCCCCTGAAACTGTACCTCTATTATAGGGCACCCAAGCCTAATCCACAGCAACAGGGAGAAGCAAGGATTCTCTTTCCTCCTCCCCTGACATCTCCCTGGAATCAGCACAATCTCCAAATTCATTCAGGATGAGGGTAGATGGGAGGCCCCAGAGCAACTAAGCTTGTCTTTTCATGGCCCCTTTTTTCTCAGGTCCCCATGGTTTATGTTTTCTCTGCTATTCTAATAAAAAAATTCTCATCTTAACCCTGACAAGAGCTACAGGCAAGCATTCTATTTATCTCCTCCTGATCCCTGTCTGGTTGGCTTTATTGGTAACTAAGACACCTAAGCTTTACCAGTGGGGGAAAAATATTAAAGATATAATTGAATTGCTCCAAAGAACTCCTAAAAAGATTGTTTGCAAAACACATGATGAGATGTTTACAGGGAATGCAGCATTACACCTCCCTTTACAACACTTATAACTGAATTCCCAAATACTTTTATATTATTCATGCTGACACTTTCCTATCATGTTCTACTTAGGGATGCCATGTCAGTTGAGTCTTTAAATCAGTGATGAAGAAAATCAAAGCTGTGGCTTTCCACAAAACTGCTTAGGCACAGAGTTGAAAAAAATATAGAAATAGCCTCTTCTCTTCCTGTACTCATAAATATGTATAGCTGAAAAGCCAACATATAATATTTTTACAAAGACTAACAGTAAAATAGACAGAATTGTTTTAATTCTTGTTGCATGTTCAAAAGAAGAAGAAAGAAAAGAAAAGTAATAATATCTTCAGTACTTTTCATCTGTTTGCTAAATTATTTCAGGAGATGGTTAAATTCTGATACCATGTCCAGCAGGACTGGGATTGTGTACACAGCTGAATAATTGGCCAGGGCATATTTTCATTTGCCACTCTATAGATTTGTTGCAAATTAGCATTCACCGGGGATAACAAAAATGCATTATTTTCCTGCAAAGTAAAGCAAAATAAAAGCACTTTATTTTGAAGAACAGGAAACAGTCAAAATGCCTTTGAGTAGTCCCTGTTCAGCACAAACTAAGTGACCCCAGACATCCACTAATAGCTCAAATATCTCCTGGATTTTCAGTACATAAAAAAATCAGATCATGAATTCAAAATAAATATGCACCTAATAGAAAAGCACTGGGTATACAAGCTGCCAACAGGATAAATCCTCCCTCAGCCACCTCCCATGACAAAAAGGGAAGCAAGAACACCAAGCCACCAGGGAGGCTGCCCCACCTAGGGATATGCTGCTGTTGAAGAACAGTTCTGTCTCTTGTCAATAAAATGGCCACTGGCATATAAACAAACAGCTTCTTGATGCACTGCCTGTCCCAGCACCATCTCTGCATCCTTCCTCCTTCCCACTGGGAGCTGGCTTTAGAAGCCCAGAGCTGATCAAAGAAACAGGGTGAGGAGGAGTCATGCACAGCCAGCTAAAGCCCTTCCTCCTTCCCTGTCTACCTCCCTCCCCTCAGCCTGTACCCAGGTTTCTGCAGAGTCCACAGCCTCACAAAGCCCTGATCTCCAGGAGCACAGCTCAGTCCCTCTGAATATTTACCCTCCAAAAATACCAGCCTGTAGAATTGAACCCTACACAAGTCCCCACCCCAGATACCCTGGATGGCAGGCATACCAAGGGGAAAAATCACTCCACTCCATCAGCTGAGGAAGCTCGTAAGTACTCTCGCATCATGCACCTTGCCCAACCAGCTGGCATTTATCTGAGTGAAACAGCCATGGTCATCCACAACTGCCTGAAGCATGACTGAGAAGTAGCCCTTCTGGTCAACTGATTCATGGCCATGGTACACAGTGTTGGAATAGAACTCACTACCCTTCAGATGTGATTTCACATTCCCACATCTTATCTCTCTTCAGTTTCAATTCTATCTTTAAGTGATACATGTACCTTGTATATGCATTATTGCAATATAAAGCATATCATATCATCATTCTCCTTTAACAGCTCTCAAAAATACTATTCTTGATATTCATAAGATAAATTATCTACTAAGTAATTAAACCTGTTTTCCCAGATTTAATCCTAAGGATCCCAAATCTGGATATTTAGATAATTCACGGTCAATGCATTGAGTCTTTTTCAATGGTTTGAATTAAGAAACAGTTTTTTAAAGTATTAGAGCTTTCCAAAAGGTTTAAGTTCAATTTTTAAGTACATTAATTTCATTCTCATACTCCTTGTATGCCTTCATGTAGTAAGTTAATTTTAGTGAGAGGGGTTTTTTTCTGCCTCTTACTCCTTCTTCCCCTTTCCCCCTAGAAAATGCATTCTTTGAAATGTATTTTCAGTCTTCATGGGCATACATTTATATTGCAAATTCAAATCTACTCATCTATTCAGTAGGGCAGTGAGATGTACAAGTAAAACAAATTAGCACTATAGTGGATTGTCTTACCAGCAAAGCCAGAATTTGCTGACATTAAGACAGAATGACCTGTTCTTACCTGGAGGTGTACCAGTGAAGTCAGTAGCATAAAAGAGAGACATGCAAGTCACACACTGAAGAAAATGTTAATTGTGGTTAATGTTACATTTACTCCAATTATAAAGTGGTAGAAATTCAATAATTTCAAAGGTGATGTAAAATGCTACTACAAGTAAGAGTACAAATAGCTCTAAAGAACAAATGAGGTATCTGAGAAACAGGAAAATGAGGGCTTTCTTAAACACCAATGTGATACTTAAGCAATTTTTCCTAGTTTTGTGTTCATGCTGAAGTGTTTCTGAAGAAAAAGTACAAACTGACTTAATACACCTTTACCTGACCGCCTATCATTGTTCAATTTCAGTTTAATCTGGCACAATAATCATGAAATCAATAAGCAGTGCAGCTTTTGAGTCTACTGATCATAAAGCCTGAAGCTATAGGTAGAAATGTAAGGTGGGAAAGAGTCAGAATTGAGAAAAACTACATCGTATCAATTTGTTCTCTTCAGACAAATTCAAGCTAAAATATGCATGAAAAATTGTGGTCCGGGGAAAATGAGTGAACTGATGAAGAATATGCCTTTATGTAAACCACAGCCTGATTTTTAAGCAACTTCATTCTATCTCTTATTTAATTAAGCGTTGCTATTCCCACAGAGTTTTGTTTTTAATTAGAGAATGTTTAAGAAATATAAAAGAAAAAAGCAAACATTCTGCTGTGGGGAGGCAGATGCACAAAACAAAGCTGCATAAACAAAAAACATAAATTACCATATCAAATTTTATATTCTGAAACATAGGTCAGTAGATACAGCTTTGGTTGTAGACAGGCTGGGAAATGATCATTCTAAAGGATGCATGATGTTCGTTCTTAAACTCTTCTTCCATTCCAAGAGATGGGAGAGGAGAAATATTTTGGGAAGGAAATAAGAGGATGAGGGTGGGAAGGTGGGGAAACAAGATGATTTAAAGATGGCAGATGTTGATGGAGAAATCTGGTTAAGAAAATCAGTTTCCTAATATTATCTTGTGACAATCTCAGGATAATGCTCCTTGTAAAGTTTTTGCATAGATTAGTCACCTGTCTTTAATTTATACTAATATTTAAAGATTTTAGGAGTCACATGGTAGAGTACAGTGTATCTAAGAAAATCTTACATCTAAATTTAGAAACTTTCAGATATTTTAAAAGCTTATTCCCTATGTAATGTTATCCTGATGTAATCCAGTCTAAATGTTCACTTTTCAAAAATGTTTCTCATCTTTCATACTGTTCCAAAATCATGATGGGATTTTAATGTCTGACTAAAACAAAGCAATAGAAAAAAGGAAGAATCCATGCATTTTAATCAGTCTGTCATTGGTATCTAGCTCATTCTTCATTTCATTTTATTTCATGGGGTCACTAGTTCACTCAAACTAGTAAGTGAACTAGTAAACCTATAATTCTTTTCATAGTTGTATACATTTGTAAGCTTTTAATTTTTTACTATGAATTCCCACCACTACAAGACAGGGTGGTTTAGTTACCGACAATTGGGCCTTGAGCTGGGGGGCTGGACTAGGTGATCTCCTGGAGTTCCTTCAGTCCCTACTTTTCTATGATCCTAAGACACACCATGGGTGCATCTACACATGACACTACATTGTCTTAGCAATGCACTACAGTGACGTAGTGTCTGCAGGCAAAAACCATGATGCCACAGCTACATTGCCTTGGCAACATGCTCCATCAGTATAGTGCATCACTACGGCGATGTACCAGCTAAAACTAACCACACGCAACAGGCACAGTGCAGTAAGGACTGTTACTGTACTGTCATTTAATATTTCCAGAGGAAAATACTAAATGACAGTGCAGTAACAATGGTGCCATAGGGGCCCATGTAGACGTGCCAAGTTTTAACTAAAAATAATGAATGAGTCTAATTCAGGAAATTGTAAACCAATTCAGTGTTTGATTCAACACTTCTAGACAGAAATACTCCTTCTTTTGTCCTTGTCCTCTAATGATGATAACATTTGAATAGCAATCGAGTCACTTCTGTCTAAGCACAAAAAGAAAAAAGCACTAAGGAGGAAAAAAGAGGACGATACATAGGAAATAACAAAAAAAAAGTGCCATAAGGGATGTATTTAGCTGATCAAATATCTCTTCAAAACCCAAGCAGTTTCAAATATTCAGTGTTGTACTGCAATTCTGATTCTGAATAAGTACTATTCATGTAAATGAAGTATTTACTTTGTAGAATGGTGAAAGTCCACACATGCACCATATGACTAGAGGTGAGAAATTTCTAAAGGGTTTGAACTCTCAACCTTGATGAAGTCATGGCCTACTTTTAAGAGCTGGGCGTGCGCGGTGTATAATGGTAATGCAACTGTTTATCAATGTTGATATGTTAATCAATAAGGCAGTTCTGATAAATGCTGCTTGTATTGGTTTGAAGTAATTTGAATTGATTTGTCTGCTTAAGTATTGCCCAGGTTTGAATTTGATTGGGTATTGTGCAAAGGACAATGATTGGACCATTGGGTGAGTGACAGGTGGCATGATTAGAAGGCTATAAATCCTGTCTGGAGCAGCTAGCGGGAGCTCTGGGGGATCAGCCTTGCTCTCACTCTGGTTGGATAGTTCTGACTCTGGGTGCAGGAGTTTGTCAAGTGCAGGTTCCTTGCTGTGACCTGGTTGCTGGGATGGAGCTTGCTGAGACTTACCTGTCTCTCACTCTTTGGGCTTCAGCTGTGGAAGCTGCAGTTGGGTAAAGTATCACCCTTTCCCTATTTTAGGTGCTGAGTACCTAGGCAGGAAAAAGCTAGAAATCCACAGGGACTGTCAGGGGGTTTCTACTGACTAGGCCAAGGGTGTTCTTGTTGCCATCTGTGGTTTCTGGGTTGTGTGTGAGGTTGCACAGCAGTTAACTGTGTAGTGACTGAAGCTCATTGTAATGTGTAGTTGATGGTTGTGTGACCAGGGACATTGGGTTTGGGATTTGTGTCTGGTTATCATCCTGTTGGGTGTATTTTATTGTGTTGTGGCTCAGGTGTTACGGGAGTATTGCATCGGGTAGTTGTTGCACAGGTTTTGTTGTGTAATACAGCTTATATTGCTTGACCTACCTGTGTCGTAGTGTGTAGATACTCTTCCTAACTCTGAGTGGGGTCGGGCAGTAGATCAATGCTCAGGGTAATTAACTTACTTTAATGCTCTGAACCTGACTACCTGTGGGTCATAGAGGATTAACAACCCTCTGGATTAATTAATTAATTGGCATTCCCAGGTGTGGTCCTTCAACTTTATACAAACAATACAAAGAGGAACAACTGCAAAATGTGGAGTGGAGTACCATCCCATTCAGAGCTGCTTGTAACATGGGAGTTTGGACACTTTCTTGGAATGTGGATTTAAAGATCCCCTCAGGCAAAGGTGGGCATTAATCCCAAGTTTCCTGAATGTCAGGGCCAGGACTCTAACCACCCATCTAGAGCACAGCCAATACCATTGTCAGCTTGGGAAAAATAGTGCAACCTTGCTTGTTTCTGTTGTGTTTTTTTTCAAAGAAAGCATATAGGTGTGAAGTTTCAGAGCAGGATTTGGCGTTTGGAGCCCTGAGCGGATGAAAGGGTACAAGGAAGCATGAAGTGAGATGCCTAAATCATAGAAACAGTCGTAGTCAGCATTGCCCTAGTTCTAGGTGGCTCTTTGCTCAGCTATCAATTTTTTATATCTTCACTTCAGCTCCACACTTAACACAACCTCTTAAATTCCAATTGCCCTTTACCTCAAGGTAGCTTTTGTCCTTTGTCTCCCATTGTATAACGTGAAAAAAGAAATAGCAAGTATAATGGAACATCATCTAGATTTATATAGAGAAAGCACAGAAAGCTGGAACCCCTTGATTTACTAGCAACCTTTCCCAAGAGACCTTTTCCCCTTGCAAAGATAACTGTTTTAACCAGGATCTCCGATATTTACTTACTGTTTTTGATCCCTTAAGATAACAAATACTTTCCGTGCTATTGGAATTCCATCAAGAGAAAAGTTGGCTTAATCTTATATCACATCCACAAAAATGTTAGTACGTACTACTAATTATGCCGATTATGAAGATTATGCAGGGTGGCAGTGCTGGGTGAGGCAAACAAGCAAATCACCCATAGGAACAAAGGGGTCACTAAAACTAATCCAGGTAATGGGATAAGAATTCACGGTCCCTATTTAAACTGCACTAAACACAATTTAGTCTGCGGATGCTTTCAATTTCTCTGTAATTTGGTTTTTAAAGGTTTGCTGCCTATGTTGAGGTCAGGGCATGTTCAGGGAGGGGTGTCCAGGGAAGTTCTAGTGCTCTGTCACAGACCTATATAACCATCCATAGCTTATGTCAGATTAGTGTTAATTCATTTTTACACGGAGGGATAGTCCAATATAGCTCACACCATGGCTACATATGTTTCTTCAGTTTTTTGGTTATAAGATGCTGGCTACTATGAGACGGGTGTTAGTGGTATGATTATTTAAGCCATAGAAATATGAGAATTTGTTTCTTCTATAATATAGTGACATCCCTAATGCAAAAACAAACAGCTGAAGATCTCAAGCTGTTCTTCCTAGACAAGTGTGAATCTAACCTGTTGTTGGATCTCACTGATTTTACATGTGAAATTCTATGCATGGGAACATTCTCTATAACTCAAAGAATGTAACTTTTTCCTAAAAAGTCTGTCCAAGAAACCACTGAATACATGTATGCAACATGTTTGCTTGTATTGTAGTTTTTTCATTATCACGTTAGAGAAAGAAAACATTTGTTATTGTTTCAGACACCTTAACATGTATAAATTGGAAGCAAATAAATTATAGTCAAGTTTTATTTGTTATATTCCTCTATATTTGAAATATTTAGAACACAATGCCTAATGTTTAGCAACCAGTGAGCAACTAGTTTAATCACCTTGTGGTAATATTGATTGCATTGATTATAGCATCAGCTGCTTTTCCACACTTTTTTACATAGGAAATGTTCCTGCTGCTTAGTATATGGTAGGAAAATAAATAAAATATTAAATCCACACAGTTCTAAAGAAATACAGAGAATATAGGAGAGGGAATTAATTCCTAGTAGAAAGATGGGTGTTTACAAGAGCCAAGCAAAAGAGTCATAGGGCTAAAGAAGATGGGCTACTTTTACTCAATGAAAATTTAGAAAATTAGGATTTATACATCTAGGCCATAGTTTGTTTTTTAAATGAAATATTTTATCATAACATAAAACTAATTAACATTGTCTTATTAATTCCAGGATTTGCTTCATGAAATTGTTTCTAGCTGGAAAATTTTAAGTTTTCATTTTTGTCTCATATATACCTGGTCCATTGGGGCAAAAATGGCAAGCAAAAATATTGTCAGCTGATTTTCAGGACGTCAGTGTCTGATAGTAAAATCTTGATCCACTGAAGCCAATAGGAGTTCTGCTAGAGCTTCAACAGGGCCAAGATTTCATCCCAAGAGTCCACCATTGAAATCCAAGCATGGGGTCAGCTCTGTGAGAGGCTTAGCATCTTTAAATTCTAACTGAGTATACCGCCTAGGATTTTTCAGTGAATTCTGAGTATTTTGGACCATAATCATGGTGTACTTTCACCATATGCTCCTAAACAAAATTAGAGAAATGAGCTGAGTTGGGAGTCAGATTTTGGTTTAGGTGCTGGAATCATTCTGAGTCCATTTCAGCTTGTTTAAATTTCCTTACAGTACACATGTAAGCTATGACTATAGGCTAAAGAAAGAATCCTTGAATAGGATAACTCTTTAATATGCACTAAAATTGAAAGAACACAAGAGAGGATGTATATGAGATTACCTAGTTATTTAGTAAGTTCACATCTTGCATATACAGCTGGCTCTGCACAGATGCCACTTTGCAAGGATAGGGGTTCAGCTATGCAATGGCTACTTGAAATTTGAACATCAATTGTTGCATGCTGCTTCTGTGTGCACTATATTGGATACATTTAGTACAAAGAAGATAGTTCTTTTCTCTTTTAGAATGATGAAGATAGATTTCCAAAATTAATTGCATGCCACATACAGTTACCCCAAATGAATGGCCTCTGGGGTTTTAATTTTGCAATAATGTATTTATTTAGTGGAGGACAGAACTCTCAAGTCTAGATGTAAAGACTAGAAGAGTTAATATATCAACTTTTGGTATAAACCTCTCTCAACTCAGATTAATAACAAAGTATTGTTTATTATGCTCCTTGGGCAGCAGGATTGTAGTAATTGACCTCCTGAGATCCTTCCGAGCCCTATTTTTCCCAATGATTTTATAGTTTATGTTATGGTAGCATCTAGAAGCTGCAACTAAGACTGAGTCCCCACAGTGACAAGATCTGTACAAAGCTAGGCAAAATTACTGCTTTGAAAAGTTTGCTGTTAAAGTTGGCAAGACAGAACATAAGAAAGAAAGGAAAGATAGGCACAGAAATGCCTGAAGTCACTTTCCCAAGGTCATAGTTAGTGAATAGAATAAGCAGATATAGAGCCCAAGTCCTCTAAGTTCCAGGCCTCCATCTCTTTCCAGTACAAACAAAGACTCTCAAACTAGGTGAATACCTTTCACTTAACCTGGTTTCATGTCTCATGTGCTTTTTACAGAACATCAGGAAATATATATACCCTTGGAAACACTTTCCAGATTGGAAGTAGTCAAAAACTATGTTGATCATCTAGTTCACATCTGTGAAAATGCAGAATATATTCCTATAGTACAAGGAAAATGAAGCTCAGCTTGTTTCTATTTTTCTACCCCTCCCATCTCCTTCTCACACACACCTTTTGATATTTGTTTGGGAAGCAATTTTCTTTATGAATAATAATGGTCTTTTTACATCACTGGCTTCTAGTTATGAAGAATCGGTTCACCTTTCATAATCAACATTAAGGTCTTGAAACTACTTCATTGGGATTTCATTATCTCAAGACACCTAATAACCAATTCTGCATTGTTTATTATGGAGTCCCAAGAGATGTATTACCAGAATCTACAAACCACTGACAAATCAATATTGTGCATTCATAAATCATAAACTACACTTCCAGTGTTGAGAGGCCTGCCTGTAGCTAAACGTAAATATGTATGTGAAGTCTTCAACCCAGACTCCTGCATTAAATCCAGGAAAAAAAGATAAAGTATAGTGACACTTTACAGGAGTAATATTTTTATAATTGCCTGAACCACAATTCCCTTAATAACAACCAGTGGCTAAAAATGCTAATTTTTAGGGCTGTGTGAGTCTTCGGATCCTGCTTCGGATTTGCACCCACTTCAGATGCTTCGGTGTCTGAAGCAGCATTTCGGGGTCAAAGCAGGATACCAGCAATGGTGTCCGGAGCAGGTTGGGGGCATCCGAAGTGCTTCGGACCCACTTCGGATGCTTCGGAGCCGATTCAGCCATTTTGAGGACATTAGAAGAGGGAGGAGGAGGGGGGGGTGGGGGAGACTGACATCTGTAGGTAGCCAGTGAGAAGGATTTCTCCCTGGCTAGCTTTCCAATGGCAGCATTTGTGGGGTGGGACTAAAAAAAGTATAAAAGTCCCTGTTTCCAGCTCTTCTGTGCCTTTTGCAGCTTGTTCCCTATCAGCAGCTGTGTGAGAGAGGAATGCTGCGACTGAGACCTGCCTGCTGCTTTTTTGTGTTATAAAGGAGTGGTTAGGATTTAGCTTAGTTTAGCTTAGCTATTCAATTCAATTATTAATAGTATTCCAATTCAATTTATTTCTTTGAATTATTTTTTTGGGAACTTGTTTTCAAAACTGCAAAAAGACAGTTGTGTTTTCTCAGCCAGTGTTATTTATCACTGTGCGGGGAGGCACAGATTGCTTGCTTGCACACACGCACATACACAGAGACCCAGAACATAGAAAAAAAATCACAGTGGAAGAAGACTGACAGATATTTACAGAAGAACAAGACACAGATAATATATTGAGGCACAGGAACACACACGAATAATTTCATTCACACCACAGCATAGACAATATCGTGAGAGCCAGAAAGAAGACACACAATTTCATTCAGAGCAGAAGAGATAATATAGTGAGACCCACAAAGAAGACACACAAATAATTTCATTCACAGCACAAGATAGACACAGATATTCACAGGAGAACAGGACAGACAGATATACAAAACGATTCACACACACACACACACACAGACCTTTTGCAGAATAGGAAAGATCAATATGAAGTGTGCTGGTAAGGCAGGTGCCAGGTCTTCTGGCAGGAGAGGGAGAGGGGGTAAGGAGAGAGCTAGAGCTGCAAGCCCCATCCTGTCCCAAACACAGATGCAGTCTATTCCTGAGTAGCCATGACATCAGTGCTGCCAGTAGAAGCCAAGCAGTGGGAGCAGTGTCTGCACCTAACATCTCTGCACCACCTCCGCTCAGTCCAGAAGTGGGCACCAGCAGTGGAGTCACTGCCTCTTCCACCCCAATTTCAGCTCTCAGTGTGAGCCTCCCACTGCCAGAGGAGGAGCTTGAACTGGAACCAGGAATGCTGAGCACGCTGGCTCAGGCAATTCTGGGGACTGAGGGAGAATCAGATTTTGTGCTCCACACCCTTCATGTTTCCCCAAGACCTAGGTCTCCTCTGGACAGCAGCACCTCAGAGGAGGCTAAGGTTATGGAGGCAAGTGGCTCAGCTGAGGCAGCTCCTCCTGCTGTTCAGCCTCAGCTTGCTGAGAAGGTGGAAAAGGCAGGATCTTCATCCTCAACCCAGAAGCAGGGGAGTAGTGTAGTGTGGGAGGATTTTGAGGTGGCAGATGATCCCAGGTTTGCCATCTGCCAGCACTGCTGAAAGCACATGAGCTGTGGCAAGGATGTGAGACACTTCTCCACCACGGCCATGCTGCTGCATCTGAGGAGGCACCACCCCCTTGCACTTCTTCCTGCTGCTCAGCCTAGCACCAGTGTGAGTGTACCAAAAGGGAAGTCCCCTGCTTTCTTCAAATCCCCCTTGCCCTCAAATCAGAGGCAGGCCACCCTGAACCAGTGGGAGAAAGGTGGACAGAAAGGGGGGCGCATTCCCAAGGTGCACGAGATCATCCAGAGCATTGGGGAGATGCTTTCTCTGGATAGCCAGCCCTTTTCCCTAGTTGAGCAACCAGGGTTCAGGCGGTTTGTAGCACTTTTGGCCCCATTTTACAAAGTGCCCACATGCACCACCTTTAGCAGGGTGGTGGTGCCTTCCCTGTATCAGGCATGCAGGGAGGATCTGCGCAAGGCAGGGCCACAGGTAGCCTTGCACTTCACCTCTGACATCTGAAGCAGCTGGATGGTGATCATGCCTACCTCTCCCTCACGGGGCACTGGTGTGATCAGCCAGGTCGTCGGTGGGCTCTACTGCAAGCCAAGGTGCTGGATGAGTCCCACATGGCAAGGGAGAGCATGGGAGCCATGAACCATATGGTGCAGGGGTGGCTCGTTGGGCAGGCTGAGCTTACCCGCGGGTTCATGGTGACCAAGAATGGGTCCAGTATGGTGAAGGATGTCCAGGATGCCAACTTTGTTGGCATCTGCTGTGTGGCACGCAGGATGCACCTAATAGTGAGGGATGCCTTGGAGGGGGACAGGGCTGCTGATGACAGTGCCACCACCACTACTGCTACAAGCCAGCTGATTTCAAAATGCAGGAAGGTGGTGGGATACTTCCACCTCAGCATCAAGGGGGGCAAGATGCTGTGGGAGAAACAGGCAGAGCTCAGCATCCCACAGCCCAGAATCATAGAGGATATGGAGACTCATTGGAACTTCACATACCTGATGCTCAAAAGGCTGGTGGAGCAACAGAAGGCCATCCATGAGATGGGGATCAGTGCCCCCATGAACAGAGCTGAGTGAGGTACCATGTCCCAGATGTTGGTGGTCATCACGCCCTTCCGCAAGGCCACTAAGAGCCTCAGCACTGGTGATGTCCTCCTAAGCCAGGTGACCCCCCTAGTGATGGAACTGGAGAACCAAATGGAGAAGTTCCAGGGGATCAATGTTCCTGGCTGGGGCAGGCCGCTGTCACCAGACGTGCAGACACTGGTGAGGCGGCTGAAGAAGGGCATCAGGAGATGGCTGGATCCCTTGTGATCCAGTACAGTCCACATGATGGCAGGCATGTTTGACCTGAGGGTGAACGGGAGCATGTACGCTGGCAGCTCCCAAACCCTTGATCACTGGACTCAGATGCTGGTGAACAAAGTCACCGAAGTGCAGAGGTGAGCGGATGTGGAAGAGGGGGATCCAGTTTCCCGTGCCAGCACCAGCATCAACCAGTCTCTTCCATACCAGCCACTGCCTATGTGGGCCATGGGCATGTCTTCAATGCTGGGGTCCAAATGCACCAGACACCAGCCTCGGGCAGGTAGCACCAAGGCTTTGGTGGCTACCTATCTCGCTGAGGATGTGGAGCCACTGGAATGTGACCCCTTGGCCTACTGGGCAAGCCACAGCCAGATGTGGAAGGATCTGGCCACAGTTGTCTGGCAACACCTGTCCTGTCCACCAACCAGTGTTCCAAGCAAGAGGTTGTTTCAGCATTGCTGTGGATGTTGTGACACCCCACCGCTCCTGCTTGGATCCTATGTTGGTGGAGCAGCTGGTGTTCCTGAAAATGAACCTCCCGCTGCTGGGGTTCCCCAAGCTCCACCTGCAGATGGACTGAGTGCCACCCTCCTCACTCTGTCTGCACCAATTTCCTTTTCTGAGGTTTTGAAAAGCCAAGTAATGCTCTGCTGTCAGCTAGAAAAGGCACTAACTGCATCACCAGCCAGCAGGGGAAGAACATGTCCCTGCTGAGCTCATTCCCCTGCCAGGATGAACTTGGAGGTATGGGATTGGGGCTATGGGGAAGGAGGAGGCACCAGGTCCTGGGCGTGACCACTAAAACTGCACCCTGTCAGGGTAGGGAGGCCTGGTGGGACTGCTGGTGGCACGGCAGCCCAATAAATGCCAGGACCAATGATCCCTTGGTGAAAGGTGGGAAGGAGGTGCCATAACCTCCAGCTAATGCACACATGCACAAAGTCCTGGCTGGGGAATGCCCAGACCTGTCACATCTTTGACAGGCCTGATGCTTGCTGGTTGCAGTGCAGTTGTGAGACTCCTGGTGAAGTGCAGTTCATAGGCCCAGCTCTGAAATGTGGTTTGCATTGTAATTTGTTCCCTCTCAGGACCTGGCCTGAGAGATTGGAGGCAGAGTGTGTGTTTTTTTTTTTTTGGTGAGGAACATGCCCCCACAGGTAGTTGGGTTTTGTTGTTTTTGATAAATTCTGGTGTACAGTTTGTGAGGGTACTGGAGATAGTTGGCAGGTTTTGTGTTTTGAGTTGTAGGAAGTTGGCTTCAGTTCTGGTGATGAGGTTAGGTGCTTGTTTGAATGTACAAACCACTTTTCAGAGCTGGACCTATGAACTGCACTTCATCAGCCTCCTAGGTAGTAGGTACAGAAACTCATGGACTCAATATACACAGTGGAGTTCTGGCACACTGTGACCTGACGGACATCTGACACTCCAGGCACCTCTGCACTTTTACCTGCATTACTACATTCCCCTTTCCACACCTACACCCCACCCCAGCCTGTCCCTCCCCCTCTGATGCCCCCATTTCCATTTTCACTGACTGGCTTTCTTGCCTATATTGTGGGCCAGGCCAGCCTCTGGCTTCTTTACTATTCCTTCCTTCTGGTATCAATTGCAAGTACTTCCTCAGCCTGACAAAGGGGTTCTCAACCCTAAAGCTTCCAAAGATACATTTTTTTTAAGTACTCCTTTTTTTTCATAATACACATATAGACATAAAAACACAAGATAAGCCATCACACACCATGAATAACATCATATGTCCAACACAACACAACATCTTTACTTCTTCCTGTCAATTCCTTTATAAAATGACAAGCTCTGTGACAATTCCGTTTCGGTACCTTTGCTGCTGCTGCTGATGCTACTGGTGTTGAGCCAGCTAAGTTATTGTACCTGTTGTCACGTAAAGTGGAGGACCAGGCATGAGGCTGTAGGGGAGGAGGAGGCCTCAGTGGGGCACTGCCGTGTTCTGCAGAGGCCCCAGCACCAGGAAGGGTGCACCTTAACACACACACAGTGTCATCCACTCCCATCACGAGTTTTGTCTGCCTGCAACTTGGGGTGCAGGGCCCCAAACGACAGACTCCCCCAGCTAGACACATACATCTGGCAGGCTTTGTGGCCTGGCAGGGACCAGCACTCACTCAGGCCTGCTCTAGGACACACACAGCTGGCAGGCTTCGTGGCCTGCCAGGGCCCAGCACTCACTCAGGCCTGCTCTAGGACACACACTGACAGCTGGCAGGCTTTGTGGCCTCAGTAAGAGCCACCACCCCTGCAGTTTTGACCCCCCTGTGTTGTAATACACAGATGTGTCACGAGTTTTGCCTGTCAGCAGCTTGGGGTGCAGTTCCCCCCCAACCCCTACACCTATTTTGTTCAAATTTGGCAGGTGTTCTGGCCTCACTACAGTTTTCAGCCCCCTGTATTGTAACACGTAGACATGACACGAGCTTTGCTTTCAAGTATTTGGGGTGCAGTTCCCCCCTAAACCCCTGCACCAATCTTCTTGAAACTTGGCAGGCTTCGTTCTCTTAGCAGATGCTGTCACCGCTGCAAGTTTCATCAAAATCATACAAAAATAACAAAGTTATAGATCTTCCATTGATTCCCCATTTTACTCTATGGCTGGATCTCCGAAGTGGCTCCAAAGCTTCGGAGCTGCTTCGGCCTGATTGAGGTGGAAACCCGGTCCAGAGCTCCGGATCGGAGCACGGCCATCTGAAGCGGCCAGATCTGAAGCTGGATCAGATCACTGCCAACTTGCACAGCCCTACTCATTTTATTTGTTTAAAGGAAAATTGTTTTGTTTTGGAGCAAGTGGGTTTACCTTCATTTGTAGTGAGTCATTGTAATATAGCAATGGTGTACAGGCCACAATACCTGAGCACTGCATTGGGTACAATCCATTAAGCTCAAGTGCCATCTCACACAAGCCTGTAATACCCCAAATCCATGTCATTTTGTTAGAAGAAATGTGGACTCTAATCCTAGCCAGAAGATCCATAAGAACAAACCTCTGAACCCAGCTGGACTCCACTGAAGATGGATTGACTTTGGTTAATTTTCTAGTCATGTTTCCTTTCCCATTCAATTCAAAAGAAAATATATAAACTTTAACATAAAAACACCAAGCCCAAACAGAGAGGCAATGTTTTTTATAAAAGCAAAACTATAAAATCTGTTAAATAGCACCATAATCCTCCATTCTGCTTCAAACAAGGGTGTGGAAAGGTATCCAAGGGTTTTCCTATATGCATCCTTTGTAGCATTAAATATATTGGTTTAGGAAGAGATGTGGCAGTGGCAATAAAATCTTTTTCCAATGGGTGTTGTTATGTTTATATACAAATGATTTCTTAAGTATAGGGGATACATTCTTGGGTGGTATAACTGAGTTCACACTAGGGATTATACTGTTTTAATTAGGCACGTCTAACATGATAGGTGTTTGGTGCTAGACAAAAATGAGTGTAGGCCATCATTCTAAATAGTACAGTGTTACAAATATTTACGATCAGGTATTGCCCTTGCTACCATGAGTTGACCCATTCACATCATTCCCCTTATACCTGTAAGTATCTAAAACATGAAGCCCATTGACTGCAAGCCACAGAGGGCAGTTTTTTTTCCTGCAATCCACAGCTATTTGTGTGCTTGTGAAGAACAACAACAATATTGATAGCTGGCATCTTTGAAATCCATAATCCGGTTATATTAATCCATATGGAAAAAAGTATCTACATGTATTGACAACGTGGTTTTAAACAATTCACACATAAAGATGACAGTCATGAAACTACAAGTTCCAATCTCTTCATTGTTACTGATTTGCTGGTAATTTTGGGCAATTAGCAAATCACCTCTAATTCAATTTGCCCTACTTATGAAGTTGTATTGTCATTGGCTCCTCCACCATTTAGGTGCCATGACTGTTAATCCATGTTTGTAAAATACCCATTTCATAAAGCACAGTGATCAGTAAGACAACCTGTAAGCTAGTCCTTCACTCTGCTGCCTTTTGTAGGTCATGTAGTACTGCTGTTAGTTCCTCAGGCAGTTCAAGTCCCATCAAACCTAGGGAGGAGGAATCCCCAGCACACCAGCAGCTGAAAGGGATTTTGGAGTCATAGTTGACTCCAAGATGAACATGAGCTGGCAGTGTAATGAAGCCATCAGCAAAGCCAATCGCATCTTATTGTGCATTAGCAGATGCATGACCAACAGATCGAGGGAGGTGATGTTCCCCTTCTATGCAGCATTGGTCAGGCCGCAGTTGGAGTACTATGTCCAGTTTTGGGCACCGCACTTCAAGAGGGATGCGGAGAATCTGGAGAGGGTTCAGGAGGGCCAGACCCTATGAGGTGAGGTTGAAGGATCTGGATCTCTTCAGCATTCACAAGACACCTGGGGGAAGAACTTGTAGCCGCCTATAGGTTTATTAAGGGAGGACAACAGAGAATTGGAGATGTGCTATTTACCAGGGCACCCCTAGGAGTAGCTAGAAATAATGGGTACAAACTAGTGGAGAGTAGATTCAGGTTAGACATTAGGAAGAAATTTTTCACAGTAGGGGTGGCCAGAACCTGGAACGGGCTGCCAAGAGAGGTGGTACTATCACCTAATTTGAAGGTCTTCAAGGGGAGGTTAGATAGGCACCTGGCTGGGGTCATCTGACCTTGATCCTCTTTCCTGCCTGGGGCAGGGGGTCAGACACAATGATCCTTCATGGTCCCTTCCGTCTCTACAATCTATGAATCAAACCCTTTTCAGTCTCTAATAACACAAACAGAATTAAAAACAAAATCCTCTGTCCTTTCCAGACATTAGAAGAGCCACTTTCCCAGGCCTTGCCCCAGGCAAGCAACCTGGCTTCTCCTCCTTGCAAACAGTTCCTTTGCAGCCTGCTCTGGCCTCTGGGTTTTAAACTCTAAGTGGGGCACTCCTTCATGAGCAGAATGTCCCACAGCTTATGTCCTTAGGAGAGCTGGATGCCCTTTCTTAAGGGGAAAGAGCACCCTGTTACACAGCCTTAAATATGGGGAAGTTATTGCTGGTACCAAAGAGATTTACAAGGGTAGGCAAAAAATGTAGATGCTTTATCTGAAGGCCTGGAGGAAGTGAAATGTAAAGGCTTGTCCCAAAGGAACAGCAGAATTAGTGAGATCAGCAGGTAAGCATCTGCTGATGTAGTTGCCCCACTGGAAACAGAACAAGTTATAAATCCAAGCCAGCAAGGAGGACACAGGTGCTACTTACCATATTGAATGTCCTAGGGAATGGCCAGTAAGTAGGACACAGGTGTCATTAACCACACTGAATGTCCCAGGGAGTCTTTTACTACTGTGCTCTAATAATTTACCACCTGGCTATGAGATATAACTGCAAACTAAAGTATTACAGTGTTGCACTTGGCATTAGGCATTTCTTATGCCTATGGGCTCCAAATAATCCCAGGGAGGATGTTCCTAGGATTCCTTGTGCATTCACCTGGTCTTATCTACATCCTTTACTTCAGAGGAAGGCCTTGTGGAGTCTGTAGGCTGATCTAGATCACAATATAATTATTTCATGGCTTTTTTTTTAAATGTTTCAAGTAGACCTAAACACAAGAGTAGCTGTTTTTGAAGAGGAATACAGTAAGTGCATAGGCAGAATTTCAGATTAAATGCAAAAATAATATGCATTATCCAACCAGTCTTCATAAATCTCCTTTACATGTTAAAATATCTTCAATTGCTCAGGTTTGAAATATCTTCAAAACAGGCTTCAGTGTGCAGTTTTCTCACTGACCCCCCTCAGGCTTGGCTGCCTGCCAAGCAGAGGTGATGTCTGCAAATACATAAGTAGGCAAGAGATGACAACTACCTGACTCTCATTACTCACATGTCTCACATTATTTGTATGTATCTGGCCTCTCATGAGATCAGACCTCCCAACCTTTCCGCCCCACAAAACAATATTTTCCAGGTGTCTGCAGAAGAGATTATTGATCTGGTTATTCTTATATCAGATCCACTTTCAATATTGTAATACACTATGAGCAAGTCATTCAAATTCTTGGTTTCCTGTACACCTTCCTTACTTTATTTCAAAAGAAAGCTTTCTTTTACTCCATCTCCATGTTGTTCTAGACTAATGACAGCTCAGTTACCCTGTTAAGTGTCTGTGTGAAGTATCAAATTGGAGTCAGTTCATTGCTTTTAATGAGCCAGTATTTTTTTTAATTATGTGATAATGTTAAAATGGAATTATAACTGTAATGGTGACTTATCACAAGTGAATTTTAATTCCTACACCAGTTTGATAATCCACTTCTAGAAGAGCAAACTAGTCACTGACCACTCTAATGAGCTCAAATATTTGAAGAACTGGTCAGTGTAGTAATTTCAACAAAAGCGGATACATTTCTAATGGTTACTTTGATTTTCTGTAGACATTGCCTGTATTCTTTCTGAATAGTTTTTTTAGACCATTCCTTTATTTTCTATAAGATATTCAAGAAATGATGGGGTTTTTTTCATTTGTATCTGTGCAATATATTCAGTATTTACTAAAGAACTGATAAAAATAGTTTGGCTTCAATTATTTAAATATGTGATTGAGACAGTTACAGTAGCAATTTTAAAGTTCTGACCTTCACTACCTCATTCTTAAATATCGTTCTCATGTAACTTATGGTCACTCTTCATGTCAGACTCTGATTCTGGCAGCATCGTAGTTGATAGAGCTCCAAAACAGCTTCAAGAGACTTGTTTTGAAAACATTTTGGGTATCATTGATTCATGTTGCTTTCCATCTTCTCAATATCCTTAAAGGCTTGGTACAGCTGTTGAACATTTAACTCACTTCCTGTTCTACCCATTTTCACAAAATCTCCACTACCTGAAAAATACAGTAGCTAAGATTTGAAATTCAGTGGGTGTGTCTACATGAGATGCACAGAATAATCTACTGCATAGTAAAGCATCACCAAGTAACCACGCTAATAAACTACTGTGCAGTAAATTAGTCTACTGCACAGTGAACTAGTACTTGTAAATTCAGGTACTAAACTAACTGAGCAATAAATATTTCACAGTAGGGATCATGTAGATGCTGGCTGAGACCAAATTAGCTCCTGATCAGCCACACCAGCAGGAGCCCCAGCCCTGGAGCTGCTTAGCTACTGGCTTTCCCAGGAGCTGGGAGCCAATCAGCACTGGGACCAGGTCCCTTTCTGTGCCCTCCTCACCCCCCTCTCACCACCTGTCCTGGTTCTGTGGGGCTTCTAGCTCCCCACAAGAGCAGGGAGCTGACCAGTACCAGGATTGTGCAGCTACTGTTGGTGCAGGTAGCAGTGATCCCCCAGCTGGGTGGGGAATCTCCACTCAACTGGGGAAGGGCAAGAGCTGTCCCATCAGTGGGGCAGCTAGCAGTAAGCTCCCAGCTGAGCAGGGATTCACCACCTCTAGGTCCCAGCCAGCTCTGGGCTGCATTGAGACTGCTCTGCACAGCCCAGGGCTGGCTAGGACCTTCCCCTTCCCCGCAGCTGCTTCCCAGGCTCAAGCCCCAATCAGGTGATCAAGGTAGGGGACTGGGAAAGAATCCCCTCCCCTGTCACTCTTTCTTAGCCTTGTGCCCAATCAGGTGATGAAGGCATGAAGCTGGGGAGCTACAGCAGAGGGGCAGGTGGTACGGCTCCTGGCCACACCCACCTGAGTGGAGATTCCCCACCCCTCTGACAGCTCACTGCTAACTACCCCAGTAATGGGGCATGGGGCTTGGACCTGCCCCTTCCTTGGTGATTTTTCCAACCCCCTGCCCTAATCAGCCAATCAGGGCACAGGGCTGGGAAAGTTGGGGAAAGGGACTCTTTCCTAGCCCCCTGACCCAATCAGCTGATTGTGCATGGGACTGGGAAAGAGCTGGAGAGGAGGGGCAGATCCCAGCCAGCTCCCACTGAGCACTGCACAACCTGGAGCTGGCTGAGACTTGCCCCAGACCAAGACAGGTCCTGGCTGTTAAGCAACATGGAGCAGGCGAGCCAAGCTCACGGTGTGGGTCACGGTGGTGCGGCCGGGTGGTGGCAAATTGGATACGGACAGGTGGGAGTTTTGGCGATGGAGTCCAAGCGGCACAGGAAGCGTATTGGTTCCTTAAACAAGATGGAATTTATTTAACTTATGCTTAGATGTGTAGGTAACGATGTCTTCAGTTACAGTAACAAAGAGGTGAACAAACAAAGGGGTCTGTTGGCCCACAGGGTTCTCCAACAAGCCCTTGCTTTCTACCTCT
>NW_017729029.1:79866846-79902897 GCF_001723915.1 Gavialis gangeticus | reverse complement strand
GACTGAAAGACAGTCCCTGGAACACACCAGCCTCTATCTCCAGCTAACGCGATCTGCCCCCGAGGGAGGGGCTCACAGAACTTTTATCTGAATTTAGTGGCCAATCAGAACACTCACAGGGAAGAAATTTCTAGTCAAATTACCTCATGCTTTAGCTGTCACTGAGCATGCGTCTGTGGGGAAAGTAGGTCAAACATGACTGACAGGTCCGCAGGTCACCCAGGGGGCACGAGCTGGGTGAGCCTTGGAACTTCCCACTCACAGACTTCAACCGCGCATGTCAGGTACAGAACTTTTGTATTGGCAGCATATACTTGGGATTTTTCTGAGACACTGGCCAGCCCAGGACTGTGCAGAACACTCTCTGTGCAGGCTGGAGCTGGCTTGGACCTGCCCAGACTGGGACAGGTCCCGGCCATCCCTGGGATGTGCAGGAAGCCCTGCTGGGCATAGGGCTTGTCCCCATGTACACAGGGTGAGAGAGCTCTGCAGCAGCAGCTGTCTCCCAGCTCTGTTCCCATCAGGAACCTTCCTGATGTTTAAGGAGCCAGAAGACAGCTTCCACAGCAGCTGGCAGAGCTCTTCTAGCCCCACACTCATGGAAACTGGCCCCATGCTCCCTGCCAGCCCCTGGCTGCTGCAGGGAGGCAGAGCAGGGTGGAAGCAGCCCTGTACTGGGCTGCTCCCATTGGAAGCAAGTCTGCTTCCAAGGGGGAGCATATGTAGATGTTCTGCTGGGTAGGCTTACTGCACAGTAAACCTATTTTGAATAACTAGCATGTGTAGACACACCCAGAAAGATCAAAACAGGTCCAGAAAATCAACAGTCAAAAGGATATAACCCCACCTCTGCAAAAAGAAGTAATTTTTCTTTAACTGCAGATGGCATTCAGGAAGATGCAAAGTTTTACACTTAAGGTGCTAATTTTAAGATTTATGAACATAACTCAATTGCTTTCAGGCAAAGCATTTTACAGTGAGATTAGTGTAGGATGCTACAAATAGGGGCCAGGGGAAAAAAAGGTGAAAGAGGTATCAGACTTTAAAGAAAAATATGTTGTTAATTTTGTCAGCAAGTGCTTCTAGAATTGAAGCAGTCAGAAAATTGTTTGCTCAGACAAGACCCCAAGTAACTGCCTCCTTGCAGAATTTGGACCAGAATCTACATAAGTAATGATTTCTTAGAAGATTACAGAGTGAAGACAAGTTCCTATTTCTTTCTCTTTTGCAGGAATCACATAGTTTGGATTCCTGAGAGTGTCTTGTTTTGCTCCTATATTTGATGAAACTGTTGGAATTCTATTCTTGCATTTATATAGGAGCTCATGAATATTATGTCCTCCTTGCAGAATGTATTTGCTATATCACCTGTTGGATCTTCCATGGATTGTTTATATTAAACTTACAGTGCTTGTCACAAAGGATTGCAAGAAGCCTTTACATGAATACAAGATTTGTAATTGCTCCATAAAGACAAATGTGATTCTGACACTGACCAAACAGGTCATCACAATGATCTCCTACAATCGTATTATTTATAGGATATCATTAGGGAAGACAGAGACAGTATTTCTAATATAAATCTGCAGTAACCAGTCAAAGGACAGGGCAGGAGGCAAGCTTTTCAATCTTAAAATTTGCCCTAGAGCAACATATAGGCCTTTCACAATAAGAGTGGCTTAGCTAGATCCTGTAGCTACTTAGTTCATAGAAGCAGTCTGGGAACTATTAAGATGAGTATGTAGAGAATATGACATTGTCCAAAATTCCAATATGTAAGCAACTCTGAATAATCAAGTGCAGCCTGAATTCTTTTTAAATACTGTGTTTCTGGTGGTCTTCACCAATTATTTAGATGAAACTAAAAAAATACATTCATATTTGTCCTTTGCTAGCTAGGATCAGTGGGTGACATGATTTTGAAGAGTAGTAAGTCAAGTAAGCATTCTGACCCTTGAGCTTTTGTGAGGCAATAAAATAGTGGTGTCTTGAAAACACATAACAATGGAAAAATTCTGCCAATGGGTACAACAGTGTGTGCGTCTACACATACATTTATCCAGGCTCAGTTTATTCAGGTATCAGCTTCTGCAGATTAAGCACTCCTGGGCAGGCACATACATATGCAGGGACTCGGCAGCAGATTTGCTGCTCTTAGCACCAAACTTCCTGTAGCCCTGCAATTGGGCCTCTGCTGCCACTGGGAGGAGCTCCAGGCTCTGGCTGCAGCTGCCAGCAGATGGCAACCCTCTTCAAAAGCCAGCCCTTCTTGTTGCTCTCTGGTGAGCCACTTCCCTGCCCAGCACAGCAACAGCACATGGAAAAACTCTCCTTGCCCACTGCCTCCCTGCACTATGGCTGCTGCAGGCCCTGCCGCTGGTAGTGACTACCATTGCCCCATGCTCCTTCTTGATGCCACACGGGCCCTACTGGCCTGCCATGCCAACCACCACCTGGACCATGGCCATCTCACCCTGCCTGGCTCTCCCCTGCACAGCAACTGGCTGCCTGGCCACAGTGCCCCATCCCAGGGCTGCCGCCACAACTGTACAACTGCTGATAGCAGGAATGCTGACAAGGAGCTTCTGGTTGCCATTGCCAGGGTTGCTGTTGCCCTTTTGGCCTCCAACCCCACCACCTCTGGGCCCAGTGGGACCAGCCAGGATTGGTGGTGGCATATTGTCCAGCATATGTGGGAAGATAAGAAGTGGCTTGGAGGCCTTCCACATGACCACATCCCCATCACCTGCCCACCCCACAGAGACCACCCCTATTACATCCAGAGGGGCTTTCATTCCATGGTGGTCCAGAGGCAATGCCCTGCAGCACCTGCAGTCTCAAGGCAGCCTGTTGAGAGTGCACTGTGGACAGATGGAGCTGGCCCTGTGTCCCAGCCACCAGAAGGAGGGCTCGGGATTGAGAGAGTAGTTGGGAGTAAAAAGGTAAGAAAGGTTTATTGACATAACAAACACACAACTACGCGTAGTATAACAAGACAACAATGACAGACAACAATGTGTAAAGCTCAGCGAAGTCAGGCATCCCTAATCTGTGCTGTTCAAGGGGGATGGGAAGGACCCTGTTATTCAGTCCTCGGGCTCCTCGAGATCCACTGTCCCACCGAACCCAGGTCAGCAGCTAATCTTTAAATTAGTAGCTTCTCTCACAATGCTGCATCCTCCTTCCACTGATTTTCAGATGTGATAGCCAATTTATAACTTCTGAGCTATGCTGTTGACTCAGCCACTCACACTCTTATACTAGAAACTTTCCTTATGACTGACCAATAGCAGTACAAGCCTTTGCATTTTTCTGATAAGGTTAATTTTATCTGCATCACTAATCTTTTACTTTAATTAAACTCTTAGCAGCAACATACAGCTCACAATGCATGAATGAACAAACAACAAGAAACACCTGGTCTAATCCTCACAAAGCATTCAGAAAGCACTTTCACCACACAGATACAACTCTCAGCTGTCACAGCCCTGCTTGCCAACAGCTGTCTGCAGCTGGGCCTGGGGGCTGACAGGCCTGGCCAGAGATTGCAGCAGCCTGCAGCACCCTAAGGGCCTGAACAGTATGGTTCTGGTAGGCATGCTGGGGTGCTAGCAGGCTGGTACCACTAAGATGCAGCCTGCCCAGGGGGACACAGAGCCTGGAGTGCCCTCAGACTGTGCAGTAACTAATCCCACATAAGTTTGCTACCTGGTAGCAAATTTACATGTGATTAAGGGTTTTTACTGCACAGTAAGTGCACATATGTGTAGACATGCACACTTAGTGCACAGTAAACTAAGCTACTGCACATTTAGGCATCTCATATAGATGTGCTCAGTATTTACAGTTCATCTACAGAATAACAGAAGGCTTTAAGAGTCTGATAATCAAGGCTACTGACAAAGGGGATAAGAGTAAAGGTGCACAAATCCAATCATGCTCTCAAAAACATGCATCTTTATACAGACATTCTTTCTTGAATAAGCCTATCACATTCAAAATACTAATCAAGTAGCAGGTATAAATGCTTCAGTACCTAAAGTATGCTCCAAATGCAGTACAAGAGAAAACACAGGATAGATATGAATGGGAAAATATGGTATAATGTTTTTCATCATGGCATTTTATCTATTATATATAACAAATGGTATCAATGTGATGAAACAAAAGTAATTCTAAGAGTGGATATTTGCAGTTAATTTTCTATTTATTGGCACACCCGTGACATATCAGTTGCCAACAATTGATTGCTCCACAAAAAGAATTTAAGCTGGATATCACCACTTTAGTTTTTATTTTGCTTCAATGATAGAAGTAATAGATTACGTCAAAAAAAAACAAAAAACAAAAACAAAAGCTCAAAGAAGGTAAAAGTCAATTACAGTGTACTCCATGATGTTTGGGCTCCAAGTTAACTTTACGTTTCCATAAAAGTTCAAATTGTACTCCCCCCTCATTTATGTTGGTTGAGAACAGTGCTGGTCTAAAGTGAACAAGTAATACATAGTTAGGGACATAACAAGCTTCCTTTTACTTGATTGTGAACATGCCTCTTACCTTGGAGAAATTAGTGGTTTGTCTGTCTGAACACACTGTTGCTTAGGAAGGATTAATCTCCATTCATAATCATTGTTTTTAATATATCTGTATTTATATCTATGTATTTTCCTCCATTCCCATATTTCATTCACTCATTCTTCTTTCTTCTTATCATAAACTCGTCAGTGCTACCTCAGACATGTGTCATGAGGGAAAATAGGGAGCATCCCATCTACCTGCTAGTGAGCTCCCCAGTACCCACTCTCAGACATGAAAGATTCCAAAAGTTTGAAAGCAGGCCTCTGAGAGAAGTCCAGAGTAAAGAACTAACAGTCTTTCTACTGTTCTTGCAACGGTTTGTGACATAACCTTATGTGACAGAGTAAGTCTTCCTGGAAACACAGAGCGTCCAGGAATTGTAGCTCCCAAGAGACAGTGTAGATGAAGCAGTCAATGGACATTCTGTATTCCAAGGAGAGCTTACTCAGCCACACAGTTGGCCATAACGCTTGGGGAAAATATTCTACATACTGTCTTCCAAAACCAAGGTCCATGCTTTGTTTGGAGGTATGTTGTATGTGAGAAAATATGGTACTTGTTTTGTGTATGTTTGGGGGTAGATTTAACCTCCTACAGAAAACAGGATAACAGAATGAGCCAGGGTAAGAGAATGGGGAGGGATAAGAAATGAATTCACCATATTTGTTTGAAGTTTATGGACATTACATTCTAAGGAAAATTAGATTTATTTAGATTATACAATTATTTTATTATATAAACCAACTACAAATAGTGTGTAGCTTTGGATAGATGGGTAATAATATAAAGTTATGCATTACTAACTACACTGTATCCTTACACTTCATAATTCAAGAGCAATATTTCAATTTCAATTTTTATTCTTGAATCTTTCAATAATGCTGTAACATTTTCCTTCCTCAGTTCCTAAAAGCAAATCAGAGCTACCAATGTCCACAAACTCTAAAGGTGTGCTTTCAACACATGACTAAAGTGTCAAGTTAAAATATTCCAGAAACCTCTCTAACAGTGACATCTGGCTTCAATTTGCTTCTTTCCCGCTTCTAGTTGCATGTAGACTGCCTTTGGCACTGTCTCATTGACATCCTCGTAATGTCACCCATAAATGATATGCTTCATTGTTTCTCTCTCTAGTTTTTCTGTCACATAAAAGCAATACACAAAAAAATACCACCAATCATTCTATGCCCCCAAAAAGAATAAGAAAATCTGGGCAAATAAAACTTCAATTGACTAACATAAAGTTAAAATACTTATTTTTACTATATCAGCAAACTTAATGCTGAGCTGTAACAAACATGCAAGCATGTAAAATGTATAGAAGTAAAATAAGGCAAATCAAAATACTCTTCAGAAATATGTCTCTATGAATTTCCCTCTGCAACTAGCAAAAAGGTTTTTGAACTTATGCACCTAGTCTTCTCTTTGCTTCCCCAACTACATCATTGGCAATATGTCAAAGTTTGTACCTTTAAGTCAACCTGCCTCACCATATGGATTGCCTCTGAACTGAGGACTCTAGGGCTTTTAGGAATGTCTGATTCATTTGGGCTTCCTATAAGATTTCAGGGCTTCCAGATATTTAGGTCAGTGAGCTCCCTAGGTGGCGAGAATTGGACCACCTATATTTCTAAGTGGCTCAAGGAACCTGGCAGGCCTGCGGTCACCTATCCAGGTGGTACTGTCTGAGAAATATGAAACCTTGATGTCCTGCAGATTGACAGGATTCTTGCTGAGATGCACTCAGAAGCTGCCAACCGTAGAGGAATATACTTTGTTTATTAATGCTTCTGAAAAAGACATTTTTAAAATTATTTTTAAAAAAGATTTTTATACCATTCTAAATCTGAACAAATCCAAGATTTGAATTGTCAGAAGTTGCCCACTAACAGTCTGTGAACATCAGGTTGTAGTAGTCTGCAGCTTGTGGGGACTATATCCCAGCTGCAGGTAGTGGGACCCAGTTGCAGGTCTGCACAGGAGGACTGTCCCAGTTGATAGGAATAGTTAGCTGGCACAAAGGGAGGTTAAAAGACTCCCAGAGGAAGGAGCTAGGAAGAGAGAAATGATGATTAAGCTAGTGGCAGCAACATTGGGCCTAGGCACTTTCTTGGTGTCTGGAAAGAGATCAAGGGGCTGTGAGGCTGAAAACAGCAGCAGCATCTGCTTAGGGTGCTTCTACACGTACACTTACTGTGCATTAAGCGAATGCGAATTAAATGATTTTTGGCAAGTGTCTACATGTGCAGGGACTTGGCCAAGTCCCTGAAGCCCTGCCATGTGCACACAGTGGCTGGGCAGACCCAGCACTAAAGTTAGTGCTGGGTCACGCTTACATGTACAGTAATTGTGCCTAAATTTGATACCTGCAAATGCCTAATGTGATTAGCCTAATGTCACCATGAAGGGCACACACATTTAGATGTATGCCTATCATGTGCATTAAATAAGGCTAATGTGCATCAAAATGTCTTGTGTACACACACCCTTAGTATTACAAACCTGCCATAAAATTGCCCTAATAGCTTATCTACCAATACCAAATTAGTTAGCACTGATAATTATCAGATAGAGGTTGGCAAGTTTTCAGATAGTGATGAAAACAGGGTTCTCCACAGTGAAAGAGTCTCAAGCTAATATTCTGCCAATCAGAAGTGGAATGCGTTTTGTCTAGATGTATGTGAAAGGGATATTAATCATCTTCATAATATAATCATAATCGTCTGTCATTTTCATCAGTTCTTTAGTAAATCATCTTCAAATTTTGCTGTTGCTGTTGGTCATCCTAATTTTGCATCATTACTCTTTCTCATCATTTAGTGCAATTTGGCCAAGCAAAGAAGCAGCACTGCACAGAGCAAAGGTGATCAGAGTCATTGCTCTGCAAAAGTAATCACTCCAGTTTGTCATTTTGCTCCTCCATTAGCCCTATTGCCATATCAAGAGCCAATTCTACCCATCTGCATGATTGCAAATGCACATGCATCATATTAATGACACTTGAAATGGCTGCAACTTCAAATGACACTTGCTAAGAACAGAAATTACATATAAACCAATTTAAGTTATCAGAAACTGATTTAAACCTGTAACAGAACAGAACTTCAATGCACATAAACCAGTTTCAAACTGGATGAAACTGGTATAAGATAAATCTGGTTGAATGTAGTATCAGACCCAACTGATTTGGGTCAAACTGGTTTTTGAAACTTCTGTCCCAAACCCCTCCCTGGTTCAAGTTAAATCACAGTCCCCTCTGTGCTGGGCAGTACTATCTGCTCTAGCAGAGAAGAACTGAGGGTGAAGGTAGGGGGAGTCAGGGACTGCACCCCCCTAGGGCAAACCCCAGCTGGGGTCTGGGGCTAGGGAGAGGGGTTAAACTTCCCTTCCCCTGAGGGAAGTTACTACTGGCTACTGGCTGTGACTGTGGACTACAAATTCCAGAAGCACCTGGAAGCAGGAAGAGGAAGTGATGAACAACCCTGCAGAGTCCTGCTATTGTTGATTCTGGGCTGCAAATCCCAGAGACCTTGGGGGTAGCAGGAAGAGGAAGTGACCACACAACCCATGCTGGCTTCATGCCAGAGATCTGTGCTCTAGAGGCTTCCCCCTTCCCCCACCTCCCCCCAGCCCAGCTTCTGGCCTGACGCACTGCAGGTAAGTGGCTGTGCTTCCTGAACCAAAAGTGAATGGCAGTCCAGTTGTTTCTCAGTTTAATCTCTGCATCTGAGATTATCCTGCAAAGACTGACAATAAAAGGACAATAAAAAGTCCTTCTTCAGATATGTGGGAAGTTGGAAAAAAAAGAAGGGCAACATTGGATCCCCCTGATAAACCAAATGGAGCAGCTGAAAACTGACACCCAGGAAAAAGCCAATCTGCTTAATGATTACTTTGGGTCCGTCTTTCACCAGCCCAAAGGGACCACCCTGCCTGACAAGATGTGGGATGACCAGGGTGAGAGTGAATATACTTCCACGATTGACTTATAACTTCTGAGGGATCACCTTAAGAGGCTGGACACCCACAAATGAGTTGGTCCAGATAGATTGCATACAACAGTGCTAAAGGAACTGGCAGACATCATAGAGTGGCCATTGGCAAGGATATTCAAGAACTCATGGTGCTCAGGCAAAGTGTTGGAAGAGGGCCAATGTGGTGTTCATCTTCAAGAAAGGGAGGAAAGAAGATCTGGGAAACTACAGGCCAATAAGTTTGATTTCAATCCCTAGAAAGATCTTGGAAAAAATTATGAAAGGAACCATTATCGACAGGCTAACAGAAGGCAACATTCTGAAGGATAGCCAGCATGGCTTTGTTGTGGGTATGTCTTGCCTGACTAATCTCATTTCCTTCTATAACCAGGTGATGCATCACCTGGACAAAGGGGAAGAGGTTGATATCATATATTTGGATTTTAAAAAAGCCTTTGACCTGGTGTCCCATGAAGTCCTCATGGAGAAATTGGGGAACTGCAGCCTCAACTACTCTACAGTCTGATGGATGGGGAACTGCCTCTGAGGTTGAACCCAGAGAGTGGTAGTTGATTGAACTGAATCATCATGGCACACAGTGACCAGTGATGTCCCCCAAGCCTCTGTTCTTGGACCTGTACTCTTTAATGACTTTATAATGATCTGGACCACAGGTGACCGGTAGGTGAGGCACAGGAGGGCACATGCCCCTCCTCCCCCCCCCCGAGATTGGCCCCCAACTCAGCACTACTCAGGACAGGGCATTTTTTTTGTTGCAGGGCCAGCAGTGTGTCGGAGGGGCTGGGGGGAGGCACTAAGCCACAGCACAGAAATATAGGAGTAGATATGGGGTTTTTGGGCTGTCCCCAGGCCTGCCCACAAATTGTGCCCCCCCACCCCAGACTCAGGAGGCACCAGTCACCCCTGATCTGGACTCTAGCATCAGAAGCAGACTGACTACGTTTACTGATGACACCAAACTATGGGAAAGAGTCTCCACACTTGAGGATAAGCTGGTAATTCAGGCCAACCTTGATAGGCTCACAAGGTGGGCAGATGAAAACATGATGGCATTCAAAATGCAAGGTGCTCCACATGGGGGGAAAAATACCCCACATCACACTTATAGGCTTGGCAGCGCTGCACTCGCTAGTACCATGACCAAAAAAAGACTTGGGGGTCCTGATTGACCACAAGATGAACATGAGTCACCAATGCAATACTGCAGGCGGCAAAGCGAACAAACCTGTGGCTTGCATCTACCAATGCATCTCAAGCAAGACCTAGGAAGTCATTCTCCTGCTGTATTCAGCCTTGGTGAGGCCACAGCTGGAGTACTGCATCCAATTCTGGGCTCCACAATTCAGAAAGGATGTGAAGAAGCTTGAAAGAGTCCAGAGGAGAGCCACACACACAATCAGTGGGCAAGAGACCTGGCCTTATGAAAAGAGGCTGTGAGCCATGGGACTTCAGAGCCTGGAAAAGTGTAGGCTCAGGGGTGACTTGGTGCCAGCCTATAAGTACATAAGAGGTGTGCATCAGGATCTGAGGGAATGTCTGTTCACCAGAGCACCCAAAGGGAAGACAAGGTCCAATGGTCACAAACCCCTGGAGGACTGTTTCAGCCTGGACATAAGGAAAAACTTCTTTATTGTCTGAGCCCCCAAGGCCTGGAATAGATTGCCTCCAGAGGTGGTGCAAACACCTACTCTGGACACTTGCAAGAAACATTTGGATGCCTATCTTTCTGGGATCCTTTGATCCTAGCTGACTTCCTGCCCTTTGGGCAGGGAGCTGGACCAAATGATCTTATGAGACTGAAACCTATGATTCAGCGCTCGGCTTTTTGACTGGACTTAGCCACTGTGAAAATACACCAGCAAAGCATTTACTGTTAATCTGATAACCAAAGCTACTGACAAAAGGGATAAGAATAATGGTACATAAAGCCAATTGTTCTCTCAAAAACATGCATCTTTGATGCAGACATTCTTTCTTGAATAATCCTATCGCAGCAAAATACTAATTAAGTAGCAGGTATGAATACTTCAGTACCTAAAGTATGTGCCAAATGCAATACAAGAGAAAGCCCAGGATGAATATGAATGGAAAAATACATGGTATCACAATCTATCTGCCCAGAATACTGAATAGTTTACTGAGATATGAGAATATAATTAAAAAGAATACTGTAAATCTGCATAAATATATTAGCACTTCAGTTCCATATGATTAAAATGCCCTACTTGAAGTAAACTATTATGATGCAACATCCCCACAAAGACATACTCAAATGATCTGCTCAACAGCAGCATTTAATCCAAATGACAAAGATGTATACATAATTGTTTTTGTAATATTTTTATTAGACCACACTGCATCCACAACAACTTTCACGAACATGGCACTTGGTGAATAACTGAATAAAGACTTTATATTAGCTGAATTATATAAATCAAGTTTGAATGTATCAGGAAGATACATAAACTGGTTAAGCTAGTTTTAACCAATTCTAATTAAATAGGGGCTCATTTATACATAATAAGAAGTAACAAGTATTTACACACACACACACATTTAGCTGCTAAGTCTCCAACCGCTAAAAGAAATACAGTGAAAGCTATTACTGAAGTTTCATATTGCAGAGGACATATAATCACCGATAGTATTTCCTAGCCAGAAATATTATTTTTTGCAGCATTGGAGATAGCCTGCAGGTGAGGAGGTAGGGAGAGGAAGGAATAATCTGAATTTAGGGAGGGAGTTGTGTAAGTGGAATGAAAGAAAAGTCATGTGGAAATAGGGGAAGCATAATGCTTCATTTCCCCTGGGTTATATGATAGTAAGTGAGCAATAGGGTCAAACACCACTGCCAGTCTAGTGTTTCTTTAACCTGTCACTTCACTAATCGCGTCTTCACTGTAATAAAAAAAACCCCTGTGATTGCAACTTGCGTGCAGTTAGCTTTAAACCAGCTAGAATTCAGACAGTGCCAACAGCAGCAGTATAGTGTCAGCAAAACCTTCCCAGGACACTAAGTAAACATTCAGGGAGACTGGATTGAACCCAGTGCTCCTGCAGCTACGCTGTTATCTGTACCTAACCTAGTATTTCCCAACATTTTGATACCTGAGGCACACTTAGTTCTGGATTAAAACTAGTGGTACTCTTCACTCTTACACCCAAAAGGTATGTTTTTCAAAACATACAACATTCCATTCCCCTGCCAGAGGAAATCATACCAGTGCTGAGATGTACTGTCAAAAAATGACACCGAATACTCTATACCAGTGTATAGGTTCTCAAGCCTCAAGCCCCTTCCACAGCCCCTTCCCCCCCCGCCACCATAAATTTTCTGAATTCTGTGGCATCCAAGCTGAAAAATCAGAGCTCTAAATTTAGAAAAGATATAGATGGGGTCTTTGATGCTAAACAAAAAAAATCACTGATCTAGCTGGTGCTACTTAATGGAGCTGGGTGCAGGACCTCACTCTGCTGTGTTCCCCTGCTCTTTCCATTGTCAGCCTCCTGCTGTTCCCTGATCCGTACTCCAGGGGCCAAGGGCAGACCCCACTGTTGAGGCTTATCCCATACATGCTCACATGCCAGTGACCACCCCTGCAGACCCTCCTGCCAGCCCTGGGAACATGGGAGGAGTGGAGAAGATGAGCCAAGCTGCAAAGTATGACTCCATTTGTGCATCTGCCCAAAGCAGAGTGCGCTGCTGAGCATGGGGAGGGTGTAGCACTGGGGCTGCCTGGGAGCAAGGAAGGGAGGTAGAAGACAGCAATAGCGGTGTCAATCACCAGAGGAGCAGCTACAGTTGCTACTGGAGTAGTTGGGGTAGGCACGGGGTGCCAGACAGGGGAGAAGACCATTTACTTCCTCACATAGGGAATCTCACAGCACACTTCCATTCTGGCACACTCTTTGGAAATCTCTGACCTAAGTGAACAGGTTTGAGTATGTCTGCAAAAACTGAAGTCAAATCTCTGGCTGCACTGTAGATTAGCCTTGAATACAACTTGCAATATGAGCTCCATTAGCCCAACCAACAAAAATTTCCAGACTGTCCATGAGACTACACGATTGTATAACCCTACAGCAGCACCACTATTCCCTGTTTTATAGATACATCCAAACCAGATCATTTCATGTGTTGTTATTCTCAACATCTGAACTGTGTAAATAACATAGAAGACCAGTTTCTGCAAACTCTGAAACAACTTTATAAAGCAATAACGTGTGTGCTGGAATCCCCTTGGACAAGAAGGCTGTACAGCTTCTGAGGAAGGAGAGTCATGTCTAAAATAGTTTGATTCTGTTGAACTACCTTACTGAATGCTAAAAGGGCATTACTCTTCTGACATGTGTTCTCATTATTTGGAAAATCACAAATGTATTTTTGTATATTGGAAGATTTTGATGCTACTGATTTTCTTTCTCAGCCACAGCCTTGCTATAGGTTTCATACATACTGATCCACTGCCCAAAGTAGGAACTTCTGGAAATAGTTGGTCTGTGTCAATCAGAATTCTTAGACAATCCTTAAATCCAGAAAAAGAGGATCTGCATGCTGTTGTTTCAGGGAACTTTTCAACATGAGCATGCCCAGTGATGGGCAGATACTGTGTCCATCTTGGGAAGGTCAATGAGACCTTCTTGAGCATGCTGGTGGCTGATGGCCAAGTTCAGCATACCACTGAAAAGGAGGAGAATAAAGTCAACCCAAGCAGCCAGGCTGGAGAGTTGTGAGACAGTTGCAGGCCCTGAGGGGGGAATTCTTTGATAATTTTCTGTGAAGAAGGGCAGGATCTGGTTGCCTGAAAATATACTGTCCTTTGTAAAAACCCTGACTGATGATGGCTGGGTTAACTCTGGCTCCTGCTGAGAGAGGGGTAAGAAATCTACCGGGTAGACCAGGAGGTTGCAGGGAATTTTAATAATTTTTATATCAATCAGAGAAAAGTGCATCCTTCTTTGAGTACCTGCTGAGAGACAGAACTATAACACAAGTACATCGGAAGCACCCAGCAGCTCCAGAAGAATTGGATTCAATCTGTACTAACAGCTCTCAGAGGTTTGAATAGCTCCAGTGGGGGCAGTGCATCCTGCATAAGCCAGACATTCAGGTGCAAATGTCAAGAGCTGAGCATTAAGCCTGAAGCAGAATGGAGATGTCCAGGAGCAGTTGTTTTTTCTTTTCCCTTTATGGACTCAGAATACAAGGAGTTTTCAGAGATGGTGCATCTGGTTTGCAATTTATTTGCCACAATGGAACAATATCATGCATCTATTTTAATTCTGAATTTTTTTTGCATGGTTTTCATTTGTTGTTGCTATCTATTTGTTGTTGTAGATAAAAAAGAGTGGAAAGATTTTGAATCCTTTGTTTGTTTTATAATTGATCACTGAGTTTTAATTTTATTCTCCCAGGTCAGTCAAGGCATACGCTCAAGAGGGCAAAAAAAAATGCTTCAAGGACATCCTCAGGGCCAACTTGAAAAAATGCAACATCAATATCAATTCATGGGAGACTGCCACCCAGAACTACCCCACATGGAGGAAGAGTCTGCTGCAAGGATATCAGTACTTTGAAACCTTACAATTTCAACAGGAGTTGGAAAAATGGGAGCAGCAGAAACAGCATGCAACAGGCTGAACCAATAACTCAAAGCTACCCACCCCACACAAAGAAGTGCCTGAACTGCAACAAAGTCTGTTGATCCTGGATAAGACTCTTTAGACCCACAAATAAGACCATCATGGAAAACTGTCATCCTCAACTGTGAGGGATTGCTAAAGATGAGTCAATGAGGCAATTTCAATGACAAGTACCCTACAATAGGTGCTGTTGGTGTGTGTATGTGTATGTATTATTCAACCCAGAAGGGTTGTGCACTTGCGGATTGAGAGGGAAAAAACCGTATATTCATGTCAGCTCTCTGCGCTAAAGGCAGCTAATACTGCTATCAATATGAACTTTATAATACTGCTGTCAATACTACATCACTCTGGATCCTTCATTAGCACACTGTTTCTGGTACACACTCTGACAGCAGGAACAGTGTGATAATACTGCTCTGGTCTAGTGCTTCCTGCCACTTACTGCTTCTTCCAGATCAATAATGTACATAGAAAATAAAAAACAGACCTCCCTGCATTTCCCTGGATGCTACCCTCAACTCAGTATGCTGTAACTCATTATCCCTTTCCAATTTTTTGTCTGCTGGATAGTGTTCCTAAATCAAGCCTATTTGAATTATTCTGGAGTTAAGAACAAAACACAGTGGTCCCAAAAAGAATGGATGTGCACAAGTACTAACTGAATGCAGTTTTTGCTAGTTCCCACAACAGTTCTAACCCATCAGCTATCAAACAGCCAATGGCTGAGTAATGTATAATGAATGAATTATCACTTCAGCAAAAGGTAACCTCCAGTTGAGGTCATTTGCAAAGCTCTGTAAAGAGACTCATAGCAAGACAGCCTGTGGGTGAATAACAGTTGAACTATCATAACAAATGTTGTTCAGTAGCTTCACTAAAAAGCGAGACCTAGGTCCTAAGGAATTTGGAGGGGAAGAAGAATAAACCAAATTATTCTCTCTGGGCAGAGCTGTCAAACATTTGGATTGGGAGAGGATGAAGAGAAGGAATACATAAGCCATGTGAATAGTCCCAGAGCTGTCTCTGGGGCACAGTCCAAGAAATGGGTTGGATATATGGAAATCTCTTAAGGGCTTATCTGAAGAGCTTAGAGTTTTTCCTCAGAAGCCAATATTGTGGCTTTGTTTCTCAGCCTGTAGTACAACCTCCCTGAGTCCCACTTGACTTGTACAATATTTTGTAACAAATAATGAAACAAAAATCCAAATTAAGATTAAAATATATTTGCAGCCCTCTCCATCCTCCCCCCACAAAAAAGGTATTTCATATTAACACTGTCATGCAAATACACCATTCTTCAACTTCAAATGTTACTCTCCAGAATAAGCTTTAAAACAAAAAACAAAATCAAAACCACCAGAAATGTTTTTCCTTTTAGCTTAAGTAGATAGAAATAAAATCTTTCTGGCTATGAAATGTGGTATCTTTGAAGTTCATTAAAATCAAACGCTAATAGAACTACAGAATTGCACTGAATCCCTTGACATCACCAAGAGTTTTGCCTGAAAGCTCTGCCTCAAAAGGACAGCGCAAGGATTCAGGATTGGGACCAAGTTGTGATTCATTTCATTAACATCTTATTTTACAAGCAAAAACACACTTCATTAATCACAGAAATGTTCTTCTCTGAAGAGAAGCTATTGATATACACAAAATGCAAACTTCTGTTGTAAATGGAAATAGAATAATCATGCCCTTTATTTATTTTAGTTTTCAGTCACAATGTCAGAGTATGAAATTCAATGCATTTTTCTATAATGGTTGGCTTCACTCTCAGTAGTGACTTACAAAAACTACAAATCAGACTGGTAGGACAGCCCGAGGGTGGCAAACAGGTTATGAGGAATACCAGTCAAAGAAATGGAGCCAAGGAAATGAAGCCAGGAAATATAGTAAAGAAGAACTAAATTTTCTTTTCTGTCACTTGTAGCTGGATTTTTAAAGTACAAAACTAAAAAGGTAGGTGTATAAAATAAAACACTTTAATTTTTCTCCGTTTTTCAGAAGTTAAACATACAAAAAAAATCCTAAATGGAAAAAATATTGGAGTGAAAAGCATAGAGTGCAAGTAATAACCCATCAAGAACCATCTCACATAAACCAACTAAAAGCAGTGGCTGATTACTGGAAGACTACAACGTCCAGTTCACAGTAGAAACTATATTTGGTCTTTGAGAAACACTAAACTCTATGGACCAAAGTCAGACTTCAGACAGAAGCATGCCACTCAGAATGTGGCCGCTTTCTTAGTTTAAATCACTATCACTGTAAACCTCACATCTTTACTTAATAAGGAAAAAAAGAGTCAGGCAGGCTCCAAGTCTACAATTGGACCCACACTTGGGGGCCTTACAGTCATATACTATCCTCCTGGTTTCAGATGAACTATATGAGGTAAATGGATCTTACTGCAAAAACAGAATGTATATATTAATCCAAGTTACAAAGTAATCCCACAGTGTTTTGTACTTCCTTTAATATTAAGAAGCATACATTCATACCACTGTGTTTATTTAACTTTACTCCCTAGTATTACATTTTAGCAAAAAGTTGCCTATAAAATTTAAGTGGAGTAAGCCATCTGACCATGGTAAAATAAATTTAAAATTTAAAAATTAAATATAGATCTTATTTGCAGATATGTATTTAGATTGTGAGCCATGCTAATCAATCCATCAACTCAGAACAATTTCACAATGGAACTTCAAATACTCCAGACCAAATAGCAAAAACATTTTTTCTATAGGCTGATTTATTTCTATGCTCTGCCGTATTACACTGTATCTAATCAGACAGCAACAGATCCATTGTTTTCTAGATCTTGAGTTTGCTTTTGATGTAGTTGGAGCAATCTGGGCTTCTCATGTAAAATTGCATATACTGCATGAAGTCCAGAATTCCTAATATTTACAGGTGAGCCAGAGGAAAGTGTTTCATAGTCTCATGTGCTAAAAAGATACTGTATTTCCTCTGTGAATGCTATGCCTGAAACTGAAATAAAATAGCCATCTTAGTGTGGAACTGTGTGGTACCAAATTAGCCCTCTCTCTTGTGCCTAATGACACACTAAGAAAGCTGTGTTACCTCCATTTCTGGAGGTAGCAAGAGTGGGTGTGGTGTGCCTCACTTCTGTGCTCTCTGGCACTATACTAAGGCAGTGCAGATGTACCCTAGGTGTTTCAGTAAAGAGTGCAGTTACAAACTAGTCATTAACAATAGGGTCCAAAGCCTGTGAATCAACTAAACACTGGTTACCAGACTCCTGTCTATTTGAACATCTTATTTTAATGCCATACCAAAGATATGCTACTCTAAACTGATTACAGAAGCATATTATAAATGGATTTTCAGTTCAGATTGCCTTCATCATCTCCAGACCATTCATGGAATTTACCTCCAGAGCTTCCAAGCCATGCAGACCCATATTATCTCCATTTTACAGATTACTAAGGTACCAGATAGATCAGGATTATGTCTAGACAGCACAAGGCAGTGCCATGCAGAGATACACAAGAGAGATCATCTGTGTTCCTAGAAGACATGTTGCACTTGGAGCTTCTCAAATGTTGATCAGTATTAGTGCTAGCTCAAATTTGGAGTAGTCACACCTGAAGGCTAAAAACCTTCTCCGTCTCTCCCCCACCTGCAGTTGTAATTTGCCATTAGAGGACTGGTGAGCAGGGTCCTGACTAGGAGCTACAGCTGTGAGTTGCCACTAGAGGGCTGGTGAACCAGAACAGGCTTCTATCCCTGCTCTGGGTGGAGGTGTACAAGAGATAGGTTAAAGGGGGCAGGAACATGAAGCTGGGAGGTGGAGAATCAGTGGGATAAGGGTGAGTAATGAAATGAGAGCTGGAAGGGAAATGGGGGTGGGGCAAAAAGTGGTGAAATGAAGGAAGCCAGTCACTGAAGGATAAAATAAAATGTAGTAAAAAAATAGAATTCAAAAAGAAATAAAAAGGAAGTAAATTAAAGAAGGCCTCATGTTTGAATACATTGGGATTTGGGTGTGGGGGGTGCTGAATATGCTCTCTGGGGTGGCTGGGAGGTTGTAGAGGTGAGGGAAGGTGCTTTGGGGGGAGCTATTGCCCCTGCCCCAGGAAAAAAGCCCCAGCTCCAGGAAAAAAGCCCCAGCTCATGGGGACCCAATCCAGCACCCTAGCTCCTTCCCCCCAGCTCCCCTAGACCTCCTACTTCCCTAGACCATGTCCTGGAGTTTGATTAGCCAGCACATGCTCTGTATGCTGTTTGTATGGGGGTACACCCCTGGGAGTGAGATGGTCACACCCCTGGGGACAGGAGGAGGAGTTGACTTGGTGACAGAACCACCCCCGGGGCAGTAGAGTTCAGGGGGTGGAAAGTTTGTCCACACAGAACAGGATGCTGGAGATGGGGACACTTCATCCTGGGATGCTGGAGAACTCCAACTTTGGCAGCTTATCTGTTGGGGTAGCAAGATATTAATGTAATACAGACTGGGTACATGACTCAGAGATAAACCTGCCCTGGAGTGGTATAACTTTAAGCTGCTTACAGTGTGCTTATTGTTAGGCCAATTGTCCTCCCAAACTGATATACCTTGCCATTTAGCAGAGCAAATCAGCTTGGTAGGAGCATCACACAAATGTGACTATGGGAACATAAAGGTATTACATTTAGATTGATCTAACTATGGTTAGGTTAATATAAATGCCCCAGTGTACAGGCATGAACAGGGTTTTTGCCACCTTAAAAATGGCATGCCTGATCTAGTTAGTTCACCTCTGATTAAGAGTTAACCTGATCTAGTGACTGTTAACCTCACATAGTTAATGCCTGCATATATTCACAGCATAGCCTTGTGTCTGAGAAAGCCCAGCCACTTTCCACATCCCCAGGGTGGTGCTGTTTTTACCTATACCCTAACCCTGACTGGACTGTTTTTAGCTCCCTGACTACCTGGCCCCCTACCCACAACAGACCGGGCAGCCCTCCTGCCAGCAGATCTGCCATTCCCTCCTGGATCCAGCACTCCACTCCCACCTCCAAGTTACTTATCTCTGAGTTGCTTGCCCATGCCATTCCCAGCAAGTGGTAAATGCCTGCACTCACCACTCCTGGGTTAGGCAGATAAACTAAACCACCTAAACTCAAATTGGCCTCGCAAATGCTTATTCATTCCCTATATGTTTAGAGGTAGCTTGGCTATCTCTACACAGTGGTATCTATAAGGTATGTACATATTGTAAATACCTTCCCACGGTCACATAGGAAGTCAGTGGCTGAACTGCAAGTTGAACATGGATTACCTATGAGTCCCAAGCTTGTGCCACATCCATTAGACAAGTGATCCTCCCTTACAGGTGCCAGTTGTCGTACTGACCATCAGTTGTCATCAAATATCAGGTTCTTCCCTCTCAACCCAAATTGAAAAAATCAAAAACAGAGGAGAGGGCTTAGAAATCAGAGCAGCAGTTTTGATTCATCTGGGCCTTACTAGGTCCAAAGTTCAAATCCTTGGAGGGTTAATTCAGCCTTACAAAGATACAGTGCATGAAGTTTATTCTAGGGAAGCATTTGGTCTTACAAAATAGAGACTGTATCAAAAGATGTGATATAGATGGTTAGGAAAGTCTACCTGTATATAACTATGTGCATGTGACCCCTTTTTGGTAGTAGTTGTACATTACTGCTTTCACCCATAAATGCCAAAATGTGTATCTTTGCACAGTGGATGCACATAAATTGTGTATACAAAGTTAAATTATATATACAATCAACAACATGCAGAAGTTCCACTCTGTTGTCTCAAGTAAAGAATTTTCCTGAACACAGTTGGAGCCAAAGTTTCCCCAAATCCCTCCTGCAGTTTTTTGGGGGTTTTTTGTTGTTGTTTGTTTTTGTTTTTTGTTTTTTTTTAATTTAGACCTACAGCTGTTCGGTACTTTGGATAAGAGCATGGTTTTGCAAGGCTGGCTCCAACCAAGGATTTTTTCTTACCACTCCCGCACAGTTCACTGTATGATATCTATTAAATTGTCATTTTCTAGTTTAACAGATAGAAACACTACAACTTGAGTGACGATTAATGTCTGTAGAACTTGCAGAAGGTTTTGTGATTTCTCAGGATTAAAAGAAGCTATACAGATAATTTATATCGTTAACTTCTAACATGGGATTAAAGAGTGTAACGGGTTGTGCATCTACACATGTGCTTTCCTGCAGAGTTGACTAATTAGCTCTGCAATAAAATGTCACTGTTTACACATGCATGTATTAGGGTGCAGTAAATTAATTAACTCTGCTATAAAATAGTAGTGTTGGGGATACTACTATTTCACAGTGGATTCATTTACTGAACAGAAATGCATGTGTGGACGGTGACTGGGATTGCAGCAGTTTGAACTGGGGTGGAGCAGCCCCAGGCTGGCAGCAGGCTTTGGGGATCAATCACACAGCTCCACAATTTCAGCACTTGTGTCCCAGCCAGCCCTGATGCTGCCACATGGAGTCCAGGGCTGACCCCTGACCCTGAGGTTGACCCTCTGAGCATGCTGCCAGCCTGGGGCTGCTCTGCCTTGGGTGGGACTGCTGCAGTCCTGGGTGTAGACAGTGTGCTTGGGAGCAGCTGACTCCAGCACAAACTATACCAAAGTGTACTGAGCCACATTAATAGCTCATGTACATACACCCAGGCAGCTTAGAGTTTCTCTTTCTTCAAGAAGAGAAACTACAGCGTCTAGAACCCAAGTAGCTAAACAGAAGCCAGCTGTAAGAGGAAAAGCATCAAGGAGCCAATGCTACCTAGGCAGTGACTCATTAAGTAAAGGGCACATCTGCAGCCAGTCTGGGGAGGTGACCTGACTTGAAGGGGACAAGGGTTAATGTGTATATAAGCTCAGGGCCTGAGCCTTCACAGGCACTCTGCAGGGAAAGGAGCTCTGGAGCAGAAGGGACCAGGAGAGCTTCTGGATGGCATGGTACTACTTTGAAGAAGGAAAACAGAATGCTGCTGTCCTGGAGAGGAATATGACCTAGGATAAGCGGAAGCCTTGTTGTACAGAAAGTTGGCAACTGTCTATGTTCAGACCCAGAGTGGGTTAGTGAGTGTTATAGCTAGAGGGTTTATTCTTGAGTTATAGTTTTTATACCAGTGGTTTGGGTTTGGGATTGGGTCTATTAGGAGTGGTATGGAGGTACCAGCCATACCTTAAGGCATGAGAGTGTCTGGAGACCTGCCAAGGGTTAGGGAATCAAGATATGGACTGGGCTCAAGCCTTATAGGATGGCAGGATAGGGAAGGACTGTAGCTGAGCACAACTTATCTTGCTGGGATCCTATGACCCCAACTGACTTCCTGCTCATCAGGCGGGGGGCCGGACTCTATAATCTTCCGATGTCCCTTCCAGCCCTAATGTCTATGAAATCTATGAAACTCAAGCCAGATTGGGCCAGGGGGCGCAGACAAAGCAAAACCAGGCTCAGTGCCCAGAGCAAAAAAGAATATGCCTATAGGAGACACCACTGGAGACACCATGGAAACAATGGTGATTTTGTGAGTACTAGCACTAGAAATAGAAACAATTGTAACTATGTTTCTATATGCTTTTCAAGCTTTTCAAGATCTGGGTTAAAGAAAATATATCCAAAGCATTGCCCCTTATATACAGGTATGCTACATTAGAATATTTCATTTTAACATAGCTAAAATATTTTTAAAAACCCTAAATGATACTATTAAATATGGACTGCTTAACTTTTTAAAATCAGTGGATGTCTTATAGAGCAATACATTTTATTTATAGATGCTGGAGAAACTACTGTGTACCACAAGGTTTCATAAGCTTTGAAGAATGTAATGACTCATTTATAGTTGTGGATAAGCTTATATTTCTGCGGCTGAGAAGACCTACAGACTATATTTTAAAAATTCTTTCCTCAAGGCCAGGAAACTAATTTAATATTCTGATTACCATGGTCTTCTCCTCCATACAAGAACACTGTATTCAATAGAAACATCCAAACACACAAACTAAGCAACCCTAAAAGGAACAATGATCACATTTTATTAAAAAGGAGGACTTTCAATGAAAGAAAGCACTTCTGAAGAGAAAAGTATGGGAAAAGCAGTTGGCTTTTGCTGCCTGGTAAAAGGAAGAAGGATTTTATTGGTTATTTCTACCAGTTAAATTTGTTTATGTTCTTACCCAGTAGTAAGTGAAAACTAAGCTACAGCAATTTATCTTTTTTTAAATTGAGGACTAGATTATTGTGGTTTAGCCTCCATTTACTGTGAGATAAGAGCACACATGGGTAGTAACCACGGAGCCACTGAAGCATAATGAATCAGTGTCCTTTTTGCCCTATGGTAAAATTATTTGTGTCTCTGTTGTCCAGTTACCTCCAACATGTTTAAATAGATTTTTGGCTAATGGGTTTTAAGTAGGTTGATTTTGGTTCCTTTTGTAGGCAGAGTTGATCAGGCAATTTTAGAAGACTGACAAACTGGCCCCTCCTAGCTGAGCACTGGTACATCCTTTGGTCTGTCCTGCCTTCCAACATTTTTTTTCATGCTGTTTTTTTTTTTTTAATTGACCCAGATCTCTACAGGATAGTCCTCCAATGTAGTCCTATTTGACAATGTGATTTCTCCCTTTCATCAGAAGGATGAAAAAGTAGTAGAGACCACCACAGACCCATAGGGTCCTCATGAATAAGCATGGGCTATCTATATGGGGGTAGGTTGATCTTGGTCCCAGGAAAGGCTGCATAGAAATCTAGTTTTCTTTGGGGGTTCTCTGTGTGGAGCCAAAGTAGCGGTAATGTGCATCTCCCAATCTAACACTTTTCCACACACCCCTTTTCTGGCTCAGTCTCCCACTTTTTCAGAACCATAGAGGCACCCATGACACTACAGGAGCTGATGTGACAGAAGCAGCTGATGGCTTCCCCACCACGTGTAGCTGGGGAGATCCACAGGTCATGAATCTCACAGGACTTTGTTCTTCCTAGTCTCTCCTCTCATGTTGTCTTTTTGTTCTTCTCCAGAATGTGTTCTTGATTCTTGAAAAATTTGAATCTTCTCCTATAAAGAATTTGTGGAATTAAGCAACTAATAAATGGTATTGCTGAACAATTAAACTCTGACAACTAATACATTGTAATAGCTCCTCCTCAAATTTCTGCTGCTAACGTTTTGGTGACAATCTTGGTGCAATGCCAGGGTGAATTACAAAATTACATGTGGAGCAAAATGTGCTAAATGGCCCTGACTCAAGATCCACTAGAATAAATGGAAAGACTTCCATAAACTTCAGTAGACTTTGTATCAGCCAGTATAAGAAAAGATATTTTGACCCTTTTATCTGGATTATGCTTCTCACTAAACTAGGAAATACTGTACAGAGTTAATTGTAAAGCATAGCTATAACTAATTTCCCCAAAAAGAGTATGCTGCATGTCACGTCTATTTGTCAGTGATTTATATTTTATAATAGCTATCATATTCCTTGCCTGGCTACAAGCCTAGGGAAGAACCCTCCCCCGGCCACCCTTTTCTTTCTTTAGATCTACATAAATCTAATTTCTATATAAGATTATTTAGAGATCTTATTATCAATATTTTGTTAATTCAGGATGCCTTCAAATACATAACTGAAGTAATGGTAAAAGTGAAAGAGCCAGTAAGTTGGAATGAACAAGCTTCTTGATCATCATCAGTCTGATGGCCTTGATTTTCACTGTGACTATGACTGCATGCATCAGCCTCGTGAAGAACAAAGCCTGAAGACAAAGCTAAAAGTTCATATGACTGAGTCAGAGAGAGATTTGAATTTACAACTAGGAGCCTGTTATATTGCTGAGAGGAAAGGTCATATTAAAAGTGAACATTCTGTCATTTACTGGGTTATTAATGTGGAAAGCAAAAAGAGGCTAGATTACTAATTGTATTAAAAGAGACAAAGTTGGGGTAGAGTCAGTCAACTAAACCACTAAAGTAACGCTTTAAGAAATCCTTGCTAGGAAAGGACAATGGGAATAAGGTATTTTATTATTTTAACATGTCTTATAAGATGACTGTTTCTTTTGCTGCCTTATTTGGCAATGTAAGAGCAAAGGAATGAAACCATGACATTTTAAAAGCAGTTAAGAGCCTTGAATGAAAGGGTGTGTCGATGCAAAGTGATTTTCAAAAAGGTCAGAACATTAACTGGAATAAGCCTAATTGATATGTAAATTATACCCCAGGCTGAAGGAAGATGTGACTGAACTCCAAGAAGAAAAGTTCTATTTCTTTGCACACAACCTACATGCAAATCAGCATACATCCCAAATTAAAGGTGAAAAATCTATCCCTCAGATCCTTTATATATAGTTCAAATCCTGAAAAAAGTGTTGGATTTGGAATATGATTATGCATATTGGCTTAAATACATTCAGTTTAAAGAGAAAACATGGAAGCATGGTGTCTGTGCACTTCTGGCTTATGGTAGAACCATTTGTTCATGATTTCAAAGGCTTACAACATTTTTTTTACATTTTGAAATCCTGTTTAAAAGTACTGTGTTCTTAATAATCCTTGAAAATCCTTTCCCATCTCCCAGTGAGATGGGAAACCTCAGCTAGTTTCCCAAAAGGCCTTTGCAAGAGGTTATTTTGCAGGCTGCAATGCTGCCAATACTCTACGCTACTGCACAAACATGGTTGCCTGCAAAAGAGGGGAAGACTGTAGGTCCATTCATCTTATTTGCCCTGAAAGAAAGTGACACTCAAAAGCATGAGGAAGTGGGGACTGCTACCGTTCTATGTTCTTTCATGCACCACACAGAATGGGAAATGCTTTGAGTGTTCCTTTCCTCAGACATGGGGTTTTTTGTATTAGAAATATATCAGAAATACATAAAACATAACAAAACCTCATCCTAGCATAAGCCACCACTAGAATTATCATACAAGCGAACTCAAAGTGCTCTTAATATTCACTTCAAAGAAAGAAAAAGATAACACAATACCAAATACACTAAATATTCAGCAGTAGAGAAACACGTGTTTGTAACACTTAATTGACATACCTATCATATATACAAATGTTTCATTTCATACACATCAGCAGATAACAAAAGAAAGACAATATATCCAAAGAAAAGCCATCTGTAACATCAGCTATCATATATACCATAAAGCAACATTTTTCCACATAACCTGCGTACTTACTCTCCCAGATCTGAAGTAAAAGTCCCATCTCCTATAAATTCTCTTTATTTGACATCCCTAAAGCTTACCCAGTGCCTAACTTTGGCAAGAACAAGGGGCGCCAATCAGTCGCTTTCCACAGCTCCCCATTCCCTTTGTCCCTACCATCCCCCACTTTTTCTCTCTTCGCTATATAAAATTTCAGTTCATGTAACCCTAATTGCAGACACTCCACCACTGAGAAACAAAGCCCCTTCCTAACTAACAAACTTCTAACCTTCCAAATAACCATTTTAACACAAGTCAATAAAACCCTAGCCTCTCATGACCCATCCGTGCCTTCTCTTAACCCATATAGCACATTTTCAAAAGACACCCCATCTCCCTTTGCCACGCTTTTCAAAAAACTAGACACCCTCCCCCCACATGTTCTGTGCAGAAAAACAACCCCATAAAAAAAGAAACACTGACTCATCTTTATCACAAATTTCACTTGCACATTTTGGTGACCTAAGTAATCCCCACCGATGCAATGTTTCCCTGACCAGTAACATTTTCCGCACTCCCCCAACGCTAGCATCTCGTGCTCCCCCCTCCACTCCTTGGCTACCACACCTTTCCACACTTGTTTAACTTGATCCCATTCCACCACACCTGTAACTATCTCCCTTTCCCTCAGAAACTTAAACTCCCCTTTCAAATCCCCCAACCCTTTAAGTCCCAATCCATCCAATCCCTATACTTTAAGAAAAGCCCCCAGCCGCACATACTTCAGTGACATCCTCCATGCCCACAACACTTTCCACCATCCCCCATACAAACCCAATCTCCTTAATAATCTCCCTGCCCAAAACCTACTAAAATCCCCCACTATCTTCATCTCTCCTTTAACCTCCCTTATCACCATCTTCAGAAAATGAACATAAACAAATGTCCTTATGTTTGGCAAGCTCCATCCCCCCCAACCCCTCATCCTTATACAGTTCCCCCCTAGCCACACTCTCTGTTCTTCCCCACCCCCAAAAAACAACCAAACACAACATCCTCTGAAGTCTTTGCACCTGTAGCCAGGATGGCAGATACACAATTCCTGTAAACAGAATCAGTGGCAACAGACACTGCTTTATCACATGTACCTTACCCCTAAATGACAAACCCCGTGTTTCCCACAACATCACCACCCACTTCACCCTTCCCTCCAATTTCTCCCATACCTCTTTCCCTTTCCTCTTTGCCCCTCCCATAAATAGCTCTCATGTACCCCCAAAATTTCCCTGGTAGCCCCATCTTATCTAACACCCTAAACAAAAAATTATGCGCAATACTACCATATGCTTTTTGTAAATCCAGGTTCACCACTAACAAATGTCTATAATCACCCCCAGCACCTTCATCCTTTGCCTTTCCACCCTCAGCCCAAATCTCCTCAAATCACTCCAACTCCCCACTGCCAGTACCATACTTTTACCCACATTCACCCTTGCCCCTCTATGTCCCCAAACTCCTCAGTGTGTTTCAGAACCCTCCCCAGCAAAACCTCATCCCTCCCTACCAGTCACATTGTCCATATAAAGTAAACATTTAACTTCCCCTTCCCCTGGCCCTCTCACCCCACTAATCACCCTATTACCCCTAATTCATTGTGCCAGTAGCTCATTTGCACATACAAATAACCCTGGTGACAGCAGATACTCCTGCCTTGCCCCCAAATCTATCCCAAAAGCCTCTCCCAAAAATCCTCTGACCATAACCCTGCTGTTTGCCCCTTCCATAAATAGCTCTCATGTACCCCACAAATTTCCCTGGTAGCCTTATCTAGCACCCTAAACAAAAAATTATGCGCAATACTACCATATGCTTTTTTACATCATATACTACCATATGCTGTAAATCCAGGTTCACCACTAACGAATTCCACTTCCATTCCCAAATATAAGCTAATGTGCCCCTAACAATCCAATGAGCTTGTGCTGCCCTTCTCCCCACCATCCCGCAATTTTGCTCCCCTCCCACCACCTGTGCAAGTATCCTCCCCTAAATGTGCTGCTAATATCTTAGTGAACAACTTATAATCTATGTTTAGTAAAGAGACCAGTCTCCAGTTTCTAATGTCTTCCCTTCCCCTTTTCTTGTAAATAGAAGTCACCACTCCCTGTGTAAATCACTCCCCAGCCCTTCACCTTTCCATTAGCTCCTTAAAATCCCCTCTTCTAACAAATATCCCTTTACCAAATCCCAAAATTTCAAATAAAATTCAATAAGAATGCCATCCAACCCATGTGTTTTGTTCTCTGGCATCACCCTCAAAGCCGCTAGCATTTCCCTCTCAGAGATGTCTTGCATCAACCCATCCCTATCCTAGCCCTGCACTGTCATTTCTAACCCGCCCACAAATTCCTCCAGCTTTCCCCCATCCATCTCCTTTTTAAACAAGCCCTCATAAAATTTAGGTGCCCTCAATACCTCCCACATCCCCTCCTTTGTTCATATCCCTCCCATCTCCCTCTTTTTCTTTTTAACCCACAACATAAAATACCTCCCCCACTCCTCCCCTTCTTCCACCCACACCTCTTTCACCAAACATATTCCCTCTTGTATCCTCACCCTAAACCAATTTTCCACTCCCTCCCTTGCCTTTTCCAATTCCCTCCTCACGTTCTCCCCCCCCACCTCACCCTCCTAATCAATCTCTGGACCGACCATTGTAATCCTTTCAATTCTTGCTTCCTCCCCATTGCTCTTCTTCTCCCCATCCCATCAAGCCATTCCCGCACGCTCATCTTAATCACCTCCCACCATTCCCATCACTTAGCAAAATACTGATGTAACATTCCCCATTGCTCATATACCCTTCTAAAGGATTGACACTCTCTGTCATCTTCTAACAGTGAGACATTCATCTTTCAAAGCCGTCTACCTTTATTCACGCCCTCCCCTATTCCTACCTCCACCCACAACACCTGGTAATTTGTAAACCCTACATCAATCACACGCTTTCCCTTTATCACCAATCCCTCAGAAACAAAAACATAATATGTCCTCGGCTTCTCCCTCCCACCTGGATCTACCCTTGTCAATTCCCAAATTCTCCTTCCCAAACATCTTTAAACCCTTCATTTTTACCCCGCCCTCTTAACCATTTCCCTGTGCTGTCCAACGCCCCACCCTGCCACAGCCCTTGCTGCCCACTCTCATCAATAATACAATTAAAATTCCCAAGCAGTATCCTTGACCTTCCCCACCCCATGCACATCCCCATCATTTGAAAGAAAAGTAAGTGCTCCGCCCTTTCCGCTGGTGCATAAATATTCAATAGTGCTACCTCAACCCCTGCACCTCCACCAGTGCTTTCTGCAGCTTACCCTAAACTCATTCTTGCACCTCCTTAATTTTTACACCTCCCTCCCATCCCAACACCCCACCCCTGCAGTCTTATTTTTGTTTGTTCCACTCCACCAAGATGGCCCTACCCCACATCGCTTATCCAGGTTCTTATAATTCGGTTCCCAGGGCAAGTCACATTCTTGCAAGCCCACCACCTGTGCCTCTACAGCTAATAACATTTCCCTCATTTTATCCCACTTCTGTCTTCTATACAAACTCCTCACATTCAATGAGGCAAGCATGAAGGCCATTACAATAATGTATAAACAAGCAATTCCTCTCATATTTTGTCCAGCCCACTGCTTAACCAAGACTTCTCTCCCACCCCCATTACCTGTTTTCTTTGCAAGGTACTTAATTACTGTCAGGCTCAGAAAGCCCTTCCTGTCCTCCCTTTTTCATTTATCTCCCTCCCCCCTACTGCTCACATTCATCTCAACTAATTCTCCACCCAATTTTCCCCCTTCTCCCTCCTCCCTTTCCTTCTCCCACCACTTTCCCCCACCCCAGTTTTCTTTCTTTTTAATTTCCCACTTCTTATTTTATTTCATTTCCCTAAATCATTCTCCTTCCACACAATTTTGGTTCCATCTTCATTTCCTCTAATTCCCTTCCCTCCTCCCCACCAGCCTTGCTCTTTGACTTTTCACCTCCTTCTTGTAATGCTATCCCTTGTTTCCCCCCAAAAGGCTTTTCCAGTACTTTTCACACATGGCAATTCCTCCTCCATTTGTTCCTCTTCCTCCACCTCTGATAGCAGCCTCGCTGCTTCAATTATACTCTATTATTGCTCCCCCGCCCCTGGCATCTCAGTAGTAAATCCCTCCATTTTGGACTTCCTGATACTTTCCTCTCCCTCCTCCTCCTCACTTCCCTCCTCCCTTTCACTTGATTCCCTTGCTCAATTTCCATAAGAGTTTGGGCATTGCATCCTTACATGCCCTACCCCCCACAAAGACTGCACTTCAAAACCTCCTTGCACATACAAATTTTTTTTTTGCTCAATCCTCCAATTTGTCTTGGTCACTCTGAATCCTACTCCTAAACTCCAGCATATCTATTACAACTGTCAGCTTGGTGTCCCCCATGAACTTGCTTAGGGTGCAATCCATCCCATCTTCCAGATTATTAATGGAGATATTGAACAAAACTGGCCCCAGGAACAACCCCTGGGGCACTCAACTTGATACTGCCTGCCAGCTAGACTTTCAGCCACTGATTACTATCCACTGAGCCCAATACTCAGCCAGCTTTCTATCCATCTTACCGTTCTTTTATGCAACCCATACTTTCTCAGCTTGCTTGCAAGAATGTCAGCAAATAGTTTCCATCTTAAAATATTTTATTCTAAGAGAAAATGCTTTCATTTAAGTCACTTAAAATTGCTCATCTTATTAAAAATATTAAAAGAACTCAAAGTGGAAGCATTTCAAGTTTTACTTCAAAGATATAAAAATAATCCCTGAGAAGCTTTTAGTATTTTCTTGAAAACATAGAGCAGGAATTAAGAAAATCTTTCAATAATCACCAAATCTGTATTTAATTTGAAAAAATCATGAAGGATTTGTTCAATTCTAGCTTCCATAGCTCTGCTAGGGTTACAGTAATTAAAAGGCCTGTTTTCATTCATAAAAATCAAGCTGATATAATGCAAAAAAAAGATATAGGACATCATGCACTAAGTCTAATTATAACTGCATCACTTTTGCAGTTCATCAATATCCCATTTTCTATTTTATTTCTTCTGCAAGTTTAACATGACTTGTTTAATATATCAAGATGCTTATTCTGAAGAAAACCATTTTTAATTCAGTCTTTCATAACCCGTCCCATGACCTATCTAAAGACAACATAGCCTCAAGAATTCACGGTTTATAACAGTTAAGAAATGATCTATTTTTAATATTAAGAATATTATTTGGTTGTTTATAGAAAGACACATTGGAAGATGTCATTCTTTGAGAAAATAAAGCCACATAGTAAAACTGTTCTTGGGCATCGACTGCCTGCCCCAGAGGGATGAAAGGAATCTAGACCCAGCTAGGGCTGATTCAGTTCCAGGTCCTAGCTGGAGGTAATCAAGGTGCTGGCTAGAGTCATGCACAGGGCCCTCAGGAAGGAGGCTTACCCACATAGGCATTCATAAGCTCAGGCCATAAAACGGAGTTCTGTTTGAGCAACAGACCAGTTGGCTACGTCCCCTGACCTGCCTGGAATCTTGCTTACCCACTTGCCCCCTTACACCTATCTAAATCCAGCCTAATCCTTGCCTTGAAGTTTGCCTACATTCCAGCCTGTACCTATGCATAACCTCTCAAAAGCTGCACTTGCCTAGATTGAACCCATACCGCATTCCTGCCTAGATCCCCACCCAGCACTTGCCTGTCTTTGCTTCCACTACTGTGCTTGCCTCTTCCTGTCACGAATTGTCCTGTTCCTGCTCTGCCAGTCCCCAAGTGTTCCAGCCCCTAGTTTGGACTTTGTTTGTATGACCTATGGCACGCCTTGACTCTGACTTCATCACAACCCCCAGATTGATACCCCAGAACTGGGTGACACCCATATTGACCTCAGTGCTCATCCCTGCTCTAATATGCTTTTGCTGGACTGACCACCCACATCCTGGTTTATCCTAATAGGGTAGGGCTGATCAGCCACCTCTACCAGCACCAGTCACTGTTCCTGCACCCCACTTTTTAAAATCCTGGATCCACCTATGGTGAAAGTCAAACTAAAATTTTGTTAAGAGGACTTTTGTGTATATGCCAAGCAAACAAAACTGAAGGATCTTAAGGGTAGTTTAATGACAAAATAGCGAATAGGTGGTTTGTCAGTGCTAAGTGCAAGGGAAAATGGAGTCAACCTGGATCTGTCAATGAGTTATTTCTATCCCAGTCCAGTAACTGAAGCTAAAGTGGGTTCTGAAGTAAATCAGATCAAATTAAACCTTACCAGGTCATAGCTTAGATACATTCTGAGTCTTCTTGAGAAAATCCATTCATCTGGACACAAAGGTAGAGCATATTAACTAGAAAATACAACTTCAAAGATCATCATGCATTTCTCCATAAACAAGTTTTCTTTTCTGTCATTTCCCAATGTGAAAAATGGTTCTCCAATAACAGCAGAGACCTTGTTATTTTCTAAATCAGAAGGGGTCAGCAACTCTGGATGTTTCTCTATTATTTTAATTTTAATATACTATACAAAATATACTACAATGTTTATTCTTCCCTGCTATTCCTTGGTCCAACTGGCAAGAGACATTGTAGTATATTTTGCGGTTCCATTTTCAGGTACGTGTGTCCATGGCAGCTAGCCTGCAACCAACTCTGTATTTCTTAGTCAAACATTAAATTGTGTTTTACTACTGTTTAGCCATTAATTCCTTTATTTGGTGTTCAACATGGATGAATAGTCCCATCTTTAAGTTTCCTTATGTTTTATGCAAATCAAGGACAATTTCTTCTTTTAACTTATTTTTGTCTGCTTGTTAATAGGACTGCATAACTGTTTGCTTATGTTTACAGCCCTTCTTAATCCTCTCCTTCCATTCCCCCTTTCCTGTGACTCGGAGGAAAACACCATTCTTTATAATTATTTACTCTCATTATCTTGACACATGGATGCAAGTTACTCTTGGCAACAAGAGATGGGAAAACCCTCTACAATTTGCTTGATACAGGCAGGACTGTATCCAAATACAGTAAAAGCTGTATTATCCGGCATCCATGGGGAATGGGAAGTGCTGGTTAATTAAATATGCCAGTTATTTGAGAGGTGTCTTTGCCTGTTCGGGCTGCCATCCCTCCCACCACATCCGGTGCACCGGGACTTTCTCTCACTGGTGTCAGTGTGCAGGGGGAGAGGGAGGGAGGCCTTGTGCAGGCTGCTTTGCCCCAGACCATGGCAAAGTCAACGAAGTGGGACTTGCTGAAACAGGAAGTGCCATGGTGCGACTTCCAGTTTCGTTTTTGCCATGTCAATCAGCATGTCAGTTAATGGAGCATTCTGGATGGTAAAGTGCTGGGTAACACAGCTTTTACTGTAGTCATTTTGCACACACACAGCCCATCTCCAGAGGTACAGGGGTGTGCATTTGCAGTGGCACAAATAGTATTGGCACTGTTTCTGCCTCTTCTTTGTGCTGCAGTGCATGTCCCTGCAAATGCACTTTGTTGTGGGACACTGTGTCCCGCGTTGGGCTAACTGCCCTTACCCAACTCCATCTTGCTCCTAGCATACTGGAACAGTCTGGGCAAAAATGGAAGCGTGGAATCACTCTGGCCAGCACTCTGACACTCCCTGGAGCCTCTGTTTGTTCTGGTGCATGCAGCATACACCACACACTTTTTTCCCAGTGTTTTTTTTTTTGATACTGGAAAATCTCAGTAGCAAATTTTGCCTCTGGGCTGCAAATTTAATGTTCCACGTGTAAGGTCTGTGGTGCCACAAAGAGGTTTGTAGCACCAAAACCACACATGCCTGCATGTGGAGATGAGGCCACAGAGTTCTAAGAAGGTTCAATTTATTTCAACTGTAGTGAGTGCAGATTGGTTAGTATGGATGATTAAATAATGTATGGGACATATTTTATATGCATTCTCAAAGTTATGGCACAGAAAGGATTGTTGACAGTTAATTTATGAAGAACATCACATGCCATTTGAAAATAAATCTTTTTATCTTTAATTCATTTTCTAAACTATTACCAGGAAAATTAGTTTAAATAACTCTGCATGTTCTAGTATTTATCTAGGAGTGACAACCAGCTTCTATACAAATATAAATACTCATATTATAAAACAACGCTTCTGGTATTCAGAATAAGATCAGAAGAGACTTTTGAATTACTAAGTCTGGTGCTCTGCTACTGCAAGCGGTTTTCTCATCCAGTTCAGGTCTGCAACTTGGACACTGACATGCAGTGAGTACATAAGCAAAGGCAAAGTTGTAATTGCTTTTAGAAGTTCATGTGCTGGGGAGGCGGTGAGGAAAGAAGTAGTCTCAGTCAGAAGCCTCTATTTCTCAACTTCAATGTTTCAGAAATATAAAAATGTTTAGATCTTTTCATGAGTGCTATTTAACAAAGAGTATTCATGAAACTATAGTTTAAATATTATTGGATAACTGTGTCTGAGCTCTTTCCTAAAACTATCTGGATTCAGTTTTGAAGTCAAATGGTTTACAAAACAGGAAAATTAGGTTTTTTCTTCTATTGGACATATTAATTCTTTGTCCCAAGGACATTTAACTATAATTTGGAATCCTAGTAAATGCTCATTGCTTATGGCATCTTGAAATGGTTTGAGCAAACCCTGGCTCATTTGATGGCACATCTGATGGTGATGCTTTCAAAGCAGAGTGCTAAGATGAATTCTTGGACAGAAACAGGAAAAGTCAAATTTTCCTGAAGTTTCATAGATTTCATAGACATTAGGGCTGGAAGAGACATTGAAGATCATCAAGTTCAGCCCGCTTCCCCAAGGGCAGGAAATCAACTAGAGTCAAAGGATCCCAGCAAGATAAGCATCCAATCATTTCTTGAATGAGTCCACAGTGGGTGCTAGCACCACTTCTTGAGGGAGTCTATCCCAGGCCTTGGGGGCTTGTACAGTAAAGAAGTTTTTCCTTATGTCCAGCCTAAAATGGTCATGGAGGAGTTTAATGACTATTGGTCCTTTTTATCCCTTGGGGCACTCCTGTGAACAGACATTCCCCTAGACATACACCCCTTATGTACTTATAGGCAGCCACCAGGCCCCCCCTGAGCCTGTGCTTTTCCAAGCTTTTCCAGGCTGAAGAGTCCCATGGCTCTCAGCCTCTCATCATAAGGCCTATTCTCTTGCCCTCTGATCATGCATGAGTCTCTCCTCTGGACTCTCTCAAGCTTCTCTACATCCTTCTTGAATTGTGGAGCCCAGAATTGGATGCAGTTCTCCAGCTGTGGCCTCACCAAGGCCGAGTACAGCAGGAGGATGACATCCTGAGATTTATAAGAAGCATCTATGGATGCAAGCCAGAGTTTCATTTGCTTTACCGGCTGCGACATCACACTGGTGGTTCATGTTCATCTTGTGGTCAATCATGACCCCCAAGTCTCTTTCAGCAGTGGTGCTAGCAAGCATAGCACTACCGAGCTTATAGGCGTGCTGTGGAGTTTTTTTCTGAGGTGAAGTCCCTTGCATTTTTCGGTATTGAATGTCATCAGGTTTATAGCCTCCCACTTACTAAGCTTATACAAGTCAGCCTGGTTCACTAGCCTATCCTCAGGTGTGGATGCTATGCCCCAACGTTTAGTGTCATCGGCGAACTTGGCCAGTAGCCTTCTGACACCAATGTCCATGTCATTGATAAAGTTGTTAAAGAGAACTGGCCCAAGGACAGATCCTTGGGGAACACTACTCTCTGTGTCTGACCTTGGAGCTCATTTCCAAGCCATCAGATTGTGGTGTAGCCAAGGCCACAGTTGGCCAACTTTTCCATGAGGAGATCATGAGACACCAGATCAAAGGCTTTTTTTAAGTCCAGATATATGATCTCAATCTCTTCTCCCTTGTCCGGATATGTCACCTGGTCATAGGAGTTGAAACTGGTCAGGCAAAACCAACTGATGACAAACCCATGCTGGCTGTCCCTCAGGATGTTGCCATCAGCCAGCTTATCAAGAAGGGTCTCTTTGATAATTTTCTCCAGAATCTTACCGGGGATTGAGGTCAAGCTAATTGGCCTGTAATTCCCAGGTTCTACTTTCCACCCTTTCTTGAAGATAGATACCACATTGGCCTTCTTCCAGTCTTCAGGTATGTCACCTGAGCACCATGAGTTTTCAAATATGTTTGCCAATGGTTGGGCTATGACACCTTCCAGCTCCTTGAGTACTCTAGGGTGTAATTTGTCAGGACCAGCTGACTTGAAGATGTCCAGCCTCTCAAGGTGTTCCTTTACAAGGTCTACACTGATGCTGGGTATAAACATGCCCTTACCCTGCCTGTCCCACGTCATGCTAAACCAGGGGTGAGCAATTATTATGGGCAGAAGGCCACTTACTGAGTTTTGGCAAGCCATCGAGGGCCACATGACAGGCAGCCCAGAGCAGATAAATATTAATTTTCTAAATTTTTTAGGGGCCCCACGGGCCGGATAGAATGGCCTGATGGGCCACATCCAGCCCCCAGGCTGTATTTTGCCCACCCCTGGGTTAAGGACTATTTAGAAAAGCTGGATGTGTACAAGTCCATGGGGCTAGATGCAATGCATATGAGGGTGCTGAGGA
>NW_017729029.1:79866108-79866831 GCF_001723915.1 Gavialis gangeticus | reverse complement strand
AGATAAATATTAATTTTCTAAATTTTTTAGGGGCCCCACAGGCCACATAGAATGGTCTTGTGGGCTGCATCCAGCCCCCAGGCTGCATTTTGCCCACCCCTGTGCTATGCAGTATGGTTTCTTTGGGCTGATAAAAGACTGATGTGAAGTACCCATTAAGCAGGTTGACTTTTTCCTGGGTGTTGGATATCAGTTGTCTCATTTGGTTCAGCAGGGGTCCAATGTTACCCTTGCTTTTTTTCTGACTCCCTACATATCTGAAAATGGATTTCAGTTGCAGCTTTGGCTTTCCTGATCCCCTCCCTGCAGGCACAGACCAGTGCTGAGTACTCCTCCTTGGTGGTGATTCCAGCTTTCCAACCTTTATAAGTCTCTCTTTTTAGGTGAAGGAGGTCATCAAGTTCCCTGCTAAGCTAATGGGGTTGCTGTGCCCTTTTGCTACCCTTCCTCTGAGATGGGATGGCCATCCCTTGTGCTGTCGGGATCACTCCCTTGGGGAGCAACCACTTCTCTTGGACTCCTCTTCCTGTTGAGTCATGGTCCCTTAGGGCCTCTACAATGAGTCTTCTGAGCTTGTCAGAGTCATCTTTCCTAAAGCCAAGGACTTCTGTATTCCTGACTGACTTGCCAGCTTTGTGATGGATAGTAAAGGTGATCAACTCATGGTCACTGTAACCCAGCTTTCCATCAATTCTTAGGTCACTGACTAGATCATCCCCTTTG
>NW_017729029.1:79855699-79861108 GCF_001723915.1 Gavialis gangeticus | reverse complement strand
TCCTCCTTGGTGGTGATTCCAGCTTTCCAACCTTTATAAGTCTCTCTTTTTAGGTGAAGGAGGTCATCAAGTTCCCTGCTAAGCTAATGGGGTTGCTGTGCCCTTTTGCTACCCTTCCTCTGAGATGGGATGGCCATCCCTTGTGCTGTCGGGATCACTCCCTTGGGGAGCAACCACTTCTCTTGGACTCCTCTTCCTGTTGAGTCATGGTCCCTTAGGGCCTCTACAATGAGTCTTCTGAGCTTGTCAGAGTCATCTTTCCTAAAGCCAAGGACTTCTGTATTCCTGACTGACTTGCCAGCTTTGTGATGGATAGTAAAGGTGATCAACTCATGGTCACTGTAACCCAGCTTTCCATCAATTCTTAGGTCACTGACTAGATCATCCCCTTTGGCCAGTACCAGGTCCAGCAATGCTTTACTTCTTGTCAGCCCATTCTTCACAAACAGTAAAGACAGACACCAATTTAACTACTTCAGCAAAATGCATGAATCTCTTTTGAAAGTAGTTGATCACAGGAGATGAAAACCCAGCCAAGCAGACCTCAAAATCAACTAAGAACATCTATCTTCTGTTGCTTTAATGGAAACACAACAGTATCCATCCACAAAATGGGATAGAAATAATCAACTTTGAGTTTCAGAGGGTTAAGGTTTTTAGGTGACCATCCTATATTATTTGCATCTCTGTAGATGCTGGCCCCTGTACCCCATCTTCACTTCATGACTGCAAGAACATTTTAACAGATTTACAATTTTAAAACGGTACAGAGTGCTAGTCACATACAAGTAGCAAGAAGATACAATTCAAACAGCATGAGCAAGGTAGCTTCTTCTATTTTTTCCTGTAAATGCATTAGTATCTTTCTTTCCACCCTGATATAACTTTGGCACCTTTGGAAAAGTAAGGTTTAAAAGTATTTTGATAATCAAGGCCTAGTTTTTGATGTTTTCAAAATTTTGTTATGTGGTATCCCCATTTGTACTGGTGAGTGAGGTCATCCATTTGCAATAATGCAATAAAACTCTCCTTTGCTTTGGCATTACAGTAGTGTAACAGTGGACATATTGTCCTTATTCCTAATATCCCTGGTGCTGTCACATTTTAGGAAGAAAAACTTGACATCATCATTTTTTCTGAGTATTTTCTGAATTGTTTTCACAAATGTATTTTCAAAACCACTTTCAAAGTTGAAGTCTTCAGTCATGCAAGTCCAGTAGTATCCATCTTTCAAACAAGTTAGATAGATTACTACCCATATACAAATTCAACCTCAGTGATAATATTTGAGTAGAGAGTTTGGATTTTTTCCCCTCTATAATTTTGATCCAATCTACTTCAGCTTAATCCATGCTGCTCACCCCTCCTTATTTTTTAGACAATTGTTTAGTTTCTGTTAAAACATGTCTATTTAAAGACCTCTTTCCATTCAGAAATCTTACTCAACAAAAATGTCAGTGTGAAAATATCCTACAGTAGGTACACTTGCAAATTCTCTATTTGTTTATCCACTCTAAAGGCCTTTATGGCAAAAACTGAGAGGTCTTTAAGAAATATGCAACTAATGTTAAAACAAGAGTCGAATCCTATTGTATACACGTGTTTTGCAGGGATAAAGTATGTGTGGCATATATATGTTTTTCTACAGGGACTCTAACTATTTTATGAGGACATATCCATATGGGATAATTTTTGATGTTACAGCCCATTTCTAGGCTATTAATCGCCAGACCATAATCTAGAACCTCACAACATATGCACATTCAAGTAAGATGCCTGCCTAGCAAGGAGAGGAATTATAACAAGTGGCTAACTCCCACATCCATGCACATGTCATCAGAGACCCAAATGTAGTTCTATGGATATTAAAGACATTGAATACAAGTGAACCAAAAACTTGATTCCACCACAGTTATGCAGGATTGGTAACCAGATTCCATTAGGAAGCTGAAAAAATATATAAAAGAAATTATATAAGTGGAAAGTTATTTTCTTCCTATAGAAGGGTTCATGCCAATCAGTATATATTTAGCAGCTAGAAGTGTTCTGTAAACAAAGTAATTCTCAGTCTCTAGAAATTTAGTGAACTATAACACTGCTGCTAGGACAAAGACTATTATATTATCATTTCATATCAGCACATGAGAGATATTTCCCTTTTTATTATATCAAGGATACTGCCAAGGACTGAAGAAAAACAAAACCAAATTGCTGGCTATATTTGAAGATGTTGCTTTTGGAAAACTCAGAAGATAAATAGCAATAGCAAAGAGGGAGAAAATTTCCATTTTTTTGTTAACCAGAAATTGACATTTGACCTATATTTAAAGAGGCAATTAAATGAATCAGCAGAAGTGTATATCACTTTGTACCCAAATGCAAAGTAAGTTGATTGAGAGCAGCAGGGGTGGAATTTGCAATCTGTCATTTAAAAATGCAGTTTTGCTGATTATTCTAGTCTCATTTCTGTCAGAAAGAAAAATAATGGACAAAGTATTTACTCAGTGGAAGACTGAATAGAAACAGGGCAACTATTTTCATTCTTGCAATCTTAATGATTTTTATAGATTCATAGAAGTTATGGGCTGGAAAGGACCTCAGAGATCATCAGGTTCAGCCCCCCTACTCAAGGCAGATGAACCCAGCAACCAAGAGTACTGTGCATACAGTACTCTTTTGAAGATCCCCAGGGAAGATGACTATACCACGTCTGGGGGGAGTCTGTTCCAGACTCTGGAAACATGAACTATAAAGAAGTTTTTCCTAATGTCTAATCTGAAGCGGTCCTCTATCAGTTTATGACCATTATACCTAGTCTTCCCTTGCAGTGCCTTCGCGAACAGATGCTCTCCTAGCCCCTGAGGTTTACCCCTTATATATTTAAAGGCTGCCACCAAGTCCCCTCTGAGTCTTCTTTTCTCCAGGCTGAACAGTCCCATGTCCCTTGGCCTTTCCTCGTATGGTCTGTTCTACAGACCTCTAATCATTTGTATGGCCCTCCTTTTGACTCTTTCCAGGTTCTCCATATCCCTCTTGAACTGCAGCACCCAGAACTGGACATAGTATTCTAGCTGCAACCTCATCAATGCTGAGTAGAGTGGGAGGATCACATCCTTAGTTTTGCTTGTGATGCATTGGTTGATGCATGCCAGAGTGTTGTTCGCTTTTCCGCCTATAGCATTACATTGGTGGGTCATGTTCATTTTATGGTTGATCAAGACCCCCAAGTCTTTTTGGTTGTGGTACTGGCTAGTAGAGCTGTGTGAAGCTTCAGTTCACTGTTCGATTCAGAGAAGATTTGGACTCATTCAGAGGCCAAATCTCTGAATCAAATCTCTTGAAGCTTAAAATTTTCTGAATTGATTTGGAAAAGATTTGGTGATTCAGAGATTTGGATGGCAGTCTTTATGGGGAAAAAGAAACTTAGAAGAGGGAGGGGAAGCAGAGGGGGGAGGACTGATATCTCTAGCTGACCAGTGACAGTGTCTTCTCTCTGCCAGAGGTACACGGCCACAGAACCCCCCTGAACCTATCTCCTTGACAGCTGGCAGGCTTTGTGGCTGCAGCTCCCCCCATGCCTTAACACACACACAGTGTCACCTATGTCATGAGTTTTGCTTGTCAGCAGTTTGACGTGCAGTTTCCCAGAAACCCCTGCAATTATCCCCTTGAAACTTGGCAGGCTTTGTGGCCTCAGCAAGAAGCTACCATCCCTGCAAGTGTCATCCAAATCAGCCAAAGAACAACAAAGTTATAGAGATTTCATTTGTTCCCATTATACTCTATGGCAGAATCTCCGAATTGGCTCTGAATCTTCCAAAGTTGATTCGGCCAAATCGAATTGGAAAAGTGATTGGAATCTCTGAATCAAATCCCTGGCATCTGAATCAGCTGAATCCAAATTGAACAGTTCACTATTCGCGCAGGCCTACTGGCTAGTGTACCACTACCGGGACTGTAAATATGTTGTAGGTTATTTCTCCCCAGGTGGAACACTTCACATTTCTCAGTGTTAAACATCATCAGGTTTAGATCCACCCACTTTACAAACCTGTCAAAGTTAACCTGTAATCTCAGCCCATCTTCCAGTGTGACTGCACTTCCCCATAACTTGGTGTCATCTGCAGACTTTGCCAGTACACTTTCCACACCCATGTCCAAATCATAGGAAAATGTTAAAAAGCACTGGTCTGAGTACTGAATATGGAGGGACACCACTGGTCACCTTTCACCCTGTTGACTCAGTTCCATCTATTAAATTGGCTTCAAAGTCAGACCCAGACAGTGTTACCTGCCACCAGACTGTTAAGTTGTTGAGGCTACAACTTGCCAATTTTACCATGAGGACTTCATGGAAAACCAAGTCAAAGGCCTTTTTTAAATTTATGACATCAACATCATCTCCCTTATCCAGGGGTCAAGTTACCTGATCATAGAAGGAGATGAGGTTGGTTTGGCATGACCTGCCTGCAACAAAGCCATGTGGGTTGTCTTTTAGAATACTGCCTTCTGTTAACCTATCAATGATGGACTCTTTGATAATTTTTTCCATGATTTTTCCATGAATTGTGGTCAGACTGATTGGCCTATCATTCCTTGGGTCCTCCTTCCTTCCCTTTTTGAAGACAGGCACCACGTTGGCCCTCTTCCATTCTTCTAGGACCTCTCCTGAGCCCCATGAGTTCTTGAATAGCTTTGTCATTAGTCACGCGATGATACCAGCCAGTTCTTTCAGCACTCTGGGGTGTAGTTCATTGGGTCCTGCTGACTTATACATATCCAGCCTCTCTAGGTATTCCCTCACAAGATCTTCACTGATTATATCCCCACCTTCTCCATCCAACTTTCTGTCTGGTAAGTTAATGACCTTGGTCTGGGGGAATACTGGTGCAAAGTAATCATTTAGGAGTTTGGTTCTCTCCTGAGTGTTGGTTGTTAGCTGCCCCATTGTGTTCAGCAGGGGTCTTATATTTCCCTTATTTTTTTTCCTGCTTCCTACATATCTAAAGAAGGAATTTTTATTGTCTTTGGTTTCTGTTGTCAGTTTGTATTTGGTTTCTGCCTTAGCTTGTCTAATATGATCCCTACATGCACAGGCCATTCATCTGTACTCCTCCTTGGGGGTAATTCCCAGCTTCCATCTCTTATAGGTTCCTCTTTTTGTTTTCAGGAGATCCATGGTCTCCCTATTAAGCCATGGGAGTCTTCCAGCCCTTTTGCTACCTTTCTTATGAACAGGAAAGGACTACCTTAGACTCCAGGGGTTGTATCCTTGTCCCTCTTTTTGGACTCCCTTCCTGTCCGACTATGATCCTACAGGGCCTCACCCACCAATCCCCTCAGCTTGTAAAAGTCAGCTTTTCCTAAAGTCAAGTACTGGCTGATTTCTCTACCTTATGATGGATGGTG
>NW_017729029.1:79849972-79850699 GCF_001723915.1 Gavialis gangeticus | reverse complement strand
ATAGGTTCCTCTTTTTGTTTTCAGGAGATCCATGGTCTCCCTATTAAGCCATGGGAGTCTTCCAGCCCTTTTGCTACCTTTCTTATGAACAGGAAAGGACTACCTTAGACTCCAGGGGTTGTATCCTTGTCCCTCTTTTTGGACTCCCTTCCTGTCCGACTATGATCCTACAGGGCCTCACCCACCAATCCCCTCAGCTTGTAAAAGTCAGCTTTTCCTAAAGTCAAGTACTGGCTGATTTCTCTACCTTATGATGGATGGTGAAAGTGATTGTCTAATGGTCACTGTTGCCTAGATTATCCTAATTCCTTAGGTTACTCACCAGATCATCCCTTTTGGCCAAAACCGAATCCAGGAATGTCCTTCCCTGAGTCAGCCCATACATTTCTTGAGTCAAATAGAGGTCCTTGATGCAAGTGAGGAAGCTACACAACCACTCAGTTTTAACTGGGTGCTCTTCCAAAGAGATGCATAAGTAATTGAAGTCACCCATGACAACCATGTTCTGTGAATGGGCAGCCTCTGCCAGTTCTCTGGAGAATTCCAGATCAAGCTCCTCCACTTGGTTTGGAGGTCTGTAATATACTCCTAGCTAGTACCCTTCACCACACCCTCCCTGTATACTAACCTGGAGGGTCTCAAGTCACCCTTCTTTTGTGCCTATCTTGGCTTCCAGAGATGTGTAGTAGCCCCGACATCGTCATCACCGACCAGGAGGCCAAGAAGA
>NW_017729029.1:79846814-79849961 GCF_001723915.1 Gavialis gangeticus | reverse complement strand
TTGTCATCTCTTTTCTGGATTCCCAATCCAAACATCTACTCCTTCACATAGACAGCATTCTTCTTCCCTTCATTTAGTCAATGAAAATTCCTCAAATGTGGTCAAAGTATTACAGGAAGTAAAAATGGTCAAGATTCTTATAGATCTTTTCCATCTAAAAAGGTCTTTTCCATAATTGCCTTGTGATGTATATATAAAACAATGTCTTAAGTTTTCCTTTTTCTCAAGTTTCTAATATTTAATTGATAAATATGATTTTTTTACTGAAATGACATTTGAGATTAATTAAGAATTTCTAGTAGTAATTAAATTATGCTAATTAAAATCTACATCCAACAAAAAATAAGAAATGCCAGTGCGGACGTGCCATGGTGCGGGAGGTGGGGCCCCACACCCTGCTTGGATCACAGGGCCCCAGTAACTGTAAATCGTCCACTGGCGGTGTGTAGGTGAAACAAGGGCCCTTTAAACCCCCATGTTATGCACACACCCCACACATACCTGCCTCTCCAGCCATGGGGAGGGGAAGGCAAACTGCCAGCAGACAAAGTAATCCCTGGCCTGCAGCGGGGGGAGGGCTGGTGCTTCCCTCCGTGGCAGTGGCAGCCACCCACAGGTGGCACCTGCTTCAGGCATCCCTGGGGGTCACTGCAGCTGTGGAGGGAAGCACTGGGCACAGCTCAGGCAGGCAGGTAGGCTCCAGGGGAGATGGAAATTAGGCTCGCCACTTTTCTTGGGTGGAGCCTGCCTTCCTAGGCTACTGTCAGGCTGCCTGCAGAGCCCCTGAGCTGCACTGAGCTTGATGCTTTGCTCCATGGCTGTAGGAGCAGCAAACTAAGACTCCTTGGAGGAATTTTAGTTTGCTGCACCCCAAGTCATTTAAGGCATGTTCTGCCACTGAATTTCCTACAGTGGCTGGAATTAATGCACAATACACCGCCAAGATGTGCAAACATCGACACCATTAAAGTGGTGCAAAAGCATTTAGCCCGCTTTAGAGTGCCATGCACACATGCCCCTTTTTTTGTCCACATACAGCCTAGGGCAGTTGCACTGGTCTGGGATTGGGAGCAGATGTGGGAGCTCAGGTACTCGATCCACCAGGCATGATATTAATTATGTTTCAAGATTCATTAAAACTAGAATAGCAGTGGGATTTTATTTGGAACTCCATTTCAAGAATCCAATTTGAATGCTATTTAGAGGTCTGTTTCAAGATTAATTTCAGGTTTCCAGTTTTGTTTTAAAGATTTCAAGATTCTCCAGATTTAATTTTGAGATTCAAGTTTCATTTCTTGAAACAAAACTGGATTCAAGTGTTTTTTTCAAAGTTTGAGTTTCCGTTTTTGAGGTTCATTCAAGTTTTAGTTTACATTTCACATATGGAAATCAATAACTAACTGGCAGATGTTCTCAGGCTTCCAACCCTCAGATAAATATAAGTTACTGTAGTTGACAATGTACTCCCAAATTCAAACAGTTTGTAGTAGTATTGCTATTATTGAGAGTAGGGCTCTAGATTATTTCTGAATATTTGGCTCTAAGACTCCAGTTTTCAGAAATGTTAAGCACTTTAGTTTGAACAAAAATTAAATAGCATGTGAAGTCTTATCACCTTCGAAAAAATACAATCAATATTCCGCCTTTTATATTGCTTGCACAGAAGCGATGCAAGAATTTTAAAATCAGTGAGATGTCAGCAGCATTATCTTCCAATTTATTTTGCTTGTAGCTAAGAAACATTTGCAGTTCTTTTCTTGCTCTGTTTGATATTTCATTATCCCAAATATCTGAATGAGTAACCTCATTCATTACATATGAAAATCTGTTGTATTTTAGCTATTTGCACTTTCTTGCAAAAAAAAAAAAAGTAAAGAGAGATCATGTCATTGTCCTTCATACAATATGAAAATATGGAATTTAAATTCAGGAGAGCATAAGCTTGATTTTTTTAAAATATAAAAAATTCTTTATGAAAATAATGAGAATAATTCTGAATGTCAAATACTGACTTCTCACAAGAATTTGATTCAGTCTGAGGTGCTGGCATTTCAGACATTTTTAGCTAAACTTGTGCCATTACATTTTTGTGCATATAACTTTTGTCTGATTCATTCAATTAAATGCATTCATTTGTAAACTACCACCTTCAGAAATAATTTGGATACATTGAGGTTAAATACAGATTCCTTTTTTGGACAGACTTTGACTAAATATTTCAGGTTTTAATATACTTTTATGTTCAATGTTTTGAGCTCATGTTTCATTAAGGTATAGCCACTTTAGGATATGCCTTGGTACAAACATCCCACCCATTCTCTTCCCCTTGCCATCCTGGATTGGGCCCACTGTCACCTACACCCTTCCCACTACCCCAGTTCTCCAGTTGTGGCCTCCACCCCTCCATCACTCATTTACTTGTGGCTGCCTATATTGTCTGTTCCAGGGGAGCAGGCATGGAAGAGTTAACTTGTCAGCCCAGAGCAGAACAGCAGCCCAGCAGCAGCAGCATTAGTGGAAGCAGCAGTGGCTGGACTGGCAGATTAACCCTTCCCTGTCTGCTCCTTTCAGACAGAGTGCAGGGGAAGCAGGGGGAGGAGTCCTGAGGGTGAGGGATGGCAGGCATGGAGCCCCAAAAGCAGGGGACACCCAGAGGAGCACTGAGGGGGCAAGGGAGAGGAGGGAAACCTGGAATGGGAGGGATAGAGAGTTCTAATCTTTCAGTCCACCAGACCCATGCTGGCCTAAATTGTGACTGCTCTAAATTCAAACTAGCACTAACACCAATCAACATTTGAGCAAGTCAGTGTAACCTGTAAAAAGGCCCTCATGGAGGAGAGATACAGCCTTTTAAAGAATGACATTTAATATTGCATAAATCATTCCACTGAAATTCTAATCATGTAAGATTAGCAAAGCAATGAGAAAGATTTTGAAATCCATCAAATTCCTAAATCATCAATGCTAGAGTTATAACTTGTCCAAACCATGTGATTACTGGTCCCTACTTGGGCAGGAACCAAGTAACTGTTATAAGAGTTATATGAGAAAATTATTCTGGCATACATCCAGGAGGGGCCAGCAGGGGACTGCATGCTTAGGGGCAACCAACACGGGTTCATCAGTGGCAGGTCCTGTCAGACCAAC
>NW_017729029.1:79841961-79846478 GCF_001723915.1 Gavialis gangeticus | reverse complement strand
AGCTAGGGTCTGGAACCAACTTCCAAGAGAGGTGGTGCAGGCTTCTACCCTGGGGGTTTTTAAGAGGAGGTTAGATGAACACCTTGCTGGGGTCGTTTGACCCCAGTACTCTTTCCTGCCATGGCAGGGGGTTGGACTAGATGATCTGCTCAGGTCCCTTCTGACCCTAGAAACTATGAAACTATGAAACTATAATTTGTACCCTTGTTCAACTGGTCCACCATAATTTGAGCAGGTAGTACTAGGTCCTCCAAAGTCCAGTATTGGGATACATCCCCTCTATTTCGTCACATGAAGTTGAGCCAGATAAAAGAGAAACATATAATGTAGTTAGAAGGTGATGGAATTAATGCCTTAGCCTGTATACCGATAGTTCACCCTAGAATAATTCTGATCCTTTCAAAGAATTCTGCAGGTTCATACGTTACAGTTACTGGTATTTATTTTTATGTAGATTTTCATAATGTACATGCTACCACATTAGTAATGCTACCCCATTACTAATAATTTCAAATTAAACCTAAGTGTTGTTTCACCATAGCTTTCAGTAAACATTTAGAGTGCTTGCAGATGTAAAAAAAATGGCCCAAGATGATGCTTTGCTTTAACTTGACATAATCCCACACCAAGCCCCACGCATGCCCAGATGAGGCAGTGCATTACTTCAACTCGGCTCACCTGAAGTCTGTAAAGATTGAGCGATTTAGTGGGGCTTTTAATCTAATAGCCAATTGAATCAACTTTAGCTAAGAGCACAAAAAAGCCCTGCTGGATTGTCTGATCTTTCCAGATGCTGCAGAGCCAGGTTGAAGTAACACGCTGCTTCTTCCAGTAAAGCATGGGTTTTCTTTTTTTAAATGTCTTCAGGCAGCCCTAGTGGCATCAGTAAACTTCTTCAACTTGTGCACATTAAGTGAAGAGTCTAATGTCCACTTCTGTGGACAGTACAAAAAAACATTTCTTCAGTTTCTGGTTTGAAAAAAAGCAAAACTGCAAAAGTATTGCAACTTTTATTAGGGAACCACAAAGTTTAGATTATATTAATAAAAGCAGCACTGCAAGACTGGGCAGAGAGTCTATCCAAACTCTTGCCATGTTATCACATTCCTTCTTTGTAACAAAATGAGACTTATTCCACTCATCTGAGCAGTTCAAAGTAGGGAAGTCATATAACTTACTAAAGAAAAGCAGTACAGTTCATCAGCCAGTAGATGTATTAGGCAAAAAAAAAAAGAGAGAGATTTTTATAAAACTTTGTGAATAAATCTCTTGAGACCTGCCATCTGATAAAGATGAGCCACCAGCACATTTATGAACAAAAATAGCTGCTGCATACCATGTCAAACTACTTTCTTTAATAATTCTAAGCATGGTTCAGCAGAGGAGTGCATGTGCAGAACAGTTATCATCTTGAGAAGGATTCCTAGAGCAAAGCAGAGACAACAACAGAGGTGGATGGATAATTTACAAGTTTTCCCCCTTTCTTTGCCATTTCAGGTAAACGTTTCAATAGAAATTTTACTTTTTTCTCACAGGATTTAGTCCCCCCCCTCACCACATAGAACAATTTTAGGCCTTTTTAAAAGGCATCTTCTGCAAATGACATAGTTTATTATTGGTTGTCATGTCAGAATGATGTTGTACCTGTAATGGTGCAGGAAATAGGAGAGGCAAGGATATTTTTTTTGTGAAGAAGAGGTTTGTGTGCTCACAAGCTTGCTACTCTCTCCTAATTATAAGTTGGTGCAATAAAAGATATCATCAAAAAATCTTTATCACTGGTCCTAATATAAACCCAAGAGTTACTCCACTATTAACTTCTCACCACTGTGGAAAATATTTTTAGGATTTTGTTCCCCTCATTAGCCAGTATTTAATCTAATCAATAATAACAGGATCCTGTAGTCCATTATTGTCCTTAACACACTCTCATGAAGACCTTATACAACATTTTGGAAAGCCACTTAAATTATGCACACTAAGTCATCTCGATCTACTATTTTTTCATCTTTTCTTAGAACTTATACAGGCTTGAGTGGGATTGAGGAATGCATAAATTTCAATGTGGGGATGAGAAAAGATAATAGACAATTTAACATCAAAGGTCAAGTTTTGTAATTCATGAGCCAATCCACCTCACAACCTTAAAACTATTTTGCAAATTAAAGTGCATAAATTGAAGCAGATGCAGATATTACTAACTATTTTGATTTAAGATTATATTTAATGCAGTCTTGGCTATGGATACAAGCCTTTATGCAAGCAGGTAAAAAAGGAGAATCACATCCACGTAACTGATCAGTGACTACAGAACCTAAAACACGTTGTCTAACTGAAGCAGAGTAAGAGGGGGAGAGTGAGCATTCTGATTGAAATGACATCATACTTTTATGGTTATGTAGCCATCATGGTCCAGCTAAATACAGGAGGCAAAGATTTTTGTGGATTATATCTTTTACTAGACCAATTGTATTGATGGTTGTGGGGGAAAGAGGAGGGACAGAGACAAGCTTTTGTGTACCACAATACCCTTCTTCAGGTCTCTGGAAGAGAAGAAATTTAACATTATTTCACACTACCCAAATCAACATCGCTTCATGGCTACCTGATGATACAATTATCAGGTAGCCAGAAGACAAAAGAGATTCAGTAGAAACTTAATAAATTTGAAGAACAAGACCATTCAGGAGGGTTGTTATCATGTGTGAAGTATAGAGATTAGCCAGTATTAGTTGGATTAGAACAGGCCCTGAAGTCATCTTCTGTATTAAATCCCTGGTTCCTACTGTCTATATTTGTTCCTAGGCTTGTCTTTTAAAAGTATTTTGTAATTTTCCCTTGATTGTCAGAACTATGATGTCAGACAGGCAGAATTTCTTCTCTGGAAAAAATATGTTCTCCAATCTATGTTCTAGTGCCTTTATCTTTTATCTTTTTTCTATGATCATTCATTTTGGTGCATAGGTTTTGTCTCACATAGTTTACATGAGGGCATTTTGTGTACTGAATGAGGTAATCCACATTCTGGGATAAACACATATATGTTCTGTGGATTTTGATGGTTTAAATGTGTGTGTGGAGGGGAGCGTTGATTTTTGTGTTAGTAGAGATTAATAAATTTTGGTTTATTCTGAAGGCAGGACTGGGTTCTGTTAGATGCCTTTTGATCATCAAGGAATTTGCTTCTGATGAGTTTGCCAAGGGTAGGTAGCTATATAAAAGCCAGGAGTTGGGAGAGCAGTGCAAGTGGAGTGGCTGGGAATATTTCTCTCTAGGTCTTGTCCTTTTTGAGTATAGGTTATAATTGTTTGATGATCCTTCTTATTGGTTTAGGTGTAAGATGGTAGGTGACAACCCAGAGTGTGCAGCCAGTGGAGGGTGTTTTCTTGTATTGTAATAGGTTGCTGCAGGGTACTTAGGTGTCTCTTTCAAAGATAGTCCATTTCTCTTGTGCAGTGTCTTTACCACCTTTGGTTTTCAGTTGAGGAAGATGAGTGTCACAATGTGTTCTCCTCAGGGCAGATGCAGTGGTATTGGAGAGCCTGACTGTAGATCACCACTTTTTTTGGTGTGTTTAGGACAATTAATGGTTTTATAGTTTTGTAGTGAATAACCTCCTTCCATTGTATGAAAAAAATGCAGAGTTATAGGTTCAAGATGTCACTTAATGTCTTTTTTGTTAAATCAATTCCTGAATTCAGCTCCAGGTGAAAATGCGTTCATTGGGTAGCAGTTGTAGAAAAGCAGTTGTGCAGTAGATTTACTATTATACAGCTAAGCAAAGGATAGAATAATATGGAGCTGATGTGTAAGGATTTCACAGGTTGGTCCTATGCCAAAATGAAAAATTCTAACTGGGTCCTCCTTGTCATAAAAGGAAACATTATCTGTTATTAAAAGAAATCCATATAGTTGTATATATGGTACAATGTGAAAGAAATGAAAGTCTCTCAGGTCAGGAGTGTGGGACCATTGTTTAATTTAAATTTAATTCACTCGAGCATGTTCCCATGATAAAAGTCTCAAGAGAGAGGGACATCTATGTTAAACAAGTATCTGAAAAATACTATTGAACCTTAGGAATGTCAGAAATTGATATCCCTATGAAAAATACAGATGCTTGACTTTCATTTTTCCATATCAGTTGTCCTACTGTATACCAGTACTTTTATAGGCTGCTTTATAAAAAGAGACCTTCCAAAAATATAACTTGGACTTTACCACTCAAGGCACTCAATAGCTCTTAAAATTATTTCATTCTGCTGATTAGACTATTGCACTGCTTGTCTATGGATCACCTTCTCTGAAACTTAGGTAGAACAAAAGCAGCCACTGGGTAAGATTTTGTATCTACCATCTGTCACATATACCTCCCTGTTATTTTGAAAGTAGACTCCTAATACAATTCTGAAGATCAAGTGTAATATTCAGCTACCTGAGCCAAAACCAGTCAAGTAGCTTTGTACAGATTAACGGTTCTGGTGATATTCCTTCCTACCCCCCTCCTCCCCGCTTCC
>NW_017729029.1:79836398-79841907 GCF_001723915.1 Gavialis gangeticus | reverse complement strand
CCCTCCTCCCCCGCCTCCCGCCCACACACACCTTATCGCACCATTCTGTCAAGGATTCAAGTCTGCCTACTCTGCCCAGGCTACCATACAGATTGCTGTGCTTGTTCCCAATTCACATTAGCATCTACTTAGGCTTTCAGAGAACATCTTCTGACAGCACTGCATTTTGATCTCTATGGAATTTTAGAAGCAGGTCACTGCCTGTGAAGGCAGATTTTGTTCTGCCAGCACTGCCATAGGTCTGTTGGAAGTTTACTTCCTTGACCCTGTCCTCTTTATCAGTGTTAAAGAAGTTTCTGGGAAGTCTTATCCTTGAGTAATTCACCTCTAATTTGCTGAAGTCAGTCAGTGCTAAGATTGTTTCAGAACAAGGGCCTTGTAAACTGCCATTTTCCTCTAATGATTTTTAATGCGTTTGGAAGGTATATAATCAGGGCTAACTAAATATTTCACAGGACAAAGGGATAGAACCTAATCAACATCCAAGATGTATTTAAGGCACCATAGTGCTTAAAATTTAGTTGCATTGCTCAAGGAGGGTGAGCCAAACAATCTACAGATTAATCACCCAGACCTTCTGTACAATCATAAAAGATATTTGCACAGGAGCACTGTATTAGTGAGGCACAAAAATAGCCATGACCACAGTGATGGCTGTTTCAGGCTTAGCACAGGGTGCCTCAGGTGTGGAGATATGCAGCTACACCTCTGTATTTGTATGCTTCTCAAAAGTGATCGAGATCACCAAGATGCTTAGCAAAAGAGGTGCCTACAACTAGATGCAGGAGGACAAAAGGAAAGTAATCAAGAGGAAGTGATACTTCAGTGTAGAGCACACTTTCTCGGGAACGGGTAGCCCTGGGATTAGTCCTTGCTGCCAGAACCATTTGTGTATTTTATATTAGATGATTATTGATTTCTAGGACAATCCCTAGAAACAAGAGCCAGAACCAGGATTTAATCCTTCCAGGATATACTATGAATGCTAATCTATTTGTCTGGTCTCCTTTTGGCTTCACAAAACAGACCTGTGTTTCATACTTATAGCTGCAGCTAGAGAACTCCCTATTTTTTTTATCTTCCTGCAACATATCCTAGTCTTCCAGCCACCAGAAAGAACTAAAAACTCTATAACCACTTTACCACCTTTAAATGCCCATTCGCTGAAGGGGAACAAGGCTGTAGGTGAGAAATGCAGCCTACATTTATGGTGCCAGCTGAGACAGAGGGTAGTGCCACGATTCAGCACATTCCCATTGCATCCCCCTTGGAGGAAGTGACATTGTCCTTCTCCAGGGGAATCTCCAATGAAGATGGCTGGACCTGTGTGCGATTCACTCCAACCTTCCACGGCACTGTAAACAAACTGCCCAGTGCAAGCTGGAGACATTTAGTCCCTCAGTGATTAAATCAGTCACCACTTGCTCAATTTTTAATTAAGAGATTTTCCTCATCAGCAGCTGAAAGGCCCATTTTCTAAAAGTCTGTTTTGTGATTGTGAAACTGCAGACAAAAGCTCATTTTTGCAAACTGCTGTATTCTTTGAAAATCTCCATTTCTGTTTGAAACTACCTGCCTTTTTGCGGCAGTGTAGTTAGCAAAACCCTATCATGTCAATGCAACACATTTTAAATTAATGATAGAATATGCCTGACTTCAAATGGCAAGAACACTTAGAAGTGTACTTGTATTGCATCACACAACTGTTAATGCCCAAAATAGATGCTGATGTTAACAACAGTTTCTTTTGCATTTTATAGGGCTAACAGCAAATGTTTCCATAACTGAAGTAGTTTTACAATATTAATGTGTATGAAATTTCTACTTGAATCTACTGAGAGAATATTTGAGTGCTTAAGCATTATATTTTCATGGCTTTAAATATGTGGCTTTAAAGCATGTGTATGTGGTGGAGAGTTTTGTAGTAGTGAAACATTAAATTATTCTACACCCTTCAAAAACTGTTACTGCTTCAGCATGTAGAGCTATAAGTGGCTATAGCACAAGTTTTATTTGCATTTTAAATTTACCCTTCAAACTTTTGCCTAAATTAAGTACAGATCTTTTTTGGCTTGAACAATGACTGAAGATCATCAGAAGTTTTTTGAAGCTCGTAAATTTCCATTAATATTTCTTATTTGTAACAGAAATACAGTACGTCATAAACAAATTGAAAAGGATACATGGGTACTGCTGCATCAGCATATAAATTAATTCATGTTTTCTTAAGAAGAGATAGAGCCTTAGTTAAATTACTTTAAACAATTCAACTGTTATAAAAGTTTCATCAAGCAATTATATTCAAATGATATTTATACATGAAGCATTAGATGTGAATTTCATCTTTTTAAAAGGGATTTCTCTTAATTCATCACAAGATTTCATAATATGTAAACTAAAATATCTAGTGTTCTTCTCTGCCATTTCATCACTGCTGTATTTTAAACACAGATCCTGGGCAGAGATAGTACCAAAGTAAGCTTGCAAAGTGTATATAGAATATTTTTTATTTAAACTAAACAAATGTCTTTTTGTAGTCTACATTCCCCAAAACTATTTTAAACAGTGTAAATACCAGCATCCCAGAAAAGCTTATAAACAGTCATTTAACCAGCCAATAATTCTGAACAACATGATTCAACCCATTTTCAAACCCTTCACAGGACTAGTAAATGGATGATCACTGCTATGTACCTTGAAGGTTACAATCCCACTTTAGTCAGAAATAGCCCTAGAGTTAAGAGATCATAATTCTAAGAGTCTAAGTTCCACCCAGATATGAACAGACCTGGAATATAATGTATGCTGACTCTGCTTCATTTTATGAATGCATTTAAATTGTAGCACCAAGCATGACCTATTGTAAATCAGAAGGCAATAAAAGATACAGCCAAATGACAGGAAAGGTGGCAATCTTTGTATGGTTTCACTTTCAGCCACCACATTCTTATTTACAAATGTATATTGATTCAAGTGTTCACATACATTGCCTGCTTGGCTACCAAAGAATCATAAAGCTGGGAAATAACCACACGGTGAGAACCTCACACTCCATGTCTCTTGACTGAGCATTGCCAACAAATTGACATCCACTTGAATGAACTGTTTTACTGAAGCCAAGTTATTTTACATAAGTCTCAGGTTTTTCTGTTTTCACTGGAAAGATTTCTGAAGTCCAGACTGTCTTGTCAAAAGTGACCTGAGAGAAGGTTAAACACCTTCTATGTACACTATAGAATAAGGACAGAATGCTCACACTATTGCAACACTACACGACAAGAATGTCATTTCAAGTCCATAAGTCTATGAACATTTAATCAAGTTATAAAATCTGAAACTACAAGGTGCATAGGAGAGGCATACCAAGCTCTAAAGTGAGTGAAAGGTAAAAAGCACTTCTATACACCTTGAAGGATCAGGCCATAATCCCCCTAACAATACCATATACATAATGAATAATGGGAGTTTTACCCAATTCAAGAATGAGATTGGCCCCTTTCCTGCTCCTACTCATGCTCTTCATTTTAATAATACAGATGGTGTTACCTTTCCGAATATTGTACAAGTATCTAGTAAACTTTCCATTAAAATATAATAAATGCAGTGTTTCAAAAAATCCAAAGGTAAAAACAATAGAACAACTGCCATTCAGAGTACATAAGCAGGAATCACAACGTCAGCCTTGGGGGGGTATTTTTGGTTGCTATTATTTAGTGCAGAGAAAAGACGACGGAGGGGGGATTTGGTCACAGTCTTCAAATACACAAAAGCTAGTAATAAAGAGGATAGAATAAGACAAAAATGGTGTTAAATTGCAACAACGGAGATCTAGGTTTGATGTTAGAACTTTAACTAGGAAGCAGGTTAAGCATGGGCACCTAGAGGTGAGGTGCAATCCCTATTGTGCAGGTTAGACATACATTTGTCTGGAATGGCTTAGGTGGGATGATCCTGCCTTGATCTAGACAAGATCATTTCTAGCTATATTTTTCTATGATCAAACACAGAAAGATTAGAAAAAACAAAGCAGAAAACACCACAAACAAAAAAATATATTACATTAGAAGAAATGACTAACAAAAATCAATATGGAAATTATTAAAAAATAAACCAATAAGTTAAGTATGTTCACTATAGGAAATTCATATTTAAAAAATTGTGACCCATCCATCAAAAAACACTGAAGAAAATAGAATTATAGAGTTATTGCTAGGTTTTGTCTATCTCTTCAGACAGATACATATTTTATTTAAAACAGCTATTAAAAGGTTAATATACAAATAACAACTGAATCTGTTAAATTGTTAAAGCACAAAAAAGTACTCATTCAATGTTTTTATGAGAAAACAAATAATTACATCAATAAATTCAGAAGGAATCATTGAAAATGGACCAAAATATTGAATGTACAATGAAGAATCAAAAAGCAGAATGAGGAAATACTGATCTGTCATGTTAGCATCAAGTCTTGAAAGTGTTAATATGCCAGATGGGAAACAAGCACAGTTTCATCAGGGATAGCAAATGTGATTTCATAAAAGACAAGGCGTCTGTCAGTAGTGCAATAATTTGGCTATTTACAGTAGATGAGAACAGGAAAAGCCATTCCATTCACCAAAGTGAAAGAAGATTCTCATTCCTCTCCAGTTCTACTTTCAGGCAGTAATATTACGCTTTGCATGGAAGGAAATCAAATCAGAGGAGTTATGCTGATTTGTTGCAGACAGCTAGGAGGTCACGCTTACAGATTCCCTTGGTGCAACATGTTTTTCAAATATTTTGGTGCCAGGGAATTATTGCTTTTTTTACCTGGTGGTAGAGTGCATTTGTGAACAACTGCATTGTTAATATAACCCTTGATGTCATCATCTGGTGTAAATACATGTAGCTATATTAAAAATAGTGAAGATATCATTATTTACATTTGCATTATTTACATGACTGAGAATTTAACCCTAATAAGTTAAAATACAATCTATTTTATAGTAAAGGTTTCATTTTTCAGTCAGTTACTGTGGTTTTCAGATTATTCACCTTTCTGAATCTGTCATGAAAATAGTGATTCAGTTAGTTTGGAAGACTAGGTATGAAAGCTAGGAAGTCTGTTGTAAATAAACAATAATTCAACATCATGGATAAAATTAAGATGCCCAAAGGCCTCCATTTGCTGGGTGGGAGAATCACTCAAATACTAATTTGCTCTGATCATTGAGCATATGTTATAGTGCCACTTAAGCAAATACTTAAAGTTGCACTCACTGTTAGGTCTTCTGCTCAAAGGCTTGTGTAGTAGATAAAACTTGAAGGTAATCTGTACAGTAGACAGATAAATGTAAGTGTATATAATGGCCCCAGTTCTTGTGTTGCTTATGCTATCATGAATCTCAAGTAAATCCACCAATATCAATGCAGTAACACTAGACTTTACTGTAGTAAGTGAAAGCAGAATTTCATCCCTTAGGCAAGTTTTAAAAAAAAGAGAGAAAAGGAAAAAAAAAAAAAAAAAAAA
>NW_017729029.1:79809542-79836328 GCF_001723915.1 Gavialis gangeticus | reverse complement strand
TATAAAAAAAAAAAGAACTACCAAGCTGATCATCCGGTCCAAGATCATATCACTGATGGTGATGTATCCCTGTTGCTTTCTAGAAAAATGCAAACAGTTGTCATTAAGGGTAGGGTTATGTCCTGATGCAAGGGGCTCTCTCACATATTCCTTCTATGGACCTCTCAGACTAGTCTCATTTATAAATCTAGCACTTCTTGCCACAAGTTAATCCCCTTGCCTTTTTCAGTAAACTACCTTTCAGTTTCACAGAATGACCTTGCGTTCTTTAATTATAATAAGCATGTGCATTTAGTTCATTTTGTTTACATTAGAGAGTCCTAATCTTTTTAGTCTTAGTCTCTATTCATGTCACTCTTTTTCAATTTCTTCCATTTTTGCTTTCTGTTTTTAGACCGTCTGGACACCTTAAAACAGTACCATTCCAAGTGAAAGCAAATTTCCAGTGAATTGTTACATTTCTCTGAGGGAAACTCATTGCTTCTAATTCCTTCCTTACCACTAATTCATGTAATTTCAAACAGTTTATGTACAATTTGTGCCCATTTGCTTCTTTGAAAAACAGTCCTTTCATACCTTCCAGGGTGGTAGGACTATGATGAATAGTTGTTTGTAAAGAAACATAAAAGTGTGAAGTGCCATATATGCTAAGAATTATTACATAACATAACAAAGGAGTACATATTCTTCGCACTACATCAAGATTATTTGTTCCACATTTCCATTATCTCCAGGCACTTTAAAAGGAAAATTATAGGGGGCAATCAATAAATGGACACCAATTGTCTATCCCTATTTAACACAAGTCAACAAAATGGGGGGGAAAAAAGCAGCAAAGCACAGAAACTTTAAAATACAATAGATGATGCAAAATGTTAGAGATGTACAGGTAATGAGGACTTTGACAGAAAAGGTGCAATTGGCCAATTTTTAATTCTATAAATGGGTGTGGATTTATTGCCACTGTTTTAATTAATCTTTATTCAAAGACTGTTAACCAATGACCTAATATATTAGCTTCCTACAGATGTGCAAGAGGTTGCAATTTTTGTCTAGCTCACATAGCCCTGCTCAACTTGTAAGATTTCCTGTAGAAATGGACAAACATTTTGATGCATCCTGGTCATGTGGAACTCAAAACTATGAGCCTTGCCACATGTTACACGTAGGCCATGTTAACTGCACTTTAAACATAAGCATCCATGGAGTCAAGTAGTAAAGTATATAAGTGCAATTATATCATGCTAAGTGCAATCATGTCATAGTAAAGTTAGGAGTTTTGGGGGAATAAGCATCTCCAAATCATATTAAGTAATATGTGATTATTTATTGTCTGAGTGTTCCATGGAGATAATACTAACACAGGTTACTGGTTGTCAGTCACAGCCCTGGCACCACACTGAAGTTTTGAACCAGCTTCAGTGCAGTCCCAAGACTGGGACCAAGAATTGGCTGCAGTGTGGTGCCGGGGCTGGGACTGAAAACTCAGCTGATTGTCAGTCCCAACCCCAGCACTGCACCAGAGTTTTGAACTGGCTCTGCGCAGTCCTGTACTGTGTCTCGCATTACACTTAGACCCTACTAAGGACACTTAAAACACAAGTGTCTACATGTTAAAGCTCATTAGCTCGTGCAAAGTGCACTTACAGCATCTCAAAGTTACACCATTTGAGGACAGGTTTAATCGTAGGCAGGGGAAGGTTAACAGGGCTTAGCACCCCCAAACACAGGGAAGTAGTGGCAAGGCAGGGGGTTGCTGGGCAGCCTGGGTGTGAGCTCCAGATGGCTGCAGCAGGGAGAGAGGGGCATGCATGGACACAGACACTCAGCAGCATGCAGAGCACTGCTCAGCACAGCACATAACTGTCATGAAGAAGGTATGTGGAGGGCCATATTGAGGGGAGGAGTGGGGCAGGGGCTGGGGTGAATACGGCCCTAGAGTTGGGGCAGGTCATGGGATACTCAGAACCTGGGCAGCTCATCCAGGGGCATAGGGTTTCCACCGCTGCACACACCCCAGTGGAGGCCCAGGGCCACATACTCCCTGGATCTGTGCATGGGGCAGAGGTGGCTGCTGCTATGGGCTGGGCTCTGAGCCCTGAACGTGGCAGGCATATAGCATTGCACTGCTCCCGGGGCAACAGCGGGGCACAGAGATCAGCCCACAGCAACAGCCACATCTGCCCTGTGCACAGATCCAGAGGGCATGTACTCCCCAGGCCTCTGCCGGGGTGTACACAGTGGAGGGAGCCCCCGCTCTGCACCACCAGATGAGCAGCCCAGGCTCCGAGTGTCCCACAACCTGCCCCAACTCCAGGTGCCCATTCACCTTAGCTCCAGCCCGTGCCCTAGTCCCTCCCTCACTGAGGGGGCCTTGATTTGGCCCCCCACACCCCTTCCCCATGATAGACTTGCCTGCTGGAGGGTGGGGTGAATGCATGCACATAAGCATGCACACACTCACCCCCCCACCCCCCAAATATTTTTTTACTCTACCTATGGGTTTAATTTTATGCCTAGCTCATGTTAGGGTAACTTCAGTCCCCACAGAGATAAAAAGAGAATTTGTAGTCTTCCAGCATCCCAAGATGTACCATTCCTACCACTACCCCTCTCCTTCCAGAGCATGTATTGAGCTCTGGTGTTATGGCTCCTTCCTAGCCATGCCCCCTGCTCACCAAACCTCTAGTGGCAAGTCAGAGCTGGGCAGGCAAAAACTAGTATGAACTCTCAACATGTGGCTGCTTATAGCATGTTCTAGTTTTAACACCAGTTACAATTCCACAGATTGTGTGACCTAAATGTAATATGCAACTTCACCCGTAGAGTTCATAGTAAATAATACCATGCAGCTGCTTAGAATACATTATAATTTTTAATATAGTATGGTAATGCTTAATACAATCTAGATAAAGCATGCACTGAGTGTCTTGTGCTACAAGGCACTGTGTGAACCTCAGTACTTAACTGCTAGCAAACTCAGCTTAAGCTCATATTATATGTATTCACAAGTGTTCTGGAATCTTTTCTAAGATTGAAGCTGCTAGTTTCTTATGGTAAAAATTGGTTCCTTTAAGTGATTATGGGCTTAGATACTAAATGATGTACTGTAGCTTCATCCTTTGAAAATAAATTTAACGTCCTAACAGCTGGAAGAATGAATTATAAATCTACTCAGCACAATACTGCCAGACGGGTGTTGGTTAGAAGCTGTAAAAAACAGCCTGTGCTTTTGATAAAATGTTGTCTATAAAGTATAAATGTCATCTTGGCACACTTGGAGCCAACCTTTAAGAACAGTTAAATGCTAAAGTCCAGTTGAAATAAAAGAGCCAATATTTACAAATGTTCTTGAGTGCTTTATTGACTGATTACCCAACTTGAAGCAAATAAGACTTTATTTTTTAAATATTGAGAGCACAGCTTAGATGACTTCAATGCAGAAAGTAATTCTTTCCCATCTCTCAGGGATTTTGAAGATATACTGATCAATGTACAGCACTGAGCCTCACAGAGAAGCCCAGGAGGAAATTAATATATTTTTTTAAATTCAATTAAATACTTGACTAGCATGTTGAAAGGTCTTAGGCTATGAAATGAATGAGGAAAGTCAGAAAAAATACCAAGTTAGATGCCTCTAACATGACTCAGGAATAGGAGTACAGTTTCTGAAAAGAGTGCTGTCCAGAAGGTATATATCACTGTGTATGCCTTGGGGGTGCCTTCATCTTATTCTTCCAACCACCACTCCCCCATTTTTCTGAGTCTATTTGAGCAGAGTGAATAGGGATTAAAGATTTCCTGTAAATAGCTTCTTTGTCTCCTATCTGTTCATGCACAAAGGAACCCTACTAGCTATGCCTGGACTATAAGAATTTACTTCTTACTTGCACCCATAGTTTGTTATAGTCCAATAGAAAACCTGCAGGTCACTTGTACTTTATAGAAAAATACAGATTTACAATATTACTTTGATAGACAATCAATACCTTTCTTAACTGTTTTGTCCATTAGTTAGATAATGTCCTTATAACTTACAAAGGTCCAATTAGCAATGAATACTTACTGAAGCAATAGCTGAATAGAATTCATTGATGGGATAGCCACTTTGCAGGCTGTCAGAGTCATTAGCAACCAGAAGTAATTGATTTTGTTAATAAAACATCATCTTCAAAATTAACTGCAGATACTATGGTATGTCATGAATTACTTCTCAGAATTACAAGCATTGTAAAACTTCATTACTTTATTACAGGATATATAATACATTTATTTCATTTTTTACAGTAAAAATATAAGCACAAGCAGTTTTCTCTTCCCTTTTAGTAGGATAAATTCAAGTCTGGCTCAGGTTCAGGAATTATACTTAACTGTTGCATAGGTATGTTTACAGACTAGTACACAGCTACCAGTCACACACCATAATTTACTCAAATACAAGACTTATATTTACTTATTTACTTATATTCAATATGATGAACTCCCCAATAATTAGATTTTATTTATGTAAAACTTATACATTTGTTATAATTCTCCACATATAGAATCTAAGTATTAGAAAGTCATCTTGAATACCCCCATCCCCTGCTGCTATAGCAGGGAAAGCGGGAGCTGGGGGAGGTGCCCCCCTTGCCCTCTGCCCTGCCCATTTCTTCCCTCTACAGCCTTCCTTAAGGGGGAAGAATGAGAACAGGGGTGGGGCAGAAGCTGTCGAAGGGAAACAGGGAGGGGGCAAGAGGCTTCTGTGAGTCTGATTCTGGTCCCATCCTAGACTTAGGGCTAGTCAGAACCTCAGCAGCCACCTGCTCTTCCCTCTGCTTCCTATGCAAATATAAGATAAGGGCCTTTTCCCCTCCCATGCTGATTGTGGGGAGGGGTCATCTTATATTTGAGTAAATGCAGTACCATGGTTCAGCATTTGCAGTCTTAGGTGAGGTATAAAAATTACACCTTTACTAGTATAAGTGATCTGAAACTGGTCTTTAGCTATAGAAGAACAAGTTAGGCACACAAATTGGTTAAAAAATAGCAGAACCCGGTTTGTCCCTGTAGCAGGGCACTAAGGTGCCTGCTACTCTTGGGAGCAATGGGGAAGGAGCCCAGGTGCTGGTTGCTAGAGCAACCGGAGGGAGCCAGTGACTCACATCTGTTAGTGGTCAGCTGACCAGAATGGGCAGGGCCTGGCTCCCATTTAAACCCCAGTGCTGAGGCCAGGCAAGCAGTTTCCTGCTGGCAGCCAAAGGGGATGGAACTCTGTTGGAGCAAGAAAAGAGAAGAGGCCAAAATGCACGAACAGTCGGTACAGGTGAAAGATGGAGCACCCTTGGGGGTGGCTCAAGTGATGTTGTATCTGATTGGCAGAAATTTGTGTTATAGCCTAGGGGCTTGAGTTTTGTGTTTGCTGTTTACAGCTGGTGGCTTGGGAGAGGTTATAAGGGATTGGAGGAGGCCTCATAGGGGGTCCACGGTAGTGTGGGGAACCAGGCGCCAGAGAGGGGTGCGCTGACCCTGAACGCATGAGAAGCTGCTGCAAAAGAGGTGTGCCAACCCAAGCGTCAGTGAGGGCACAGCACTGGGGGAGGTGTGCTGACCCAAGTGCCAGAGGAGGTGCTTTATTAAGGTGTGCTGACCTGAGCACCAGGGAGGACACAACATTGAGGTGTGCTGACCCTGAACCCCAGAGCAGGGGGCAGAAAGAAGCCCCAGAGCAGGAGGCCATGATTCTAGGAGCACCCAGAGAGGCGCGGTTGTGAGACAAGGGCTACAGAGAACCCAAGCGCCCAGAGAGACGCGTTTGCGAGACAAGGGCTGCGGACAGCCCATGCCAAAGAAAGTATAAGACTGAACAATGTCCAGTACATCTGCAAGGCTTGGGGCATGGTACAGGGCTGGTTGGAGCCATGCATAGCCCATAAGGCTGGGGTGCGTAGGAACACCCATTACAGAAGCAGGGCCATTGTACAGGAGGAAAACCGTGTCCAGGGAGATGAAGAGGCAGCCTCCATATTATACATATTTAACATCAGAGACGTGGCGGGAGAGAATGGACGGTGCTTTGTAGACTGACTGGACACGGTGAGAGGCGCTAGCGGGGAGCACAGCAACCCCTAGGATGCCCTCCTGCTACAGGCCCCCTCACCAAAGGACAAATCTATGTTCTGTTTGCTATATATCTAAACTATTCCACTGACAGAAAAACATGTAACTTGGATCAATTCCACCATGACCTTTTTGAATGCCTTTATCTAGCTAAAGGGTAGTAATCAATGGTGTGGCAATCAGTGGTGGCAGATGACAGAAAAGGAGAAATGGTCTCAAGTTGCAGCAAAGCAAGTTTGTGTTAGATCTTACAAAAAACTCTCTCATGAGGAAGGAAGTAAAGCACTGGAAGAGGCTACCCAGAGAGGTTGAGGAATCTCCATTCCTGGAGGTTTTTAAGACCTAGCTAAAAATAGCCTTGGCAGAGAAGATATAGCTGGGGACAGTTCTGCTTTGACCATGTTATATTTCTCTTACAGCTCCTTATCAGTAGTAAACATAAAGGAACTTACTAAAAATTCTATATTTTAAGTGCATGACACGATGTGTGCACAATTTTAGATGAAATTTCAAGACAAATGGTTAGTAAATTCTGCATAATTTACACTATAATGCTGAGCATTCTTTGTTTGGCTACACAGATTTTCTATTATGCACATTTATATTTTAGGAATTCATATTGAACAGCTTCATTACAGTCTGTCATGTAATAGTGCCTGCACTGAAAAGATGATGAAGCTTCTATTTCATAATGCAAGTGAACCAAACTGGTGCACTGTTGCTTGATTCCATTTCCACTTAAAACACTCCAAAATTCTATTTGGCTTTTTCAAGCATCCTTAATATTACACGTATTAACATTCTTAACATTTCATATTTTCTACAGCTGCATTTTAAGCATGTTATTTCCTCTTGAAAGGGCTTGTGCATGATGCAAGCAACTTCCTATGCACAAGTTTTGGGAATATTGATAAAAAGGACTAACAAACAACTGCACAAAAAAGGATCAGTAACAAAAGGAGGAAATAACAAAAGATATATTACACTGACATTTACCACTCAATCCAAGGAATACTTAACATAAAAGGCTTAATCATGCAAAGTGCATGTGTGGTATCAAGTAAAAAAAGTGTAGTAGTACAGAACATATGCAGACTAAGATTCCTTTATTTAAGCAATTGTTGTATTTAACTAAAAGAAACAGTATCTTGTTAGCAGGGACAAACATTTTTAAAAGTTATACTGAATTCTCTTATTGACATGACTACTTCATTTTATCTTTTCAAAGATATACCTGTTGTTTAATATCACCAACTTATTTATGCATTTCTGAATAAATAAGTAGGCACAGAACATTTGAGAGTTGGCACTTCTCAGAGCAGAGGACTATTCCTACACTTACCCATTCTTCTGGTTGCACATCCTCTCTACACTTGCAGTAGAATGCAATAAACTTGCTTCACTTTCCTACATGTGGTCCCAGGAAATTCAAGATCAAAGCCAAAGATTATCAAAAGTCATTACTGGATTTAAAAATGCATACATGGTTCAGCTATTTTCTTTACAAGATATTTTGGATATGGTTCTACCCTAGAGATGATTGTATTTTGAATAGGTAAAGCCAGTACTAGTTTACTAGAGAACCCCTTTGGTATGAAGGTATTATATAAAAGAAAATTGTAAAAGACATTGTTTGAACCAAATTACAAGCATGAAGCACACCAAATACATGCAATTTGGATAACTGGAGATATGAAACACCTACCGAGAGTTGATGTAGGCAAACACTTGGAAAATAAGCTGTGTTAATGAAGTCTTCTCAGTCAGAGTACAGTCATAGGAGGTACATATAGCCAGGCAGGGAAGTTGGGGGTCAAGGCAATGGGAAAAACATAGGCAGAATCATCTTTTCAGCTAGTTGCTAGCCAGAATAAGTTAAATGAGCCAGTGACATATATAAAAGAACCAATGATCCTTTAGGAAAAGAAGAGCTGTAGATTATGACTAAAGATAAATGTGTGGTGTTCATAAGCCGGGACGTCGCCCAAGGGTGAGAAGGAACCACGGGATAATGCAGTGAGGGCCAATGGCATCAGACATAAAGGGCCCAGGGCAATCATCTACAAGAGGAGATGTAGGGATCGGGGAGGATATCAGCAGGGGATTGCCGTGAAAAATTTGGAGGCCCATCTCAAAGGTTGGTGCATGGCCAAGGTGTAGGGGAGGTTGGAGCCCCATGAACATCCACTGTGATGCGTGACAGGTCTGGAGGCATCCTCAAAGGGGACCCCCTCCACTGAAGGATCACTCAGAGTCATGGCAGGCAAGTTTGGGGGTCACCCTGAAGGTAGCCAAAGAACCCTCTGGGGTCTGCATGAAGGTCCCTGGTGAGCAAGGTCAGCACCTCGGGCAAAGGCGGCATGAGAGTGAACCATCGTGAGAAGGCGGGCACACAAGGTATCTTAGGCTATGTGGAACAGGGCGCCTTAGGTGGGGTCTATGTTGGGAGATATACTATCCATCTGGCATGGGGCCCCTCCCCTCAACTCACCTGCCATGACTTGATGTTACTGGATGGAAGGGAGGGGTTGAGTGGAGATCCTTTTCCTGGGGGACCCCAGGGACGGTAGTACTCACTGTCTTGGCACGAAGTTCTGCGGGACTTCGCCTCCCCTACATCCCGTCCACTCACCAACCAAATGAGTGCCACCTGCATGATGCAGCCATGTCCCATCGACCCCTTTCGCCAGGGGGACCAGTGTCGGCATGGGTTCTGGTGGGCTAGCCTGGCTGACACAATGGCTAGCGTCTCTGCCTCAGATGCTGATGAGCTAGGCTTCCATATGGTGGTGTCCTCCTTGCTGCCTTTGGGTGGGACGCTTCTAATTTCTCCTCACTAAACAGGTCACTGGACAAGAGGAGTGTGGGGGGGGTCGAACTGCCTCTTTCCTCCCAGCCTTTTTACAGGGGCTCGGCTTCCCCTGGCTCAGGATGCTGGCACTGAGCTGGCTGCAACACTCTTGTCTGCCACAGGAGCCTCACCACGCCTGGAGTGCTCCATGCCAATGTGTTTCCTTTCTCCCCTCCTCCTGGGCCCCAGTGGGGCTTTTAAATCTCCACTCAGGGAACAGCTGTGTTCCTGGAGGTAAGTTTCCCTGGCGGGGAGGCTGCTTGTGGGGCTTGGGGTCCACGGGGACTGCCACCTCCCCTTTGGGAGCCTGTGGGGACATCTCACCACCATAGGCTAGAAAACAAGGGAAATAACAGATACCCATCACTGAAAATATTACATTAGGACAACTTGTTCAAAAGAGCTCATGTCTAAAATAAAATAAAATAATAACCTTTAAACTCATACCTTCTGGAAGCATAAGTAGGATCTAAAATCCATTCATCTTTGTCTGTCAGGTCAATGCATCCACTTTACTGTTATAGACCAGCTACTTCTGAACCAAAAGAAAAAAAAAGAAGCAGCTAGCTTTGATTTTCACTGATCCTGTTGAGCTTAATTGAGGTGAAGAAACAGTAAGTTAATTCACCTGCTGGCTGTTCAAGGTCTGCTTTCAATTATACAGGGCTCACTTTGGAGAAAAAGGTGAAGACAGAACCAGTAGGAGTTGTACCTATTGAGCCAAGGCTTAGACGTATTTAACAAAAAACATCCTTCAAAGATGTTTTACCTTGCAGGAATTTTATCATCAAATACATTTCTGAGGGTTTTTTCTAGCAGATGAATTTACCCCTGTTGACATATGTTGATGAGATTTAAGGTTCTCTTAATTGTTTACATTCTAGGACACATTTTTTGCTTCTTGCAAGCAATAAGTTAACAAAAATTGTATAATAAAACCCATGCTAGAAAGCTGCAGTTACCATAATAGTTTAGGAAATGTCCAAGAACCAGGATTTTTTGTGGTATCTTTTACTGGACCAACTCTACAGTTGTGAGAGATGTTGGATAAGCTTTCAAATGCCCTTCAGTGCATAAGTTCAGGAAGGACACCTCCCAACAAGGCAGGTGACGCAGTAATGGTATTACAAAAAATCCTTTCATTTCTATAATAAAAACAAATATAAGTACATTTTACTCAGTCTGAACATATCTTTTTGTTCAGGCACAGTGTTCAGAGTGTCACTGTGATAAGTACTGATTTATATTGTGAGACAGAAAATAATTAATTAAGATTTATTTTTGTTGGGTTTTTTTCGTTTGGGTCATGCAATGGCCAATTGTCAAGGTCAGGCATAGTTAATTGTTTAATAAAGCATATATTTTTAAACTAGAAATAATTCCAATTAAAGCTCAAAGAAGGAAAAAGACAATGGATAATATATCTTCTTACAGCTACTATTACCAATGTTTTTTAAGTAATTAAAATGCAGATATTGGTGTAATATGCTTTTTATACTTGGTCTCATTTTCCACTACTTTGAATATTGTGTAATTACTTATGAACATGCAAAGTGGATAAAACATTACCAGTACAGAATGTTGTTATCTTATGCCCACTTTGTACTTGATAAGTACCTGGTAATCTAGAAAAGATGAGTTAGTCTCTATAGTTGCCTTTACATGTCCTCTGCAGTGGGGGAGTGAGGCACTTTAATTTAAGCAGCTCCTGAGAGCTGCTCTAATTAAATTACCCACAGCATCTTGTGTTTTCAGTGTCCTATGTTTCAAAATGGCAGCAGAGGCGCTTTAACTAAAGCTTGTTCAACACGCTTTAGTTAAAGAGCCTCTACGACCACTTTTTAGTACGGGGGACACGAGATGCTGAGGCTCCTGAAGCGTGCTAATTAGCATGGTCCATCAGACTTGAGTCTGCTCTGATGCATGCTATTTAGCATGCATTGGAGCAAGCATCAGGCACTTATATAAGTGCCCTGTAATGCCACCTTGCCCTGCCTTCCACCTGATTTCAGACTAAGGCAGCTCCCTCTCTCATGCACCAAGAATAAAACATATTTCAAAAGAGGTATTTCCAATTCAAACAGAGAAATATTAATGCCATAGTATCAGGTACTGGGAAGAGCTAATCTGAACTACTTCTTACAGTCCTTGTTACTTACGTTTAAGACAGATGAACTCCAGCTGGGACAGGTATAGAGAAGGACTACCACCACAGTAAGTGGAATGGGAAAACTGCTTTACAAGAGGATATTAAAAGAGCTTTACTTGTCTAGTGTTCCAGAATGAAGGGCAAAGTGAGCATGTGATTGTTTTTTTTTCAGGCAAATATATCAGGAAATAAACGCTCAGCAAGAAAAAAAAAAAGGTTATTTAAGATACAGGACAATATTGGAAAAAAAAATTATTATTGACTACCCACAGATTTGTATGTCCAGAGGTAGACTAGATATTAGCAGAAGGTTCCTAACCATGACAGCAGTGAAGTTCTGGGGCTATGGGGGAGTAAATAGCCTAACTGCTCTTCAGCAGTAATTTGGAAAGGGATTATGCAATGGTTCTTTGCAATAACCCAAGACATAACATCTGATATTGTGTTCATTTCTAGGAAAAAAAACAGAGATTGTTGTACATTTAAAGGTGTGATACAAGGGAAAAATATGATAAGACTCCTTTCAGTACTTTACTTCCCATATGGACATGTGTCCATTTTGATTGGGAGCCTCTGTGGCTTCCTCAGACTTCCTATAAGTTTCATAGAGCAGATACCTTTTAAAAGTAAATGTGTATCCTTAGATAAAAGTGTGTATACACATTATTATTTTAATGACAGTGGTGGTATGAATTGTTGAATGTTAACTTTTGAATCGTGTTTACGGTCACAGTACTGAGCATACTGAAGACTTTAAAAATAAGAATATACACTGGTCTTAACCATTCTCACAAAACATGCCAATGTACTAATATCAACATTCATAATACTGTATCTACCTGAATCCAAGATGACCCCACAATTAATAAATTCTAGAAATGGAAAATTATAAAATTAAAAGAATTTTCCATGTCTAGAATCTAGTGATTGGAGCATCCTCTTAAATTCATCCTAGTCACCACTTACCACAAGGAAAGTAGTAGCAGAGTAGATAGCAGCTGGGGGGAAGGCAGCCTGCTTTCCACCCCTTGTCCCCACCTTGCCACTTGCCTACCTTTTGCCTGTCTCCCTTTCCTCCCCACCGCTTTACCTCTGCTCTGGCTCTGTCTCTACTGGGGGCTTAGAACACCAAGGCAGGCCAGACAGTAGCAGTGGCTCTGGCTCTGGCTCTAGCCTCCAGTCTGTGTGAAAGTTGGGGCTGGAGCCAGAGCCTCAGCAGCTCTCCTCGCCACTCCATGTGCCCCTTCTTCATGATCCACCTTGCTCTGTCTATCCCTTTCCTTGTTCTCCTCTTGCACTGTGCCCCTTGCTGTGCCCTTCTTGGTACTATGCTTGCTCTGCATGTACCTTACCCCCTGCCCTTTCCCTGTGTTCCATGTATCCCATTTCTCACACTTCCTTCGCTCCATATGGCCATTCAACCCTGCTCCCCCCCCAGCTTTGTCCCCCACATTCCACCCCAGAACTATGTTCCCTTTCCTTGGTACACCCCTATGCACTGTGCATCCCTTTTCTGCGCTTCTCTTGCTCCGCAAATACTGTTGAAACTCTCCATTTTCCACATGTGATGTGAATGGTGAAAATGATTTCTATAAAGCTGTTTGCTGTGATCTAGATAACTTCAAAATATTAGATCATGAACCAGTTCCCATAATCCTTTAAAATCCTCTCCCTGATAAGTTTGAGTTCAGGTCAAGTAAAATAAGTGATGCTTTATTTATTTATTTATTTTACAGGAATTAGATTCCTTTGAGTCTATTGATCATGCATGTAGGGCCATATGCAGGAACTCTGACTTAGTGAATGTCGTTCTCTTTAATCACCCCATTGATTTTAATGAGGTAACTCACAAAATAACTATTCAGTGGGCACGTCTATATGAGATGCTGCGTCGCTGTAGTGATAAGGTATGGCAACGTAGCTCACCGCTATGGTGACATAGTGTCAGTGGGCACTAATTGTGACACTGCCAATACTTTGAAGTAGGGTCGAAAATGACCCTTGCACTGCTGGGACTGCACAGTACTGGTGAGTACTGAACAGTCATTTAGTACTTGCTTTTAGCAAGTGCTAAATGACTCCGCAGGACCAACTGTGCAATCAGGGGCATGTGTAGATGTGCCCTGTACGAGTCAAAGTGTCAGAATGGTTGTGTGACGTTAAATAATCTGAGGAATACAGGTTCCAATACAGAAAGCCTGCTTTGAACTTTGATTTCAGAAGCCAGTTGACAGTTTATTCTTCCAAAGGAAAAGAATATAGAGATTAGCCAGGGTCACTGAACTGGAAATAGCTTATCTCATATTTAGAACATAAATATTTTCACAGTCTCATGATCTCACGGCAACCTTATCACTGCCAGAGGCAAATTTAACTCTTATGAAACAAACATTTGTATTAAAATACTCTTTAAATAAAATTATTGTGGAAAACACGAAGAGTTGGCTCAGATTTTGGCTTCTCAAACAGAAAGGCACTGTAGCCAAAATTTAATGACAGAGATAATTGATAAATAAAGTATAAAGCCCAAACCTCAGAGTATAAATCTGCCTTTTGAAACTTCTTCTGCTCTGTGGGCTGGATCCTTCCTCCAGCTAAATCTTCTTGCACAGTACCCACAACATAAATGGGCCATAAAGCTCCCTTAAGCTGGCATTAGTCTTGCAAAAGGGAATCACTGAGCTGTGTAAATTGGTATGCTGCTCCTCTCCCACCTCCCTGCTTCTCAAACTATGTTCTCATATAGCAAGATGGGAATAATAAATAAAATTATTATTGAAATAAACAAATTATACCTGAAAAGGGAAAAATGTATTGAACTTGTCATTTGGCATAGTATGGTTTTGCTGTTTTGCTTCTTTACAAATGTTATTGTTGAGTATTTAAAATTAACTTATACTCTGGATATATCTAAAAGAATGCAAATTCTCTGGAATCAATTTGATCTTGAGAGAAAAGAATTTTTTTTTCAGATTTAGGAAAAAACATTTTAAATCCTCCTTCTCTTCTGTATTTCCAAATGCAGAAAATAAAATGTGCGGTACAAGCTTTTAGCTATATAAGAAAAGGCAAGATTTGAGGAAGACAGACTTTTCCATTACGTAAATAACATAATGGACAAATTATGTGTAAATAACTCTGATATGACCAGCTATTGTGTAAGTGAGATTCTGAGTATGGACAGACATTGACTTTTTCTTAATCTCAAAATGCACTTTGGTCATCCTCTAAGTGAAAGAGAATTCTGCCCATGAACTCTACTTGAAGGACTGAACATGGTTGTTTTTCCTAAGTACACCTGGATAGAACAGCTGAATGTTTCCCTCTGCTTCCTTTCTCACCATGATGGAAGGGTGTTTTAGCTACGTACTCTTCCCCCCCTCTTCCAGTGTAGGAATTAGATTAATAGAAAAAACTCAGTACGTAACAAAAGGTCATTTATTTCAAGTCATGGCACAGATATCATCACTAAAGCAGTATTCAACAGCTATTATACTGGTACTTTAAATATGGCTGCACTTCCCCTATTCCCATAATCCTTTCCCCTCCCAACCTCCAAAATATGTTCTATAAAACTGTTGGATGGAGCACTATTAGAAAACCTTAGCAAGGAGATCCACAGGGATTTTTCCGTCCCCATCCCTTGCTGCAGAAAGGTCATCATCATGTGAACATGAAAATGTCCTTAAAGCACAAAAATGAAAGGTGATGAAAAATATAGAGTGCACTGACAGTGTGTTATATTTCTTTTATTTCTTTAGCTACAGGGAAATAAATACTAATTTAAAAACTTTATACAGTTAATATAGAAGTTAAATGAATCTTACAAATTAGTATATCTTTGTTGAAAAAAGAATATCTTATCTTCAATACAAACCTCAAATGATCAAGCATTATTTCTAGAGCCTAATATTTCTCCATATTAATGAGTTAAGAAAGTTGCTTTAGGATAAATGCAGTTGCCTAGGTCTGTTTATAACAGCAGTACACTCTATATATGACATAATATTTTGTGTACCATGTCCTCAATTATAATTCATTATATTTTATTTCTTGTCTGAATGGATGGGGAAAATAGTTCAATTACTAGGCAAATAATAAGGAAGATAATAGAGAACTTTGCTGAGTTCTGTTGTTCAGCCTAACAGGGTAATGATCAGTTGTTAAAACACTTGCCAGAAGTTTCTCAATCATGAGAGAAGAAAATGGACATGAAAACAGGTGGTTACATATGCAATCAAAGTGTGACGGTAGCTGAAACCCCTAGTCTGATTATTGCCTTTATCTCAGCCCCAAACTACGGAATCAGGTAAGTGCCTGACCTATAAAAAGGTGAGCATTTTCTCTGCTTCTCAAATAAAATAAATAAAATACGATTTATTATCCAAACAGACAGTATGACCTGTTTAAAAATTGCAAATTCTCTGATAAGAAACCCAAATTATCTCTTTAAAATACCCAAAATAGTGTTCTTTTGCTATTAAAATGAAATGCCACTATATAGAGAGAGATCAGCTGGGCAATGTTTTATTGATATATTTACAAGTTTAAAGCCATTTGGGAGCCTGCAAGTGCCTCTATCATAATAAAATAAATTCTAAATATCTATACTCTTTGGTATTTACTTTTGGCTTTTTTGTCATAGAAAAATCAGAGCTAGCCCCTTTGCTCACCAGGATGTGCAGCGCTGAGCAGCACTGATATGCCAGTGCCCTGCCTCTGCCCTTGTCCCTCACTCTCAACACACAGCCTGTCCCCTGCCCTAAACCCCTCACTCCTGACCCACAGGGCTAGGTATTGGGGTGAGGGATTTGTGGGTGTGGCTTGGGGGTGTGGGGGGGCATGTGGGAAAGGCTGCTCAGGAGGGATGGGTCCCCTGTCCCCTGGCAGGGTGCAGCCTTCCCGCAGCACTCATGGACTGCCCCTCCACAGGGGCCACAGGTCCTCCCACATGGGCCAAAGCCCCCCTGCAGGACCCACAAGCCCTCTTGCTGTGCCCACATGCCCGCCCTCCCACCTCACAGGGGCTACACCTCCCTGACAGGGCCCAAAGCTCCCCCACATGGCCCTAGCTACCTGCAGCAGCAGTGGCCATTGAGGCATTTGGGGCCTCCTGGCACAGCCCCACCCCATGTGGCATGGGGAAATGTGGCTCAGCCCTGGCCACCTGGTACCCAGCACTGCCTCTGCCACATTGTGCAGGTGCGGCCCAGCTCAGCGCGATGCCACGGAGGGCCATGCACCTTTGGGCAGCTCTGAGTAGCTTGGGCTGTCACCTGGGGCCCCACACCAATTGTAGGGCCACGTTCTGCATGTATGGAACTGGCCCTGCCTGATGGCGCGCAGGGCTGTGCATGCAACCCAGCACAATAGGTGGTCCCTGTGAGCAGTGTGTGGCCCCAGGTGACAGCCTGAGCTGCCTGAAGGTGCACAGCCCCATGCAGCGCCACAATAAACTGGGCCACACCCACATGATATATATCAAATTTTGAGCCCCCACTGCAAATATCCAGCTTGGGGAATTTTTTTTGTTCCCAGTTTTGAGCTGCAGTAAGAGGCACGTGCGGGTTCATCTGGATGTGCCCTATTACAGTAAAAGCTTTGTTATCCAGCACCCATGGGAAAAGGAGAGTGCCGGATAACAAAATATGCTGGTTAACTGAGTGGCCCAAACAGGTGTCTTTGCCTGTTTGGCCTGCCTCCTGTCCTGCTGTGTCTGGGGTGTTGCTGCCCCCCCCCGTGTTGCTGCCCCTCCCACCACATCACTGCCTCTCCCATGGGCCCTGAGGGACAGGGAGGGGGGACCCGTGCAGGCTGCTATGCCCTGAACCATGGGGGCTTGGCAGCACAGGCTGCTTTCCCCCAGGCCATGGGGGCTCCACGAAACTGGAAGTGCCATGGTGGGCACTTCTGGTTTCATTTTTCCCTTACAAACCAGCATGCCAGTTAACAGAGCATGCCGACTTGTAAAGTGCTGGATAGTGCAGATTTTACTGTATTCAGATATGCCTTGCCAATATGGCAAAATACCTAGCTAAGAGATGTAAAGGATGATCTTATTTATTCCTTTCCATCCCCTTGATCTATTGGTGCTGGTACAATCTGTAGAAGCCTCTGAGCTGAAAACTCATTTGTGTTAGGCAGTATGGATGGTTCCAGGTCATTTGCTTATATGAGTATTCTTTTTCTTTACTAAAATGTAAGACCTCAGTGTAAGTAAAGTTAGGCCAACACTAACTGTTTTTGAAAATGCCTAACATATAAATATCAGTGCAAGCTTAATTATAAACCTAGTGTGATGCCCCCATAATGTATTTTAACTCATTATAAAAACTTTAGATGTATCCATCTGTATTATCAAAACAAGCTCCACTTATGCTCTATTTCTAGGTAGTTCATATTTTGCGTAGCACAACAAACAAGCATGTTTTTAGTACTATTACCTATGAGAGAGATTGTACAAGAAAATCTGTTTCTTTAAACGCATTTTTGTATGCAAATTCTATCATATAGGCATGCAAGATATGTGGTTTAAACTGTGGGAGAAAAGTACATTCTTTAAGGGCTTCATACAGGCAAAGAGGGGGCCAGTTTGGTAAAGACAAGAAAATCTAAGTAGTTTCTTCTTATATAAATGCATTCAGCAATTACATAAGTAAGGATTGTGTAGTTCTACCTCCCATCAGATCTAAAATAACAAAATATTTTAATAGGCATTCAACTTAAGAGTATGTGCATGCTCTGCTGATTTCTATGGAACTGCTCACTGGCTTAGATCTAAACATACACTGAAATGCTTTACTGTATCAGGGACTTGTTTAGGACAATCAAATCAATATAAGCCCTCCCCCCCATGAAATTACATTTCTCCTCCTTTTTAAATAGCTGTTTGCCTGTTAGGCCTTCATAATTCTTTATAGGCATTTTTCCCTATGTTTGTTCATCAGCTGCGTATTTTCTGCTTTCCAAGAAAGCAAGGCGAAATACTCAAATTCCAAGTAATCAGATTAGTTTATAGAAAAAGTACATGGAATAACATCATGGGTACAAAATGAGAATGTGATTTTGCTCCATCAATAAATTCAAATATAAACATTCTATTTTCACCTCAGCATTTCTCTGCCAGTGATAAAGTATTAATGGGATACAGATTTGCATTTGATGTATATCTTTACTTAGGTGTGTGTGTACATTATATATATATATATATATATATATATATATACACACATACACACACACACACACACACATACACACAAACACCCCCTAAGTAAAGATATACATTGAATGCAAATCTGTGCTCCATGTTATATATTGTGGCACCCCCAGTTGGTGCTGAGAGTATAGTCCTGCCCAGTGGTTGCCCTAACTCACCTGCCACGACGTGATGGAAAATGTAAAGAAGGAAGAGGTTCAGTGGTGTTCCTTTCCCCTTGACCTGAAGATGGGCTACTCATGGGTTCACCTTCCCTACACCCTGTCCACTCGCCAACTGCTCGGGTCTTCATGCTGTTGCCCCAACTCTAAGCTAAGGCACATGTTTGAGCACCAAAAGGGTGTCTCCCCACAACTGTGGGTCCAATGCTGGCACTGAGAGTTTGCCTGGCTGCCCTGATCCTTAAGCCAACTCTGAGGCTTACGTTTCTGGCTTCAAGGTCCAAGCCGATAGAGTCCAGCGATTCTCTTAGGAAGAATCACCGTCTTGGAGTCCTAATACTCTGGGGCCGGGAACTGCCCATTCCCGGCTGGGTGCCAGCTACTGCTCTCGCTCCTCTGCCATGGGGCAATGTTGATGGGACCCCTCCTGCTGGCGTGCCAGGTCTCAGTGTGCCTGGTGTTCTCCTAGCCGGCTTCGGCCCCTCGCCTTCCTTCTGGTGTTTTTTTTTGTTTTTGTTTTTTTTTATCTCCCACAGCGGCAGCCTCAGCTGACATCATTAGCTGGCCATCCCTCAGCTTCGTTGACAGCTGCTTTAAGAGCTGGCAAAACACCAGCTTGTGTGGCTCCTTCTCCACCCTGGCCTGCCTCGGAGATAAGTTCAGGCAGCATGAGCATCCCTGTTTCCTTCTTCAGAAGCATCAGGTGTTGTTCCTGGCACTTCTGGCACCCCTGTGGGTATGTGCCACCATTACATATATACACATACACACACATACATTTTGCAAGTACCATGACTAATTTGTAATATGCTATACTTAGATATTAATTAAACACTTTGACAACAGTATTTTTTAAGCATACACCTATTATCTACATGCCCTTTTCTTTTTTCCCCCTTGCAGTTAAATCAGTGTTCTCTTGGATTTCTATAACTCTTCCAAATTAGCCTAAGTCACATATCCTTTTTCCCTAAAATTGTCCAGCTCTTGCTCTCATTGGCACAATTTCAATGGTAGGATTAAAGCATAGGTCTTCTGTCTGTATTTTAACCACCTCTAGACCTACTTGTGAAGTGCCGAGCCTTCGTTTATCTATGCGGTCTGACCCGGGTGGACCCCTCTTGCTAGAGGGCGCTCTCACCTCCCGCGGTGCACCCGCTGAACTCGCCTGCCATGACTTTGATGTTATTCCGGTTCAGTATTATTCGTCTGGCGTGTGCACATCCGGAAGTGAGACTCTGCGTATATGGGTCCCCGGGGTTGCAGAGGGCTCCTCCACCCCTACACCCTCACCCTGGCCTGGATTGTGGGGTCCCCACTGGCCTCAATAGTACTCAGATCATTCCTCCCTCTTCCCACGGGATTCAGCTCGCCCAGTTGTCTCACTGGGCTGAGCCGTATTTTCTCCGGTGGAGTTCTGTCCACGGGGCTCCAATGAAGCTAATTCCCTATGGAGTGTCCCTCTTCCCCTGGGACTTTGGGAGAAGGACAAGCCTTCCCCCAGTAGGGATGTCATCTGATCGCCGGACTGGTGAGCTGCTCCCTCCTCGCACAGCGGCTCTGCCCCAGTGTCTCCCCTGGCTTCTGAGGGGAACTGCTGGGCTGGGTTTTCCGCTGCCCACTGCTCCGACCCGGTCCCCGGCCGGGGTCGTACCCGCTCCCCAGAAACCGCGGGCCCGGTGCTGAGCGGATCGCCTCTGCCTGCTTCCCACGGCGCCGGTGTCCGCCGCTTGTCCAGGCACTTCCGGTTCCGCCGCCGCTGTCTCGTGGACCGCCAGCCCTTTTAACACCGTCTCTCGGCGATCCCAGCTGCAATCAGTCAGTGAGTGCCCTGTCTCGCTGGGAAAGGGTGGGTCCAACACAGCGGATATCCTGCCGCTGCTTTCCCTGGGGTTTCTGGATTCTCGCGCTCCCGCACACTACTGTGCCTACTATAAGGGCTAATCTATATGGGTTATTAATTCTCAAACTACTCTGACTATGATTATAACATTATTGTCATTGGATCCTTGTCTGATGTGCACTAGAATCTTCAGGTTAAAAATTAGTCTCTTTCCTTTCATATGGAATGACATCAACTAACACAAGTAAAACTCTCCTAATTTGTGTGTGCATGTGTGTGAGCAAATCAATTAGCATATATGCAACAGGAGAACTGCACTTGGCCAAGATACTATACCACAGAAGTCTGTTTAAGCTTTTTATTTATTTATTTAGGTGAAATTTTGGTTGTAAGGAAGATACAAACTAAAAAATATTACCTTGAAAAACCTTCTTGACAAGCAGAAATCTTTCTCACAGCTACAATAGACCTGTGATATTGAATAGGCTGTATACCCAGTTACTGTCTCAGAATGAAGAAATCTCTTTACTTTAAATTCTTTTGTTGCATGCTGAAGTATGCTGAAGAAACAGATGCATTTCCTTTCAGTGACTGCTTCCTTCCTTTAAAATTCACAAAAAATATACCAAAGTCAATTAAAATACTTACAAAATACAATCAGTATCAAAATCATATTTGCCTCTCCCCTTACCTCCTCCATTTGAACCTGTATTAAAGAAAAATATATTCTTCCTTTTGTACTTGTATACTTAATAATAGGTCAAAGCCTCTGGGCTTTCACACTTGAATGAATAGATCCTGTAGAACTGTGTTTACAAAGGCAACTAGATTAATTATTATAACTAAAACATGTCTAACTTAGAGTAGAATCTAAAATAGTAATTAATTACATAATCCATCATAACACTCTTTTCAAATACAGTAACATCTAAAATTGTAACACATTAATAAAGACTTCAAACCAATATAAAATATTCCCTGCCATTTTGATGTGTTATTTTTGGCTGTGTTGGGGGGAAACTGTCTGAGGTTTCAAGAAAACCAGTTTGCTGCTGTTTTAAGTGCAAACTGAGTGTTTCTTTAAGTCTATAATTTGTTTACGGCAAGAAAAAACCCTGGCTAAAATGTAAATAGACTTAGTGGGGGCTTTATAGACCCTCCTCTACACGTTACATGTAAGGCAGGATTAACCAGATAATACTACCTTAATTTGTAACCCAGCTACATGTTCAACCGGTTAATAGTATGATAAAACAAGCAATAAGATAAAAAGTTATTTACCAAAAATGTGGAATAACTTTGTAGCTTTTTCTAATCACACCATGAATTGAAAGTATGGCCAGATACTCCTCTGTGGCTGGGAGTCCCATCAACTGAAGGGTTCCCAGCCACAGGGGTGCATCACCTGCTGCCAGCCCTGCAGCTGACAAGACTCTCAGTGGTTGCAATGTTCCCAGTGCTGCCCCTGCTGTGAGCCTCATCAGATGCAGGACTTGCAGCACAGGCAGTTTCATTGGCTGTAGGGCTTGCAGCAGAAGCAGCATTTTACTGCTGCTGCTGTGAATCTTATACCTCATGAAGCAAATAGTGGTAGCATTGGGAAGCTTGCAGCCACAAAAGCTGAGAGCCCAGGATCATGATTCCAGGGTTTCACTACACTAGCAATAAAGAGAGTGTGGCATGGCAGATGTGATTGTGTGGATCACAATGCATTAGATTCCATTGTGTCTTTACCTGCACGTGTGGAGGGACCCATAGAGTCTTATATTATATGGCCAGAAGGGATCATTAATATTATGCAGTTTGACCTCCTACCTAACATAGCTCAGTGAATTAGACCCAATGGTTCCTGCTACAAACCCATGGCTTAGTGTTGAGCTACAGCATACTTCTGATCTTGGACTAAAGACTTCAAATGATAATGAATCTACCCCACTCCTGTGTTGTCCCAGTCCTGACTTACCTTCATTCTTAAAAAAAAAAAGGCACTTCATATCAAATTTGTCTAATTTCAGCATCTTGAATCATGTCTTGACAACCTTGTTGAATTAAAGACATTTCAGTATCAAAATATATTTACATGTAGGTAATTTATAGATTGTGATCAAGTTATCTCTTAACATTTTTTGTTAAATAGAATGAACTTCAATGTAAGGCAGGGTATTTTTTCAGAAATTATCAGAGCTCATTTCAGCTTTTAAAGGATGTTTACTTGAACGAGACAAGTGATTCCAGTTTTGGTCAAGCTAATGCTGAATGCAGATGCCATCCCTATTTCTAATTAATACACTCCTACCTTGTAAACCCAATACTTGCATTCTGTCTCTCAACCATCACATTGAACTGGGACCATACATTCAGTGATTAGGTTGTCCACCAGGACACCACTGCTCTCCCATTTCCTAAGTTTGACCTGAATGATTGATTCCTAGCCATACAATCTTACATTTTGACATTTTAAGTTGCATATTGTTCAAATGAGCCACTCTGTTTATCATTTGCATGACACAAAATCAGATATTTTCACTCCCAGCAAAACTGGATAAGAAATGGATTTCCTATTCTGTGAAATTTTTTGAAAATTTCCCACTGCAACAAAACTGAGACTTTTTGATAAGTGTGATGGAAAACTACACAGAAAAAGCCCATTGCCCTATATAGCATAATAGTCAATAGCCCAGTGATTAAGGCATTCACTTGAACTGCAGGAGGCTCAGGGTCAGTCCCTTCTTGGCTTGATTCATACCAGAAATTTGAATAGCAGTTACATATTCTATGAGCATCCCTTGATCATCAATTTTTTTGGGGGGAGTCTCTCTTTCAAGCTGCCTTGTAGAACCTGTTCCAGTTTGTATGAGAGATCAATGTGCCAGAAAGAGACTGACTGTATAACCTGGTGGTTAACAAGCTGGCATGTAGAAGATCTGTATTTAAGTCAGTGCTCCAACTCTGGAAAGGTTTCCTACCTCCCTGCCATTAGGCTATTGACTATTTAAAATGCCATCCTGGACTTGAGAATTCTTTCCTGAGAAAAATGAGAGAAATTCCTGTGAAAAAGTTTAGTTTTAACAGATCAGTGTTTTCCAATGCAAAACAATTTTGTAAAAGAAATCTATAATTTCTAGAAATGGATACATGAAAATGCACATCTCTGGTTGGTGTGTCATTACAAGTTATCTCAGCATTTAATGAGGATGTAAAAGCTTGTAAAAGCTTATGCTATACATTTCTGATTTAATTAGCCAACAAAGGTGAAAACCTATCCTATGTTCTACATTTCAAATTATAACATTTTTAGAGAGAATATCACTTATGTACCTGTGTATTTATAGTTTTGCGAGTTAATAGGATAAATATTTGGATGCGAGGAGTATTCTAGGACACATGGCATGGAAATCAAGTTTATGAATCATTGTTCAGAGAAATCTCACCTCAAAAAACAAACAAACAAACAAACAAACAAACAACAGCCTACTGCAATATCAAGAAGTAATAAAGGACATTTCTAAGATCCAGACATTGCTAAGTGTTTTGTCTTTAAGAACAGTAGGTTTTCTACTAATATTATGCAAGGGATAATGGTATGATTATTAGGGTTAGGATGTGATTCAGCAAAGCATGTGATTACATTTAAGTAAGTGTTTATGCCTTATTGAAGTAAATAACATGTACTTAAGAGCTTTGCTGAACAGGGACTTTTGTACAATATGAGCTGTTGATTGCACTCAGAAGAGATTTTTATTTTCAGGTCTGTCAATATAATTTCCAGAAGCAATGTGATTTATAAAAAACAGTTAAATCCAATTCTATTCCATTTATTAGATATTTAAGTGGATGTAGGTGTCTAAATGCAAATCTATTCCACCCTGCTCAAGTCCTTGGAAAACTGTTAATCCAACAAGTGGGTGGGTCTTTTTCTACCTCACTGCTTTTTTTGGTGGGGGGTATTGTTTCTTGGAGTTTTTTATAAGGATACGATGAAAAAAGTAGATATATTAGTTGATTTTCAGAATTTGTACAAGGTGGAATAGAATTGTACTTGGGCATCTAAGTCCACTACACATTGCTGTACAGTGTGCTATGGCAACGTAGCAATCACATGCGTCTACACATGATTGCCAGCTATGTCACCATAGTGGCACACTCCCTGGATACAGCATGCTGCTAAGGCAGTGTAGTGGCAAAATCTAACCATGCGCTGCACACATGGTGCAGTAACTGCCCATACTGTTCCATGCTTTAATACTTACAAAAAGAAATACTAAAGGACGGCACCATAGCTACATCACCATACAATGACATGTAGATGTACCCTTAGACATACAGTGTGAAATAGAATCTGGCCCTTAGTATCTAACTTTAATATTTAGTGAAGAAAATGATTAAACACAAAAGTTAGCTAAACCACACTAGAGTGTATTTTTCTTTATGTGGATTTGATAAAATCTCATTTATAGAACTATTTACATTGGAGAACCCATGGTGGTAATATTAATTAACAGTGGCATATGAAAATACATCTGCTTCAATCCCTTGTGAAAAGATAAGTCTTTTCCTTTATGAAACATAAAATAGTTAAATGTGGAATTATAAAGATAACCCCTACTTATAAAGAACACTTTCTCTAAATACCTATTTAAGGAAACAAATAAACAAACATCATATATACACACACACATGCACATTGCTCTGAATTTACAGTATGACCTAATTCAATATAGTATATTCATTTCAAGACTGACTTCGGAATGCTAGAAAGTTCTTATAAATTAAGGTACCATTTTTAAGTTAATTGTTTAACCATGATTTAATAATTTAGATGTTTGGCATGACTAAAAGAAAAAATATTATCTAGAAAATCAGTGCATTAAGAAAGATAATGCGTTGCAAATGAGGTGTTCTGAATTTTCTTGCTCCTCTTCCCTCCTATTTAACTGTGACATTGTAAACTAAACAGGGAAAATGAAGCATGTCAGCAGGTGATGCACTATCATATCTTCCAGCAACACATTTGTGGATTGGAGAAGAAGCAGGCATCACTTTTAGAAAATGAGTCAGAGAAATTATACTTCGGTGGTGCCCACTGGGACAATTCCATATCCATCTTCATCTCACTCCCTCCAGCCTCCACTTCCAAAAGCTCACATTTTCCCTATCCCACATAAAACTACATACACTTTCCTGCCTTGTGGCCCCAATATCTCTCACACAAACTGCCCCTTGCAGATGCACAAAATATGCACACGACTCTCCAAGGCTGGTGGCTCCCACTTGGTTCCCACTGGAGAACAATGTACGCTCCAGAGTACCTTCTTTTCTCTCCCTCCGCAAAGCATACAGCATCTTACCAGCCCCTCAGGACACAAGCAATGCCCTGTTTCTACAGCTCCAGCACCTGCAATCTACCCACTTCCTCTCCATCCCAATCATCTGCTCATCCAGTTGTCCTGGATGCACACAAAGTTATCCTCATGCCCCCCCACCCTTCACTGTCATACGTGCACGCATGCACGCATGCACACACACGCACACACACACACACACACACACACACACACACGGTCATCCCCCACCACTATTCAGTGTCTCTCTTTCTCTCTCTCTGGTACCCTCCATCTACCCTACCCTTCTTCCTACTGTCCCCGTCCATGATCCTCTCTCCCCCACTTTTCTCCTTCCCCCAAATCCCTGTCTCCGGCCCCCCTACCCCCTTTTTAGCCTCTTCCCTGTCTCCAAGCTCTTCCTCCTCCAACTCTCAACCGCCCCTTGCTCCAGGTGTCTCTCCTCTTCCCTCCATCCCTTCTCCACACTCCAGCCTCCCCCTTCCCACCCCCTTGGGCCGAAGAAGGTTGCTGTGGCCAAGGTGGCCCCATCCCCGCAGTTAGCTGGCGGGGGCTTAGAGCCTGACAGCTAGGAGCTCCTCACAGGTGAAGCCTTGGAGGGAGCCTGCCACGGAGCCCCGGCCACCAGCCCTTTCCCCCCCGCCAGACAGTCTCCCAGAGCCCCACAGGAACACCCCTGCGCCCCCGGCCCCTTGCAAGCCTCACGCCCTGCCTCCCACCCAGCAGCGCGGCAAAGGCGGAGCGGGGAGTCCCCTGCTCTCCCTCCATCCCGCCCCCTCCTGGGATCAGGCACTGCTGCTTTGCCTGCGAGCCCGATCCCAAGGGCGGCCGGGCAGGGGAGGGGGCTGCGGAGACCCAGCGCCCGGGCTCGGTCTCCGCCCTCCTCGCCCAGCTGGTGCCAGCAGTGCGATTGCTCAGGGATGTGGCGAGCGGGGTTGTACCAGGAGCTGAGGGGAGGGAAGGTGGGTCCTGGCTGCTGCCGCCTCTCCCCCGCCTGCCGGATCAGCCGCTTGCTTTCCACCCAGAGCACAAAGTCGGGCGAGCCGGGCGCCAGCCGCCGCCCCCAGGATGCGGCGCCGGGCGCAGGGCGCTGCTGAGTAGGGCCCAGCCCCCGGGCGCGGG
>NW_017729029.1:79795728-79809417 GCF_001723915.1 Gavialis gangeticus | reverse complement strand
GCTGCTGAGTAGGGCCCACCCCCCGGGCGCGGGCTCCCCGGCGCGGCGCGGCGCTGTCCAGGGTGCTGCAGGTCCCGGCCCCGAGCCCGCGGGATTCCTCCCCTCTCCCGCCAATGACTCGGAGGCGCCGGTGGAGGCGGTTGTGAATGCCCCGTGGTAAAATGGCACGGATGAGATACCTTCGGGCAGCTGTTTCGGGATTTTATCTCTGGGAGGCTGCAGTCCTGCTCAGGTGAGCCCCTCTCCTGCACGGCAGGAATGGATGGGATGGGGGCGCACAGCTGTGGCTTGAGGAGGCCACAAGGTCTGGCTTCATTAGCCTTGACATTGTTATATCCTCCCCCCCCCCTTAATTGTATGGGATCTTTTCCTTTAAGAGAACTTTGCGATATTGGAGGATCACTGTTTTCTTTACTCGCAGTATCCCATTTTTACTGTGTACAGGATCATGTCCATTTGATGCATTTACAGCTAGGGTTTTACCTTTTAGAGATGGTGAATTAACTCAACATTTTTTTTTTTAGTGGTACCACTAAGGTTTTTCAAATCTTCCACTAGAAAGCATTTATGGCTGGAAAAGTTGGGGAAAAGTTTACTGAGTTAGAAACAGATTTGATTTCAGGTATCACTAACTATGAAACGTATTTAGTAAATGCCTAATTGAGCAATTTTAATAGGTCAGGAAACTCTCATGCTAAAATAAAAATGATGCCAGAGGATGGGACAAAGGATACTGTCACAAAAACTTCTTCCATGATGTTTTACTACTTGCTTTACAGCTGAACTATCTAAAATATGTGTAGTGATAGATAGTGAAAAAGCTATAAATCATGACCCAAGTAAAAGATGGGAGATATCCTAATGCACAGTGTTTCTTCACTATCTGTCCAAAACACTTTTCTTAGATAAACTAATCTTCTGATATCAGCACAAACCGTTTGCCTAATGTCAAGCTCTTGAAGTGCAGTGATCTTATTTTATAATAAGCTCAATTCATTCAACTTATCTATGTATCTATGTATTTATTTTTGAAGACAAAATAAAAACAAACGAGGATATTTAAAAAGCAGAATTCAAGTTACCTACTTGCCGATATGGTATTAAACATCAGATACATTTGAATATGCTGGTCTTATATTTCAATAAAAGAAACCAGGATATATATACAGGATATGACCAGGATAATTTTGAGTGTCACACTGTTACTTTTTTTTCAAAAGGTACAAAAAGGAAGCTAAAATATAAAAAGGTAGTTTATCAGATATACTTTTGTTTGTGTAACCACAAGTTATTCATAAGCAAACATAATGCATGTACAAAACATGCATGTATAATACCCAGCACTGGTGATGGCACTCCAGAAACGTTACACATCCATTTTGCTCAGTGTTATACAAAATGTCTTTTCGTTCATTTTGAAGTTAGCTGAATAGTCCATACAGTATCAACACATAAAATGCAGCTCATGTAACATAATTTTACTGTGTCTTTGTGACTAGAAACAGATATTAAGAAACTGGGTCACATGATGTGGAATTATCTGATGTTGGGGAGAAGGCTCAACTCACATATAGGAGAACATGAATTCCTTGTTGGGCTGAATATTTAATGTATATAGTAGAAAGATTAGCCCCATAGATGGTAATGTACTTAATGTTTTAAAGTTCTAGTTTTAAAGAATTAAAGTGCTACTATTAAGTATTTTGTTTCAAAGCTGCTTATCAATCATGATCCATTCAGTTTTTTATTTAAAATGTATTATAGGGTTGATTAACAGCTAGACCTTTATTTTAGTGAAGTAAAAATTCAGGTTAATTATAAAGAGAGGAAATAACTTACTGTAAAAATACATGATATTTAACTCATATTTGTTTATTTCAAATTGTAGACTGGCATCTTTTTGTTGCATACAAACAAATTATTTTGCCCAATTTTTAAGATAAAAAAGTGATGAATTTTCATAAGTGATCTTTTTTCAGAATGGTTATGATTATTTAGAACAAAAAATCAAGACAACTGATTGTGTTTGGTCTCTGTGGAGGAGAGCATCTCAAAGTCTGGGAACACCTATTATAGCATGACCCATTCCAAAAGGGGAGAATCATAGTGAAAGTCCACAAACAGACCAGCAGAGTTTCCCTAAGTCAAACTGAGAGTGCTTTAAAATGTCAGCACAAGTTTCAGGGAGTCATTGTTTTTTTCCTCCTGTTTTGTACATACTGCAATCATTGACACCTGTGCAAATGGAGGTAGACTGCAACTTTATTACTTCCTCCTAAAACATCTCACTGGAATGGAAGGCAGTGGAGCACCTTCAGTGAGAACTGTAACCTCTGGGAACAACTAAGTCTGAAATAAGTTTACTTGCCCAACTATGACAGATAATTGATTAATCTTTTCATATGTTCAATATATTGTAAGATCGACTTCTATTACATCAATAGAAATGATGGGTGTGTGCAAATGTGTGTGCATCTTTTCTAGCAGAAGAAGTTTTACTTTAATGCCATATTATAAAGCTGTATCTGGACAGATTTAGATCCCATGTCTGTGAAAGGCAGAAGTTTAATTTTCAGTATATGCCAAATGAAAACAAAAAGTCTATTTTGCAGGATGGACTGTTTAAATGTAAGCTTGTTACTCACATTTAATGGATGAGAAAGGTCCCCCTACTGGCATGCTTTGTAGAAAAGAAAGCTTTATGGAAAGGAATAATTTTTCATCCCTTTTTAAAAGCCCTTTACACTGGAAATATCAAAAGCCATATGTCAGGAGTATGGTATGTGATCTTTTTTATATAAGTTGATTTCTAAAAACAATTTTTCAGACGAAAGTAAAATATTCATTTCATTTTATAACCTTGTATATCTGAAAGAACTATATCCATCTCATTTTAACAATGGCCTTGTTATATAATGGACTACTACTACTGGATCTGATGCTTAACCAGCATAACATAAAAGATACACAATGCTGTTACTTTACTGAAAATATTAGAGGATCATTCAGTTTAGAAGCACTTCTCCTTTCAATACCATATCTCTTCTATATGTTTATACCCTTGTTTATTACTGCACGAAAATCATTAGGATAGGACTATTATAGTGCCTGTTTGTTGCAAACACATCCACACAGTCCAGCTCATTTTCAACTCATCAGAAAGATTCATAGTAGGACTAGATTGAATCAGTATAACTAATGTGACTACATAAGAATATAAGAACTGCCATTTATTGGGTTAGACCATGAGTCCATTTAGCTCAGTGCCCTGTCACACAGTGACAGAGTGGTTGGTGAAAAGGGAGAGTAAACAGGCATGTCCAGAATTTTCCACACCATGCTCCTCTCCCATGCCTGCTTCCAGCATTCACAGGTTTAGGAAGTTCTGATTCAGAGGCAGGACACCTACCCATCATGTTCAATACCTATTGATGGATCTTTCCTTCCATGCATCTGTCCAATCCCCTTTTGAATTGGGTTAATTCACCTCCACAGCATCTTGTGGCAACAAGTTCCACGAGTTAATTGCAAGCTTTCATACAGAGAGCATCCTTTTGTTAGTTTTAAGTCGAATGAAAGTCTAGAATCTTTACACTGGTTTCTACATTCCTCCACAGATCTTATGATTTAAAAAGCTCCTTTATGGATGGGATGGGATTTTCACCCTGGACAAACCCTGTGGGAGAGCAGAGGGAGGGCAGGGAGCTGGTGGACTCAGGAATCTTGGTCAAAATAGTCTGCAGCTGCTACTGTTGCTGCTCCAGCTGCCCTGTGCTCTTAGAGCAGCAGCAGCAGCAGCACAATGTCTGTGCACCAGCTGTTGCTGCAAGAGCAATGCTGCGGAGTGGCTTTTGCTGCTAGGGAACAGACTCTACGGGGTAGGGTACATGCCTCCCACCTCCATGTCCCCTCTCGCCTACCTCTAGTTACACTACTGCTTTTACCAATTAGTAACAATTCTTATACTAGGATTGATATGATTATGGAGCACAGCTTTCCACATGTTTCTGTGGAATTTGCTTTTCAGATTTAAGATTTAGATTTGTTTTATTTAAGCCTAAACTAAGAATTACTCTTTTTAACTTTTTATTGTAAAAGCAAGGTACAGTGTATCATTCTGTGAAACCCCACATATGAGTGAGGTATGGCAGGAACTGTGTTTAGGACTATGTCTGCACCCACTGCTTTTCAAAAAATAAAGTGTTACTAGAGCACCAGACTTGTTAAAAAAGGGAAATATCTTTATAAAGAATCTCTTTGAAAAGATGTCTTCATGTTATTCTACAAAGGACCACAATGTGCTCATACAGAACAGTAATGGGACTCACCCTAAATCTCTGTGGATCTGCCCAGATCCTAGGAGACCAGATAGGGCCAACATCAATTCTGTGAAGTCTGATCCTTTTGCATTAAAACTCTATATCTTCCTTGAGTGACAGAATCATTACTCCCCTAATGAGTGCTTTCCTTTAAGACTCCTTCAAAGGGAAAAAAATCACCTCATCTTTTGAGTTAGGGGGATATTGTAGAAACGTGATACAGATTAACACACTATTATATTTCTTAGGTAACATTAATGGGAATTATGGAGAGATTTGTATAACCTTTGGGCCATCCACTCCTTCCTTATTTAGTTCATAGCCTTGTCACCTGCTTCTGACATGGAGAACAGTCCCAGGCAGGTGGCTAACTGAACTAGAGGACAAGGTCTGGAAAGGGATATTCTGTGTACCCCTATACCTCTTGAGGCATTACTGGGCTTCCAGTTAGCTACTGCGAGAAATTAAAATTTAATGTCACAAATAATTATGACTTCAGCTAGTCAAAGTAGTGAAGTCAATGAACTCTTAACCAACAACAAAGCGTTATACAAGAATAGTCTCAGGAGTCAATAAAGCCAAACAAAACAGCAAGAAATTACACCATAAAATATGAGATAACATCAGAACAACCCTGAAAAGAAAGTGGTTTAGTTTTTCTTGTGAGTTGTGAGTAGTTAAAAAAAAGAATAATACCCTAAACATGCTTTAAAAAATAAGCTCATTGAACATACCATTAAAATCATAACAGAGCTGTAAGTGTGGGTGGAATGGGTATTTATTAGTACAAAGTCTCTCTGTTCAAGCTTAGGACTATTTTCAAAGGAAAACCCATCTGAAAGTCATCTGCAGTTTCATTATAGGTTCTCCTGAACAATACTGTATCATAAGAACACAGCACCAATGCTTCTGTTGAGTGTATCTAGGGATATGAGTTTCCTTAATCCAATCCTAAGGGCACTGTTTAGTGAACACAGGCAAAAACAAAAAAAGGCTTTAACTCATGAATAACTGCCTAAGTTAAATATTTAGTGGCATTGACATCAATAAGGCTGGGATTTCATGCCCCATCCCTTATATCTTAAAACCATTAATAAAATGCTTTTGGAAGCCATTTTTAATGTATATATGTAAAGTAGAGGGAGGGACACTTTTGTACAGTTAGCAACTTTAGCATGGTAAGCCACAGGGTAAATAAGTTAAAAGTACAAAGAAATATCAACTAATTACATGCACCTTTCAATTTCTGAGGCTTCAAGAAAAAACACAAAAGAAAGAAAACAACATCAATTACATTCCTAGCTAGTAAAATGAACAATGACTCAAATCTAGTAATGTTGAGATGAATAACATGATTCTGTGGGAAGAAAAATGTAATTATTGCTCTCTCAATCTGTAAGGTCCAGATTTCTTATTTGTATTATGACTTCAGTTGCTTTGGTAAAGAACAGAGAAAATGAACTAATGTTAAAGCTTGTGGAAGAGATCAGTCTCTCCCACCCCAACGTTCAACAAATGTTAGAGTATAATCTTTAAGTCACCTTATTAAATGAAAGAAATAAACTCCTAAATTGAATTACTTCCTCAGAACAACATTGCCCAAACTGGTTCTTGAACAGCAGTCCTACCATTTGATTTACATTTCATTTCTGCTGAGCTCTTACAGACCCTCAGGTCCTTCACTGAAAAAAGTAGCATAGAGTCTGTAAAAGCAGCTGGAAACCAGGATGTTGCAGCCCAAATGTCACTATTATACAGAGGATGAGGAAAGTACAGGAAAGGATAAGAAAAAATGGACAACCAAATAGACAAACCAAAACCTGTCTATAGGTAGGAGCTATGAATGAGGCTGAAGTTACCAGGCAATATCAGAAAGGGAATACCCATTGAAGGAAAACGCAAGAGAACAAGGTAAACAATGATACTTATGTGACTTTTTCCATCAGCCATTTTTCTCTTTAGTCATAGCAATCTTAGGCAACTGTGAAAGTAGCATACATTAAAAAAAGCAGTGTTAGAACACCTGCCTTTGAATGTCCATAGAAACATACCTCACCCCACCAATCTCAGGACCCACTCGTGTGTCCAAAGTTACAAACGTGGAGAGTAGTACAAGTGGATGACCTTATCTATACTACCTTCCACAAAGCTTCCATTCTGCACAGTGAGGTTCTACTGGCTGAAGAATATCTATCAGCAGAATAGTGTGAGCAATGCAGGGTGCATCTACATGAGTCATTTACTGTAGAGTTGCCTAATAAGCTCTGCAGTAAATGTCTTGGCATTTACACGCATACCCTTATCAGGCCTCAGGAAAAAAAAAATTAACTGCACAGCAGGTTAGTACTAGGAAAAACAAGCACCGTCCTGCTGCAGAGTTTTTTCGTGCAAAGCAACACACATGTAGATGCTGATGGGGCTGGCTGGGGCATGAGAGTACTTCAGTGCAAGGACCGCTTACTAGCTAGCCTCATCCTGAAGCACCCTTGTGCCCCAGCCAGCCCCTCCATAGCATGTTGAGCCAGACTGGAGCAGCCCCAGGTTGGCAGGCTAAGCCCTCAGGCCTCCTACCAGCTGGGGCTGCTCAGACCCAGCTCAACATGCTGCAGTACTGGGTACATGTGTAAATGCAGTGCCCAGGAGCAATAAATTCTGGAGTGATATGCTCCAGAATTTATTGCTGCGCATTAATAGCTGAAAAAAACCCTAACACTGGCAGGATGCATAGAGAGTTAGTGCAGTAGAAGTAAAAACCACATGTTTTTACTTTGAGAAAAGAAATTTAGTGGAAGGAAGCACAGGAATCCTAATGCTTCTTAGATTAGTAGTTCTAAATCTTTTGTTTACTTATATGCAGTTCGTGCAGCTAGAACTTGAACTGGATGGGTATCATTAGAACAATCTGCACAGCCGACAGACCCACAAGAACAGATATGTTCTGTCCTGCTTGAACAACATCACTGATAATAAACATTATGGATTACAATTTTAGTCCTCAGTCATATAAGCTCATTGTCTTCCAATTTTCCCCTGTAGTTATACAGATATGATTCCATTTTAGAAATGCATCCCTTGTTCATTTATAATTTTTATTGTTGAATCTTGGGCCACAGTCCCATAATTTATAGCATTATAAATTAGTTGCACATTAAAAAAAATACACTGTCATATAAGCTCATTGTCTTCCAATTTTCCCCTGTAGTTATACAGATATGATTCCATCTTAGAAACGCATCCCTTGTTCATTTATAATTTTTATAAAAATGTAATGATATTAAAATCTAAATAGACCAAAATCTAACGTTGTTTTGAAGCTTTAAAATAATCAAAGCCTTTGCGCTCTATATCTAGCATACTTTAGAAGGTATGGGAAAACTCCTGGATTCTATAGTACTCTGAATCTGAAATTAAAAAAATAAAACATATTTACGCAGCTTTCACTATCTCATATATACTTCAAGTTTTTACTAGGGAATATACACCTTATTGGATAACTGTGTTTCAGGTCTTATTTAAAGGAAATGTTTCTCATTGTTCTTAGGGTAACTAAAACCTAGTTGTATATCCTACCATAAACCGAAGTTGTAGTTCGTTCCAGAACCTACAGAATGCTTGACAGTAGCTTCAAGATATGAACTTTATCCAAATTAGCTGTTTTGTAGCAATTTGGGTGAGGGGCAAGGGGCAGCAGAGCAGGGGGCAGGGGCTTTGGGTGTTTTGTGCTAATTTAGGTACAAGATGTTTACTTTGAATGTGCAAAGTCCCCATCTGTGCAAAACTCAACTTCTATCAATGCTGCTAATTCAGCAGAGATATCCAGCAAATTGACTTAAACCACACACAAGCTAAAGCTACCTTCCCAAATGATCTTTTATATATATACAGCTACCTTCATATATATAAAATAAAAATGAGACTATTTAACACCACACACACAGAGTATATCTACATGTGTTATTAGCATGGAGCAATAAACTTGGGCACATATCATGAGCATGCCACATGAATGAGCTTGCTGTGCTCTCCCAGCCTCCAAGGGGCACATGGCATTCATGACCGGCCCTTCCCTGCCCTGAAGTGCCCTCGTACCCTAGCCAGACCCATCAGCATCTGCATGTGTGTTGCTGCTCACTAAAGAACTCCACCACAGGATACTACTTGTAGTTACAAGTACTAGCCTGTGGTGGAGCTAATTAGTTTCCTGAAACCTAATAGGGCCATGTGTGTAGATAATGAGATGTTTACTGCAGAACTAATCGGGTATCTCTGCAATAAACACCTGGTGTACATTTTCTCACTATTTACCTGGATGGTTTGTTTTATTTTTTTAATTTCAGATTCAGAGTACTATAGAATCCAGGAGTTTTCCCATACCTTCTAAAGTATGCTAGACATAGAGCGCAAAGGCTCTGATTATTTTAAAGCTTCAAAACAATGTTAGATTTTGCTCTATTTATATTTTAATATCATTATATTTTTATAATTGCATTGTCATCTGTTGGACTAAGGGATGAATAGAAATTTTTATGCCCTTGGCTCATGTAGACCGGGAAATAGAATCCTGCAAGCAATAACTGAGCTTGTAGTTTTGTGACCAAGGAACAAGCTGCCTAAGGGTGCTCCTGTAAACAGAAGTAAAATGCTGAAAAGTGGCAACTTGCTGGTAGTATAGGATAAAATAGGTCATTTCACATAGGGAAGACTAACAATAATACAGTGGTAGTTATGCTTTCTGGCATATTTTCTTACAGCATTTTTTAACGCATTGATAGGAAAGATTATTTCAATTGAGTGGCTAGATGTGGGTTTATTTAATGCAGATGACAGGCAACTGAAATTCTATGCACATGTATTTGCATAAAGTAAATTTATTTAGACAAGAGTTGAGTAAACCAATGACAACTCTGTAAATTCAGACCCTGGAGTGTAGTATAGTCAGTTTTTGACCACATTGCAAGCATAACTCTAAAGCACAAGAAGGTCACACTTCAGTGGTAAGGCCATTTTCCAAAGGTGATAAATGATCAATGTTAGCTTCTTCCTTCCCTGTGGGATTAGGAAATTGTGCCCAAGAAATTTGCAAGTTGTTCATATTGACCCCATGAAGCACTCTTCATACTGTTTTAGCTTATGCCAAAAAGACCAGTCCATCACCTATTTGACACAGTATTTGGAGAACACAAAAGCCTATGCATACCCTTGTACCCCTCAGCTTTCACCAACATCTGAGGGGGAGTATATTCCTTATTGTTTGAATTATTCTAAAATACATACCACATTGCTTAAGTACTCGATATTTCCCTGGAAAAGGGAGGTTCCAACAGGTGCTTTCTCCAGTACTGTTTAGGATAAACTACAACCTCTAGCTCCTGTTGCATTAGCATCGCAAACAATGTGGCTTGTTCGCTGCAGCTCATCTGCTAGATTACATCCAAATTGACCTGACATCACCAGTGGGACTTACTGCTTTGTCTAAATAATTATAATCACAAAGAAACCATTTTACAAAGATACAGATATATTAGATGTCATTGGTGTAATGGGGGTCCTCTAAACCCTGTTACGCAAGTGGAAAAAGAGCAGCTTTGTACAGCCACAAACTTGCAGGCAGCTGATTTAGTGCCAGATATTGAAAGGTAAGCAGCCAAAGGGTGATAAGAGCAAGGGCTCCAAATAGCAACAAGCTGTGAGCAACTGTTCTGGAACAAGTGGTCATGAAATAGTCTGCAGGATGCAGAGCTTCAGGCAGCTAATGAAATAGGGGTTACAGCAGAGCTGAGTGGGCTACCGACCAGAGTAATGTAGAACTCTGTGCCTGGTTGAGGGAGTCAGATCATGTAGGGGTGCTGGACCCGATGATCTTGTAAGGTCCCTTCCAGCCCCTAATATCTTTGAATTTGTGTGACCAGAAGGGGATAGATCCCAGGGCTGTATAAGCCCAGCTCTAGTCCAGGAGACAGCAGTCTGGTACTGAACGCTGAAGGAAAAGCAGCTCCCTTGAGCAGGCTGCAAAACAAAGGAAACAAATGGGTAATAAGGTGAACCCTGAGGGGCTGTCTGGGATAGTAGGGGACAAGGAGCAGTACCTGGGTGGTATAAGTTCCCTGCAGAAGTAGAGGGAGTGTTAGTTTTTTTTCTTTTTGTAAGTATTGTATTGTGACTTTATGTAGCCACAAGACGTGGGATAGCTAGAATAGGACCAAGGAGGTCACTAAAAGGTGAGAGCAAGGGCACTTTCATAGAGGAACAAGCCAGCCTAGTGAACTAAGGAATGGCTGATAGGACAAGTCCAATTAGTCCTAAATGGATCCTGGATTAGAAGGAAGTAAGCAAACCTTGAAAACCAAACAAGCAGCTGCTTGCAAGGTTCAAGAGGAGGAAGTGTGGATTGGGCCAGACTACTCAGGTTTATTGTAATTTGGGAGGGCAGCCTCCCAAATTGCAATAATACTCCATATAAAATGTATGACAAGGGCGGGGGAGGGAAAGCAAGAGAGAGGCTGGGGAGAAGCAGGCAAGGCTGACCACTAGGATTTGTCAGACAAGGGGATGGATGAAGTCCTGAACCTGCTATATTTGCATCAATACGCTTTCCCTCTTGAATAAATAGCTTTATTTATTTTAGGTTTTTTCTTGGCAAAAAAGAATGCTTGACTTCTGTGTAAGCATTGATATCTGTGCAAAGCACAGGTGAAATGCATACATTTTATACCATTATAAATTACTACAAAACATGCAAGGAACAGACAAGAGATACAAGAGCAAATAAGATATTTTCAGACAGCCTGCTCTTTATAGGTTCCATTTTTCACCCCCAAAACTTCCTCTAAAATTGTAAACCCACACAGGTGAGTTGTAAAGTACATCTGTCTCTGTATTTTTATTCTGCCTGTGATTGGACATTTGGAGGGGATAATGCTCAGATTTTCACTTGTAGTTCAACCATGAGAATAATCATCTTTATGTTCACTTTTCACAAGGACTTTTACCATCATGTTTCTCATTAGATGATTTCAGAGGTCCTCAACCCCTGGCCTGAGGAACAGATCCAGCTTCCAGTAACCCATTTGATCTGAAGTCTGATCCTGGCATATGGGGTCTAATTCAGCCTGCAAATCAGCCCTGGACCACTCAGCTGGTTTAGTGGTTTAGGTCACCATGGACTAGTAAACCTTTCAGGTGAAGTTTCTTGGCTATTTCACATGCTGGAAAGCATCAGCTATAATAGCCCAGCACAATTCTCACAGCTTAATTCTCTTACATGAAGTAAACACATGTAAACCAGGTGCACCCAAGTAATATTCTCCCTTCTCCGGGTCAAAGGGATGGGTGGCAGGCAGGAGTGCTATGAGGGGGATACTCCCTATAGAGTGAGGCCAAGATAGGAGATACTTAACTATATACAGATTTATTCATATATACAAAACTGAGAGGGGATTGAAATTTATATGATAATTGTGTGTGTATTTATTTTATTATATTATGGTCCTACAGATAAAAGGCTGAAAGATTACATCCCTTCAGGTAGCCCAAAGTAATAGGTTGATAATCAGTTGATTTAAAATAGACAAACAGGTTAAGTACAAGTGAGCACATCTAAATACAATTTAAAAAAAAAGGAGTCAAAACACAAATAAGTATATATAACCATAAGGGAAGGATTCCCAGTAGAGTCCTTTTGCAAGCTTATACTTAACACTCTACTGAATTATTAATATACATAGATAAAATGTTCACAACATACAAGGCGATCTCACAAATTAAGTCACTTCAACAACAGTTCAACCTCAATTCTATAATTACCTCATGGCCAAGACTGACCACAGGGGGCCCATGGGCTGCCTTCTGGCTTGCAGGGGGAAGAAAAATCCGTTGTGCTCCCCAGGCCTGGGGTGGGCCCCAGGGACACATTCCTAAAATAATTCCCGATCCTGGGAGCTCCTTTCAGCTCAGGCTTACCCAAGGACCAACTGCTTCACTGCCAAGGTAACTTCTCTCCCCAGTGGGAATCCCTTCCCCAGCAACTCAGGACTCTGTGGGCATGACCAAGGCACTCCTCACATGCGGGGCCTCCTAGGCCATGGGCTCTCCTTGGGCAAACACGTTTAGGTGGCCCTGTGCACTGAGGGCTCTGCCTTCTGCTCATGGTTGGGGGCTCAGGAGGTCTTCTGCAGCTCCAAGGCCTGGGTCCCTGCTGTATACCAAGCATGCATGGGTGTCCTAGCCATATGCCAGGAAAAGGTGGACACAAGTTGCCTCGAGCAGCTTCCAGGGTTAGGGTCCTGCCAGACTGCGCTGTGCCATGCTGCCAGCTCCAGGTTTCTGGCCTCACATCAGAGGCTGCAGACCCAAGCTGCCTCATGACATTCCCAGGGTACGGACTCCATGCACCAAGCTGTGCACTGAGACTGTGTTGCCCACAGTGGAGCCGGAGATGTAGCCACTTGCTGCTCCTGCTCACAAAGAGGTGTCTTTGGGCTCTTCAGGGCACTGGTTCTGCCCACTGGCCAACTTATACCAGCTCTTCTTTGCCTGTCCTCTTCTTCACCCCTCAATGCAGCTGCCATTTGCTGGATCCTTTTATTCATTCCCACACTCCATGGTGGAGCCTCTGTCGGACCTGCAAAGAGCAAGCTACAACCAGGTCCTTCCCCCTCCCCGCCCCCTGACCCTGAGGCAGGGGCAGGGCAAGTCCCTTCCCAGCATTACCCAATTGGTGGATGTGCTCCACCAAATCACAATGAAGATTTTCCAAGCCCAGGCATGCCGGGCTGTATTGGTAATTCTGCCACACACAAATGAACTGACAGTTGAGAGGACAGTTCATGCTGGTAACACAAGTAAGACCAGAAAGATAACATTTTATATTCCTTCCAGATGCATTACATTCTTCAGGTGCTCTGTACATCTCTCTGAGAGAAAGCATTTCCATATAGTTTTCAATGGACCTAGATCATGTTGGTAGCAATGTGCAAGGCTTGCAGCATTTCTTTTAACACAAGCATTATTTTTCTGACCAGGTTAGCGACCGGGTTAGAGAGCTTCTGGAGGGGCTGGACGTGTTCAAGTCAGCAGGTCCAGATGCTCTCCACCCCAGGGTGTTGAGGGAGCTAGCTGGGGTTATTGCAGGGCCCTTGGCATGGCTTTACGAGCGCTCGTGGTGCTCGGGCCAGGTGCCAAATGATTGGAAGATAGCTAACATGGTCCCCATCTTCAAAAAAGGGAAGAGAGAGGACCTGGGCAACTATAGGCCCATCAGTCTTACCTCAATCCTAGGGAAACTCTTTGAGAAGATCCTCAAGGAGCACATCTGTGATGAGCCAGCTTCAGGGATGATGCTCAAGGGCAACCAGCACGGTTTCATTAGGGG
>NW_017729029.1:79790160-79795347 GCF_001723915.1 Gavialis gangeticus | reverse complement strand
CAGCCTTCACAAGAGAAGGCTGAGGGGGGACCTGGTGACTGTCTATATACTCACTAGGGGGGACCAGAAGGGTTTGGGGGAGACACTGTTTCCCCTAGCGCCCCCTGTCATAACAAGGAATAATGGACACAAATTATTGGAGAGTAGGTTTAGATTAGACATCTGCAAGAACTACTTTACAGTTAGGGCAGCTAGGAGCTGGAACCAACTTCCAAGGGAAGTGGTGCTGGCTTCTACCCTGGGGGTCTTTAAGAAGAGGCTTGATGCCTACCTGGCTGGACTCATTAGAGTCCAGTTTTTCTCCCGCCCAGGCTGGGGGTCAGACTTGAAGATCTACAAGGTCCCTTCCGACCCTACTTCTATGATTCTATGATTCTATGACTTATTCAGTAAAGGAAATGCTTTAGTGCATGCATTAGAAACTCTGGTTTCTGTCATTAGCTGCTTTGAACCTTGCCACCCTGACTGTTATGCTGAATCACTACCCTGGCCTTAGCCTTAAGATGATGTGTCATACTATCCCACTTCTATGTTTGCTTTATTGCTATGCCTCACAGCATATAACAGATCGAGCTGGTTGATGGTTATATCTGTTCCACAGAACATTGCAGAATTATGAATAAGCTTTGCTCCACATTGGATTGAAAAGCACAGATGTTAATGTTTGCTATAGAATGGAAAATCTGAAGAAAAAACCCCAGATGCTCAGTCGAAAAACCCCCCTGAAATTAAAATTGAGCCTCTTAGTCAAGACTCCAGGTCTCCCATTTCAGGTACAACTCCCAAAGCATTTTAGCTTATGAGTGAACTGTCAGAAAGCCCAGGAAACGAGACCAGTGCCCATCACAATTTCCCTGCTTATATCTGGTATTTCATTCAATGAATTCATTTTTTCAAAACACTTCCATTTCAGCAGACTGCTTTTTTTCAATGCTCTTTAAATTTGTCAGACCAGCTCTAATAAGGCAAGTAAGGTGTAATTAACTGCCAAATGAAATAGTCATTAGACAGTTATTGGAAAAATGCCTTGTTTATACAACACTTTGCTTTATCTACTTGATCTTTTTTAGGCTAGAGTCATGCCCGTTAAAATAATTTTCAGAGAAATGTCCCCTCGAGCCATCTTCCAGACGTCTGTTTATTTAGCATAAATATTCTCTAGTCCTGAAGTCTTTTGAAATGCTCAAACAACAGAGGAACATTTTCGTATCTGGAACTAAAGATGATGGAATATTGTTTACACATTTCAATGGTTGAATTGACAATTACTTTTCACAGGATTTAAGTTTTTAAAACACTTCTAATCTACTCAGTCCACTTCTAATTTAATAGAGAGAAAGTCCTTAGACCTGAAAGAGTGTACTGATTCTTTGAACATTCTTCAAACCTTGTCAAAGTGAAAAGAAAAAAGGGAGAAGTTCACTGTGCATGGCTTTTAATACAACATGAATCTTGCACAAAAAGGGCCTATAAATTTTTGAAAAAAACCTCACCAGACACATTGCAGCTGTTTTCCAGTAATACGTTTGTATTTCTAGGTAAGGGAATGACTGACTCTCTGCTTCCAATCCAACCAGGAAAATGCCTTTTAGATTTTTTCTAGGAGCATCAATTTTTGTTAGTATACCTTCCAATCCTTTTGCCCCTGACACACATTTCAATAGGGTTGGTTTATTATGCTGAGGTTTCACAAGTCACTTGAACAGTGAAAAGGAATCTGTACTGTGAAAGTACTGTATAAGGTATACCCATGCTGAGGCTCCTTTATTCTGACAGAGCAGTGATTAACAGCTTTACAGTAACTAAATCAAGCACAATTATTCATTTTGCAGCTGCACAATTTAACTGATGGAGAACAGAATGGTTCTTCTGGTGTCACATAAGAAATAAAAAGTCATTATTTGGTGATGAAAATATAAAATTAAACCATGTTAAATGTTTACTATTTTATAAAACAAGGTTCTATTTTCTGTTTGGGTTCACTGACCTCCTGAGCCTGAAAGAGAATAGGTTTCATTGCTGCTTAAGGAACAGACACAGGAATAAGAAATAAGGAGCAGTAAAGCACTGAGAGCTAAATTGGAAACAAAGAGAAAAGCATAATATATAGAAATGAAGCAGATATCAGCAGTGATTCAGTAAAGAGGTGTTGGAGGGGGAAAAAAATCCACTTGGTAATTATGCCAATTAGCACAAATATGCTAATACATTCATCCTAAATTAACAGATTAGATTTTATTGATTCGGCCTCACCTATTAATAAAGCTATTCCCCTTCATGAAAGTGAGGGTCCATATTAGGCAGAGGCTGGGCCAGTTAACCCTGATTCAATAAATGAATGATAACCAGGATCCTTGGTTTTCTCTGACTTAAAAAAAATCCTAATTCTGGGTTAAAATAAAAAGAAAGTAACTGCAAATCTACATTTTTCCATGAGTTAAATGAAACACCACTAATAGATATACTGGTGTTTCATTTTAAAATCATGAGAAAGTGTGGATTTGGTGTTACTTTTTTTTTTTAATCCCCAATTTTCAGTTAAAAATCAGACAGAACCAGGATCCCTGATGATAACCAAGGCTGGGTGTCCAGCATGAGGATATTTTGTACTATAAACAAACACAGCAATAAGATAAGTTCAATAAGATATATTGTAAAGGATACCAGCTCTATACTACAGTATTAACAACAATGACAACTATTATTTATAATCTTAACACTAACAATCACTATACACACAAAGGTGAATGATGACAATAGCCCTAAAACAAATGGAATATTCAAGTTCTACAAACAAGTTACAACAGAATCCTTTGAGTATAAGCAAACTGGAGTCTGCCATCTGCCACAAAGAACAAGCAGTGATGGCTGTAGGGAAATCCCAGCATTTTAAGCAGCCTCACTCCCAGTTCACTTGCTCAAGCTTTCACCTGACCTTTCATTCACTTTAGCCAATAGCAGGTAACTACCAATTCATCCACATACAAAGATACCATACAACATAGCAACTATCACGTGTACGCAACAAACCTTTGAACCAACTCAATGTAGCCTGCACTCCACAGAGTTCACACACAAGCCTTCCTCTTACACACATAAGGGATTGACTAGTTAGAATCTGGCCTGGCTCTCTTAGCCCAGGATACCAACTAGATTCCCGTGAGTAAAAGTAGCGTGATACTTTACCCAAAAACCAAGTAGGCAGACCTTCTCAGATCCTTCCTTAATTCTACATTTCTAATGATATCTTGAAATTGGGATCTCTGCCTGCTTATGGGGGGGAGATGCTGAGGAGATCCAATAACTCTCAGGCTGACACAACAGATCCAAATCCCAGAGAGCACGCTGACCCCAGGTGACTTGCCCTTTATAGGCCAACATCACCTCACTGGACTTAACCAATCAAAACTCACTCACCAATCAATCAACCAAACATCATGCCAAACTGATACTTTCACTTGTTACCCAATCAAAATCACAATCACCTCAAAGGTAGCAAACATACATCTGTCAATCAATCATTCTTACTTTCCCGCAGAAACTGAAAGGTTCAGCGTACATGATAATCTATGCAAGTGGGTTACTTACATCACCTTAGTTCCAGAAGGCTGCAACTTCTGGAAAACTTTCTAGCACAGCATTAATGCATATGCTAAGAGTTTACACTAACTTACACACTCCTGATCTATGCAACTTACATAAGACGCAAACTGCAAGAGAAGTGTGAGCAAACCAAACTTGCCACTAACAGAGGAGGGTTTTATGAGAAAAGTTTGTATAAATATTCAGATTAGAGGTTTCACTCCATAAAATATCTTGGGTATGGTTTAAGTTGTATTAAGTCAGGGGTATCTCACATACAGCTCATGGACTGGATCTGACCTATGGAATTGTTTCCTCTGGCTCTTGGTGGGTTGGGGAATTAGGCAGTAGGGTGAGCAGTCTCCCACAGAAACCGGGGCTATGAGGCTCAATTGCAGATGGCCTTTGGAAGCAGGGGTAGTAAGCACTGACTATGCTGACAGCACACAGCACCATTTTATAAAGTCAGAAGAATCATCCCTACCCAAACCACCTTATTCAAATCTATTGTATAACCACTTAGCAAAACTACACAGTAAACCCGGACGCAGCACAAGACAAGACACCCTAACCTGTCACAGGTAAAGCAGGGAGGCCACAGTGGCCAACATCCTACTACCTGTAAAGGTTGTTAATACATACTCAAGAGACCCCAGCAAGGGGGCCAAACACCCTGCAACTCTATACCAATCTGATTATGGCATAAAATTCCTTTCTGCTACTGCCAATACTACATGCCTCTGAGAAAGGCTTAAAAAAACAAGTAAACAGAAAAACTCCTGACACATACTAGTGTGTATTGGGGGGAGAAGGAGAACTTACTCTCACGTGGCAACCAGCAAGACCCAGAAGCATGGGAAATACCAATAACAAAATATAGGCATAGCTACAACTTGATCATCCCGGACCAGTGGCACTTCAGCCTCTTCTTGAAGACCTCCAGGAATGGGCAGTCCACTGCATCCCTAGGCAGTGCCTCTATTCCACTGCCTTACTGTTCTAAAAGTAATTTGCACCACCACCCATAACCCTGCTGCTTGTATTGTTGCTGCCACTGAAATGATCACAATTTTCCCGGCCACTGCTTGCTATACCCCACCCCCACACCACTTGTCTGCTGCCACTGGGTCTGGATCCAGCAAGTAGCCCATGGTCCAGATCCTCCTAATAGTGAAAGGGAGTGGGGTGAGTTTGACAGCCTTGATTTAAGTCATAAATAAAATGCGGTTAGGGGCACAATCTCTGTAATACATATTGAATTTATTTGGAGATTCAAGTGTATAAATGTGTATATTGCTGAAATATTTAACAAATGGGGTAATGATAAAAAAAATGTTTCCACAAGAAAAACCCTATTAGTCCTGAATAAGAACCTAAACAGGGACTCTTATAACCTGAAGGAGAATTAAGTGATCAGGGCAGCCAACATCAATTTGTCACAAGTAAGACATGTTTGACTAGCCTAAGTTCCTTTTATGCGAAGGTGATTGGCTTTGTGAATAGAAGGATGTTATGGTGTGGGGTCCCCAGAGATGGCCATGATGACCCTAGGGCTCCATGACTCCACCCTGCAGGTGCTTTCTTATCTCACCTACCACATCTTGT
>NW_017729029.1:79787770-79790149 GCF_001723915.1 Gavialis gangeticus | reverse complement strand
TGAACCCCACTAGATCCTGCTGATCTTGGATCTCTTGCCAGATCTCACTCAAGGTCAGTGCCTCAAGACACCCCAAGGTTTATGGGCTAGGTGCATGGCTCCAAAACCACCCCTTTACCACAGCCCAGGCCTCACAGATTGTATCTAAATATTGTCCCTTTTGATGAAGCTGCAGTCTAGCTCAGCCTCCTGTCATCACTGGGCCCTTGTCCCCAGCAGCAGCACCACCTCTGGCACTGGGGTCACTGAGGCCTTAATGAGGCCTTCTCCTCCCCAGATAGCCTCATCCTGGTCCATCAGATTCAAATAACAACATAAATACAAGCCCTGGGCTATAACACAACAACAACAACAACAACACTGGAGGTCACAATATATATGCCCAGGGCCCTGTTTCTTTCTGGTCAGCTGACCAGGGGCAGGTGCCAGCTAATACCCTGATTAGCTTACTGCTAAGACAACCTGCAGCTGTGGAGCCCTGCCTAGCTTTCAGGGCTCCCTAGCTAAGCTGCCTCTGCTCTTGAAGGAGCAAGCATACATTAGTGCCCTGTGACCTATTGATTACAACGGGCTGTGGGCCTAGCCCAGTAAATTGCGTATGCCGCCACTGTCGGGCAGCATAGAGACTCATTAAAATCAATTAAATAGGGGGGACAAAGAATGAAAAACAGGGTGTGCACATGAAGGTCATAGGGCCAAAACAAGTGCTGTCTGAGACAACACCAAGCAGAGCAACCCGGACAGTGCCCACCAACACTCAAACTCAGCTAGAGTGCCGGCAGCTACTGCCCAGCGATCCTCCATTCAGATTCCTGATTAGAGGACACCAAGGAAAAACACCCCAATGTCCCTGGGAACCCTCCTGGCCAGAGCCTCCCACCTGGTTAGCCAGATTGTCAGCTTGGCCAGAGCCAGGAGGAAGCTGACCAGGAGGTCCCGGGCCTTAGTGGGGCAATGGATGGGGAGTGCATAAATAAAAAGGTGCGAGGAAAAGTGCAGCCAGAACCTCAACAGCAGGTTCTGGAGGAGGAGGTGCAGGTGCTGCAGCCTGGCGCACTCCAATACCATGTGCGCCAGGGTCTCCTATGACCAGAAAGCAAAGGATGTGAAATATCTTGACTTCAGAAAGGTTTCCAACATTGTCTTGCATTATATTCTAATTAGTTAAGGAAAGAGCATAGATGAAAGTACTGTAAGGTGGGTATATAACTGGTTGGATCATCATGCTCAAAAAATAGTCATCAATGGCTGCTCAAAGTCTAACTGGGAGGAGATATTGAATGGGGCTTCCCAGTGGACTGTTCTGGGTCCAGTACTGTTGGAATGAACTACAGTATGCTAGATATAGTGTAATGGGTTGTATAAACTCAGCTATTTCAAAGTCTCTCTACTTTGGAAAGGGTCAGTGTTGGAGAAAGATTGAATTATTCAGAAGTGAACCAACATGGCAATGAACAATGTGAAAGATTTCAGCAACATCATATCAAACTGTGGGTCCTTAATTTCCTAACATTCAAGGAGAACTAAAAACACTAGTATTGCCATTCACTGAAACATAGAAAATTGAGAATGTTCTGATCCTAAGGTAACAGACATTGTCATTAGCTAAATGGCAATGCAGCTGCATATATAATTTGCCCTTGTTTCTTCTGCATCTATTCAAATAATAAAAATGGATATTTTGGGATTATTTTGAAAAATGATCATGAGATTCACAAAATAACTTAGATATGATGACACACACCTTTTCCCTGATTTTTTCCCACTATTTTAGGTGCCTGGATCCAGGAATGAACTCATATCACCTGACTCAGACACTTAAATTCTGTATTTAAATGGTGAGACTTATGTACTTAGGCCTTGAATTCAGATGGTTTGGTACAATGAGTGGGGACATGCTTAATCGTGCTGTAGGAAACATGTAGGAGGGGTTGTGTTTGAAACACCACATCTCATCCAGACTGGAGTGGCAGTTAGGTAACTCCCTGATGGCTTTATGTAGGTGCCTATGTGAGAGTGGGAGTAACAACTTCCACAAAAGAGGAAGAGCTGAAAACCATAGAACAGTCAAAAAAAATTAGTAAACATTCCATTGTAAAAGCTTTGACAAGTATAGACTCTCACAAGTAATGACTAGAGTTCTCCTAAGGACTTTATGGCTGAAAACTTTTCAAAAATATACTGGCAATGCAACACACTTGATCCTAATATATGAACTATGAGTTCTTTATCTGATAAATATGAGTTCAGGTTCTGTATTGTTATTGTAATTTAATAACATCATTAACATCTACAGCAATGCAGAATGTGGAAGTCCTTTCTTTGTGTTAGGTGTTGGTAACATTATAGATTCATAGATTCATAGATTAAGGGTCGGAA
>NW_017729029.1:79785522-79787714 GCF_001723915.1 Gavialis gangeticus | reverse complement strand
GCACCACGATTGCTCATAGAGCCGTGCCAGGGGCCCTGCAATATGAACTGCTGCAGAGAAACTCAAAGAAATCTTGTGTTTCACCTAATAAGGAATAATTGATTTTCAATTCTCCTCCAAGCCTCAACAAAACAGGGATATATATTTTTGAAGCAGTTCAATTGTAACAAATATTTATTTGTAACTGAAAGAACTGATTTAGCAGTATGTTAATTCTAGCTTTATTTCAATGTTACAGCAGCGTAGCACATGGTAAATCAGAGTCACTACTGGCTAGTTCTCAGCAGGTTGGGTTTTTTTAGATCATCACCTAAGGGAAAAAAAGGTGCATACATGCTGTGGAGGCAGGGGGTAGCTACCAAGGAGAAGCATACCTCCTTGGCTTGCACTTGCAAGGAATCCGGAAGGCCAAAGCAGCATTAGAACTCAGGCTAGTGACAAAAATTAAGGACAACAAAAAGTTCTTCAGGTACATAGGTAGCAAAAAGAAGGGGCAGGGCAGCATAGGACCCCTAGAGGATAAACAAAGTCAGCTGGTGACAGATAGGAGGGGCAAAGCAGAGCTCTTCAATGCATTTTTTGCCTCTGTATTCTTGAACTCATATCTAGACAAATCTCCCAAAAGCATTACTGACAGAAGCAGGAGAAACACCAGCTTACCAACTGTCAGTGCAGACCTAGTAAAGAGACACTGGGAGGGGATGGATGTGTTTAAATCAGTGGGACCAGATGAGCTCCACCCAAGGTTGCTGAAAGAATTAGCCAGTGTCATAGCAGAGCCACTGGCATGACTGTTTGAGCACTTGTGCTCAGGTGAGGTCCCTGAGGACTGGTAAAGGGCCAATGTGGTTCCTATTTTCAAGATGGGGAGGAAGGAAGACCCAAGTCACTATATACCAGTTAGTCTCACCGACGTCCTTGGGAAAACCCTTGAAAAAATTATCAAGGATCACATTTGTAGGGGTCCAGTGGGTAATATAATACTGAAGGGAAACCAGCACGGGTTCATTGCAGGTAGACCCTGCCTGACTAACTTTGTTTCTTTCTATGACCAGGTCACTAAAAGCTTAGATGTAAGTGCTGAGGTAAATGTCATCTACTTGGACTTTAAGAAGGCCTTCAACACAGTTTCCCACCTATTCTTATAAGCAAATTGAATGGCTGTGCCATAGATAATTACACAATTATGTGTGTGGCAAATTGGCTTAAAGTTCTGTGAGAGTGGTGGTGGATGGGTCAGTATCAACCTCAAAAGACGCGGGCAGCGGTGTTCCCCAAGGCTCAGTCTTTGGGCCAGTGTTGTTCAATATCTTCATCAGCGACCTGGATGAGGGCATGGAAAGCATTCTGTTCAAGTTTGCAGGTGACATGAAAGTATGGAGAGAAGCAAACACAGTGATGGGAAGAAACTAAATTCAGGTGGACCTGGACAGGTTAGAGAAGTGGACAGAGAACAAGGATGCAGTTCAACAAGGACAAGTACAAGGTGCTGCACCTAGGGAGAGGGAATCACCAGCACACCTATAGGCTGGGGGATGACCTCAGAAGCACAGCAGCAGAAAGAGATCTTGGAGTTGTCGACTCCAAGATGAATATGAGTCATCAATGTTACAAAGCAATTAGCAGAACTAAATGCACTTTGTCAGGCATTAGTAGGTGCATCACAAACAGTTCCAGGGAGGAGATGCTCTCCCTCTTATGTGGCACTGGTCAGCTTCAGCTAAAGTACTGCATCCAATTCTGGGTGCCACAATTCAAGAAGGATGTGGATAGCCTTGAGAGTGTCCAGAGGATAGCCACTTGTATGGTTAGAGGCCTGCAGGGAAGGGCTTATGAGGAAAGGCTGAGGGACCTGGACCTTTTCAGCCTCTGCAAGGGAAGGCTGACTGGGGATCTTGTGGCAGTATACAAATTCACCAGGGGCAGGCAGCAGGGAATAGGAGATGCTCTGTTTACCAATGCACCCCTTGGAATAACCAGAACAATGGCCACAAGCTGATAGACTTAGGTTGGACATCAGAAAGGACTTCTTCATGGTTAGGGTTGCCAGAATCTGGAATGGGCTTCCAAGGGAGGTGGTGCTCTCCCATACCTTGGGGGTCTTCAAGAAAAGACTGGACAAGCACCTGGCTGGGGTCACATGACCCCAGCACTTTTTCCTGCCACTGGCAGGGGGTCAGACTCGATGATCC
>NW_017729029.1:79771312-79785263 GCF_001723915.1 Gavialis gangeticus | reverse complement strand
AGGTCCCTTCTGACCCAAACATCTATGAATCTATGGATCATTCTGAAGGACCTGTATCTATGCCGGAGTAGGCAATTATTTTGGCTGGAGGGCCACTTGGTGAGTTGTGCTGAGCTGTTGAGACCTACAAGGGTAGCCTCACCCCTTGACAGGTGCCCTGCCACCTGATTGCCATCTTGAGACCAGAAGTCCTGCCCCTAACCCTCAACCGTAACTGGAAGTCCCTCCCCTTGCCCCTTGGAAGTACTATTTTTGGGAGGGAAAGGTTGCCATCAAAGAACCAGGAAAAAACAAATCAGATGTTAAAAGTCAAACACCTTCCATATTTTAATTTTATTAAAAAATATATTTTTGTCATGACTTGTGTATGTGTAGTATAAATAACAGTGACTGCATAATAACTCAAAAACAAAGTCTTACGCTTGTATATTGTGTGTGGGGGGGTCTGGTTGTGTGTGTGTATGGTAGGGTATGGGGGAGTGTATGGGGGGTTGTGAGGGGGTGTGGCTGTGTGGGGGGCCATAGGGTGTGTTGGGAGGGTGTGTATATGTGGGGGGTTGTGGGATTAGGGTGTGGGTGTGTGGCATTTGTGGGTAATGAGGGAGGGTTGGAGGGGCATGGGGACCCCCCACACACTCCTCCCATGGTGCATAGCCCCAGGTAGTGGGGGCAACAAAAGAAGCATGCAGGGGTCACTTGTGCCCTGTATAAGTGCTGCCTCTCATCAGTGCATGGCTCCATCCAGCACTTTACATGCTGGCAAAGAGCACAGCCTGGCCAGGTCACCTCTATTACATGGGGTTCCCTATGGTGCATATGCAGCTCCATGCTGCCAGAGGAAGCTCTGCACAGTGGAGCCAGCTGCCTTTGCCACTCCCTGCATGCATGTCCTGGGACTCTAGAAGTGGAGGGAAGTCCCCCCACCCCCTGCTTCCTGGAGGAGTCCCAGGTTCTGCACAGCAGGGATCAGCAAAGGCAGCTAGCTCCATCCCACAGGACTTTCCCCAGTGATGCATAGCTGCACATGCACAGTACGGAGTCCCACACGATAGAGGTGGGCTGAGCAGGCTGTGCTGCTTGCCAGCACATGCAGCACAGCAACTGCACAGGGAATGAGCATCCTGAGCGCCCCCCACTTACTTCTGCTGCCACTGCTACCAACAGGGGCTGTGTCCCAATACCTCCTCACCTGAGCTCCATGCTCCCACCACCCCCAGGGTATGGGCTTCATGCTGCTGCCAGCCCCAGCCCCACACTCCATGCTTCCAAGCTGCAGCTTCTTACCCCTGCCTCCACTGCTGCTGCTTCCCTACCTGCTGCCTGGAGTGAGAATACTGCTGGGAAAGCCAAGCAGGACCCCCAGTGGCTGCAGCAGTGGCAGCAGTAGCACTGCCTGCAGGCTGCTTGCTGGCTGGAACAGGCCCTTCCACCCACAAGGGTGGCAGTGTGGTGCACAGGCTGGGTGGGGTACAATTAGTTGGTGGGTGACCACGAGCTGAATGAAATTGCCTGGTGGGCCAGTTCCAGCCCACAGGCTGTATTTTGCCCACCCTTGGTCTATGCACTGTATAAGGAACCTTGGTGCCTAAATTTGGATTCCATTCAAAGCCTCTAACACTTGAATTTTAATCAAGTTTGATCTAGCCCTAATTATCAAACTTCAATGAAGGTTCTGGCTTGTGAACTTGAAGCAGGCTCAGATAGGACGAATTTAACAGGGAAACATTTCTGCAACATCTCTTATTAGCTAGTTTAGGCAAATCAGTATTTTGGTTGGGTTTTTTCCCCCCCAGTGTTAAGCACCGAATCCTATCCATACATCTTACAGAGAGAATGTATAAGCCTAATCAGCAAGGTAGATTCCATAGCAGGGGCAAGGGAGCTAAAAATAAGGCCTTGGTACCCAACAGCTCCAGAAGTCTAGCACCAATTCCGTACTTTAAAAAATATAATTCTAGAACAACGGTAGCTTTATATTAATAATTTGTCAATGAGACATTGACAAATTTGTCAATTTGGCATTCTGGAAAGGGAAGATGTTATCACCGTAGTCTTACTGTAACACAAGAAAGACCATTGATTGAGAAAGCCCATGAGAAATGTCAATCTTTTGTGCAATAGAACACATATCTTACATGTACTACCAAAATGCATTGAAAATAGAAGTGTAAATAATTAGAAAGTAAATAAGACCTTATGAAAATGGCAATTCATAAAATCATGCAAGAATACTTGGAAAATATGAACATCTACAAATAAATTGGAACTGAAATCAGTTGTGAATTTTAATATGGTGCAGTTACTCCTTATTCCAGATTGTTGATGAATATTTTAGATAGTATTTAGTCTTAACACTGATCTCTACATCTTTCTGCTATTTGTCTTCCTTTAGTACATTTGTATTTATCCTTCCTGATGATTGTGGTCATCAGCATATTTTTGGCCACCTAAGAGTATTCATGTTCAGGATAATTTGAATTAGTTTTTTAATACAAGATTTTGTGCAAAAGTATGTTAAATTCTTTCTGAAAATGCATATATATATATGGATTTTGCAATGCAATGGATGGATATGTATATATACACACAATGTATCTGTCCAGTGTATCATTGTATAATTATATTTTAAAAATCAATTAAAATTTTTATTTTGTAAAAGTTGTCTCATAAATCTGTCCTCATGGTTTCTTTACCTGTAGGATCCCAGGTCAGGAAAGCATGCTCTTGAGTGCTTGCCTGACCTGGGACCAATGACTGGGATTTTCAAAAGCAACTAAGTTATTTAAATACTTTTGAAAATGTCTCCCTCCACATGTAGTGATTTACTTTCTTGTAATATTTGCTCCATTATCTTACTGGTTGAAGTAATTCTCAGTGGATAATTGCCAGTCACTCTTCTTTCCTTTTTTAAAGATTGATACCGCATCTGCTTTTCTCCAATCTTCTGGTACCTCCCCAGTTCTACATGACTTTTCAGAAATAATTGTCATTGATTTGGTAAGTTTGTCAGCTCATTCCCTTAACACAGTGAGATGAATGTCATCCAAGCTGGCTGATTTGAACATGTTCATATTTTCCAAGTGCAGTATTCCCATACCTCCTTGTCAATGCTTCCTAGTTATTCAGACTTCTTTTATATATGTTTCTATTACTTACAGACTTTGAAATAAGATTTTGGCATAATGATTTGAGTCATTTGGTATAATTATTTTTGTATAATGAACTTAAGTCATAATAAATTTAATTATTTTTTCTTTCTTTGCTGCATTGCCCCCCATACTATTATTAGTCTTCCCTCTCTATTTACTCACAGTTCTGTCTAATATAGTTGTTCTTAGTTGGTGGAGTAATATTAATTCTGTCTGCTTTACTGCCTCTGTAGGGTGAAATATATGCATTAGCCCAGCATTAAAAATGACTTTGTGGTGTGAGGATAGGCGGGTGGGGGGAAGTAATGTTGGAAGGACAAAATTCCTCCTTTCCAAGGGGCTATAGTACAGTTCTCTGAGCTTTTATTCTGCCTATGAGCTATCAGCCTAGGAGACCTCCTTGTACTAGATCTATGTAACTGTGATCCTACATTACTGCTTCCAGTTAATCCACCATAGCATCTTCCCACTTTATGGAACTGGCTTAGATTTCTCCTTCAGTACACTCTCTCTCAGACTGGTCAGTCAGTTTAACTGTTACCTCTCTGTGACTCTAATATCTGTACAGCTAGACTTCAGAGATTACTGCAAAAGTTCTTCTGATAATTTATTTGTAATTTTAAGGGCATTAGCTTTCAGTATGCTTTTTAAGGCTGTGCAAAATGGCACCATTCTGTTTTGCCTTGAGTTTCAAGGTTTCGATGGAACAGCGTTCCATTTTGAATTTCATTTTGATTCAAAACAGCTGTTCCATTTTGCTTCATCAAAACAGTGAGGCTGTTTTGATGCTGTTTCAATGTTTCATTAGGTCGGGCTGGGGGCAGAAAGCCCAGCTGGGCTGACTTCCCATCCCCCACGCTAGATCTGGCTGGAGGTGGGGAGTTGGCTGGCAGCGGGGAGTCGGCCCAGCTGGACTGACTTCCCATCCCCAGCGCTATGGTCGAAATGTTTCAACTTTCGATATGTTTCAACTAGCCTCGTTTTGTTTCGAGGCTGTTTTGAAGTCCATTGTTTCATTTTGATTGTGCTGTTTTGGCCTTGAAATGAGTTGAGACAGTGTTGAAACAAAATGGCCAGAGAAATTTCATACAGCCCTAATGATTTTATGCCCCTTTTGGGCTACTTTTTTTACAAAAAGTTTGGTGATCAAGTTTTATTAGTACAAGTGCTATCATATACCAAATACTAAAGTCCTGCACTTAACCTACTTGCAGACAGTGAATTCTTCATTCTTTTATGTCGTGCATGTCAGAATCATGTTTCAGAAGTTTTTCTTATCACTGTCATGTGACTTGTGTGAGTACTCACAATTTGGCAGTAGACTTTGAGTAGCAAAGCAAAGGGTAAAAAACTCACAACATAAAGATCTTGATTAGTTTCTACTATTATTTGCAGATGCTCTGTGAATAAGAAAAAATAAACATTGCCAGTGTTGTCACAGATTAGGTCAGCTCTTCATTCACATTTCCTACTTTTTTGTAAAATTGAAACCAGCTGAAAATGTCATTATATTTAATATTTATGATTTTCACTTATCTTGTGAAAAAAATATATTTTTATTGGATTGCCTTGGTTTCCTCAGAAGCCATTCTTTTTAGAATGTGTTGCTTTTTTGTTTTAGTTTGTCATATTTTGGAATATCCTTTTGTTGAGGAACTTTGCCACACTAGAAGTAGGATCATGTTCACTCTTAGAGTAACTTCTTAAAAAAAAAGCTTTGCTTGTGGGATACTCAAATATGTTGAGTGCCTTGATCCAAGCCCCATTTTTGTTGAAATTCTTCCTATAATTTATCCTCTGCTTCTAGTCTCTTTGTTCATTTATGCTTTATATTAAGATGACCAAAATAGGTTCTACTCATGAATCTGAACATGTGTAGGAGAGGAGTTCTAATCATTATTTTAAGATTTATATTTTTATTCTGAGAGGAGTTCTAATATTTATTTTACACATGAGATGTTCTAGTGAATTACCAACTTGGATTAATTTGCAGAAATGCTTTTTGCATACTGCTGTTTATGAGATACAGTGGAGTGCATAATGGCAGGCTGCAGGCTTTGCTTGTCTTATGAGCATGTAATTAATTTCCTTGAGCTACTCTGCAAAGCTTTTTAATATAAATGGTATTAAAATAATTCAAACATTACTAGAATGAAACAGACCACAGAATGATGATCTGAGAGCTTCAGGAGTTTGAGTTACACTTGCTGCCTCAGGAACTAAACTAAATAATAATGGCCACTGGACCACTGTAATAATATACACCACTGCATCAAAGGACAGTTCTGTACTCTATACTGTATATTGAAACAAAAAGAGTTTAGCCTTTCTCAATGGCTTAAATAATCTATATTTCAGATGCCAATGGAAAAAAGAAGTGATAATGACCTGACAAAAGACATTAGTAAAAAAAAAAAAATAAGGATAACTTGACATCTAACAATAGCTAAGAAAGTACAGGTTAGATGAATGGATTATAAGGTGGATAGAAAACTAGCTGCATCATCAGGCTCAAAGGCCAGGTACACTTTACCAATATAAATGATCAGAAATTAGTCAATACTCATAACAGAACTGAAGTTTGACAAACAGAAACAGTCTATACACGTAACAGAACAGAAGTTCAGCACGCAGACTGGTTTAAAAATGGTGGAACCTAGCTACTTCCTAACCGAGGGTTAAATGTGTGTTCTGTTTACTATTCTGTAAGTGGCAGTGTTTAAGTTAAAACCACAGAATTTAGATCAATTCCTCCTTGGGTTTTTTGAATGCCTAGCCAAAGGGTAGTAATCAATTATTTGATGTCTAATTGGCAGCCTATATCAAATGGAGTGTCCTAGAGGTCAGGTCTGGGGCCAGTTTTGTTCAATATCTTCATCAATGATCTGGAAGATGAGAAAGGGTGCACCATCAACAAGTTTGCCGATGACCCCAAGCTGCGGGGAGGGGAAGTAGTAGATACACTGGAAGGTAGGGCTAGGATTCAGAGAAACTTCGAAAAATTGGAGGATTGGACCGAAAGAAATATCATGAGGTTTAATAAGGACAAGTGTAAATCCTGCACTTAGGATGGAACAATCCCATGCATCAGCACAGACTGGGGACTGACTGGCAACTCTGCAGAAAAGGACTTGGGGGTTACAGCAGACAAAAAGCTGAATATGAGGCAACAGGGTGCCCTAGTTGCTAACAATGCTAACAGCATACTGGGTGCATTAGTAGGAGTGTTGCCAGCAGATCAAGAAAAGTGATTCTTCCCCTCTAATTGGCCCTGGTGAGGCCACATCTGGAGTACCGTGTCCAATTTTGGGCCCCTGACTACAGAAAGGATGTGGGCAAATCGGTGGAAGTCCAGTGGAGAGCAGCTGAAATGATTAGGGGACTGGGGCACATGACTTATGCGGAGACACTAAGGAAAGTGGGCTTATTTAGTCTGCAGAAGAGAAGACTGGCGGGGTATTTAATAGCAGTCTTCAGCTAGCTGAAGGGTGGTTCCAAAGAAGATGGAGCTAGACTATTCTCATTGCTAGGTGGTGGCAGATGATATAACAAGGAGCAGTGGTCTCAAGTCGTAGCAAGGGAAGTTTAGGTTTGATCTTAGGAAAATTTTTCTCATGAGAAGGGTAGTATAGCACTGGAATAGGCTACCCTGAGAAGTTGTAGAATCTCCATCCTTTGAGGCTTTTTAAAGACACAACTAGACAAAGCCTTGGCTGGGATGATCTAATTGTTGTTGGTCCTGCTTTGAGCAGGGGGGTTGGACTAGATAACCTCCTGAGGTCCCTTCCAACCCTAATTTTCTAGGATTCCTTGATTCTATGAAATTAATGTTGAGAAGACCTTTGAAAACTATTTTTAAGTGAGTGTGTGTGTCTGTCTGTGAGTGAGTGAGTGAGCAAGAGAGAGAAAGAGATAGTCCTTTCTTTTACAATTTCCCTTCTCATAACCTGTACCTCAATACAAATGTGAAACCTGTGAGCATCTACACAGAGTAGAACAAAGTGTAAAAATGTATTTATTCATTCATTTAAAATCATATGCAGGCAATTCCTTATTTCTGTGGACCTAGATTTCTTTCTTATGGAAAAACTCATATGGGGAAGTTATAAAATACAAATCTTCATTAAATTGTGCTTGAATAGATGTTTTCCTCAAGTGTTCCTTCAGGAGCCTGGATTCCTTTCCCAGAATCATAGCCTCCCTACAAAATCTACACAGTGCTCTGGTCTCTGTCTTGCCCTGCTCCCTTGTAGGTTTCCCCAACCTGACAACTTCCACTTGACAGGCATACTGTATGACAAAAGGGCACACTGTGGTGCAGAAAAGATTAGATAGCTTGGAGTTAGCACAATTTAAATCAAAGTGTGTTGATGTGAGGCATATAAACTACAATATTCCTAACTTTTTCTCTCTTTGCTATTAAGGCCTTGTGTTTTGTAAGTGAGAGGCAGTATTGCCTCAGAGCTACCTTACCTAATTTTTGAAGCAGTTTTTTCTAGGCTACAGATAATATAAAAATCACAAAATACAATCCAGTGATCATCTGATTCTGGTATGCTATCATTCACCTTCCAGCATAAGGGACTGCCTTTTCGCTTAAGTTCCATTGAGATTCTTAAAGTCAGCTGAAAACAACAGCCTGCAAGTACTATCTGTGTAACAATGGTCCCCCTTTACTTGGGAAAAAGAGGTAGGAGCTCATTCTCAGTAGTAGTTCCTCAGTTTTGAAACTCCCTCCCCCTGAAGGCTCCCCCAGAGCCTCAACTTACACATCTTTTAGAAGTAGTGTAAGACCTTATATGTGCAGACTTCTAGCAGTCATGCTTAAGTTTTGGAAGGGGTGACTGGTGCCTTCTGAGTCTGGAGGGGCACACTTTGTGGGCGGGCCCAGGGGTGGGCCAAAAGCCCCATATCCACTCCTATGCTTCTGTGCTGTGACTTAGTGCCCCCTGCAAGCTGTCAGCCCACACGGCAAAGAAACTGCCCCATCCTGAGTGGTGCTGAGTCAGGGGACAATCTCAGGGGGGCATGTGCCTCCCCCCTCCATGTCTTTCCCACCAGTTGCCTGTGAGTTTTGGGATGTTGTCTGGAAACTATTTTTTCAGCTATTTTATCTTTTTTTAAAATTTGTTTTTATTGCAAGAACCGTGAATCTGTTTTGAAGAGGGCACATAGACATTGAACAAATAAATAAAGCATCCCTGGGACGCTTAAAATTACACTAGCTAACACACACACAAACACACACACACACACACACACACACACAGTTCTAGTGAGCTGTTAGAGAAGACATAGATTAATGTGGAACAGGAAAACTCTAGCCCTTCCCACTTCCACAGCTATTCACTCTACACAAATTACAAGCACAGGGAAGCCTCAAGGTTTTTGTGCCAATTCTATACCCTGGCACACATTTGTGCCCTACAGCAAGATTCCTGTGACTAGCTATGCCAACTTTAGCTACTACTTTGTGTTTCTACTACAACATACAGTGGGGAATCTGGTCCTTTTTTGCTAAAAGTGAAAACTGAACTCAATTATTGAAGTTTAAAGTGAATAGCTTTTAACTCCACTTCACATTTAATTCCATTTCACATTGGGTGTGTTTACATGTGCAATTAATATGACAAACTCTGGTGCAGTTTTCACTTGAATTTATTGCTCCCAGGTGCCACATTTGAACGTGTGCCTGGGACCACAGCACATTGAGCTTGGTTGGAGCATCCTTGACTGGCCAGCATCTTCGGGGCTCAGCCTGCCAACCTGGTGCTGCTCCAGCTCAGCTCAATGTGTTGCAGAGGGGCTGGATGTGGCACAAGGGTGCTCCATTATGGGGCTAGCTGGCAGGCAGCCTCCGCCCTGAAACACTCTCATACCTCAGCCAGCCCCATCAGCATCTACACATGTTGTGGGATAATACTTGTGTTTACAAGTACTATCCTATGGTGGCAGTTATTAGTTTACTCCAGCCTAATAGGACCCACATGCAGACACTGAGACTTTACTGCAGAGCTAATTACTCAACTCCACAGCCAACTTCTTATGTAGACATGCTCATTTAGATCTAAATGTGCTCATAACTAAAACTCTCATATCACCTGACAGATTATTACTTGTTTTTTCTCATCTTATTACCATGTACATTTGTACATTTGTTTTTCAGTAATGTAACTGGAGCAAGGCAAGTGGGGCACTAGAGTGCCTACTACTGAGAAGGTGGCAGAATCACTCCCTGACCTCAGCAATCTTTGCAAAAACACATGCAACCCTGTGCTGCCCTAGCTCATCCATAGGAGCTGAACAGGGCAATTCCACACCCAACCATGGATCTGGTGGGGCAGTCAGCTTCCAGAATGGTGCTCCCCAGGGAGTTTTTGTATCATCAGGATCATCCCTGCACTCAGTAACATATTTGGGAGGTGGAGGAGTGGGGAAGTGAATGGGGCACCAGGGACAGCCTTCATGGAGCCCAGCCATAGGGCTGCAGCAGACCAGTGGCTGGTAAGACTTTGCTTTCCTTCCATTCCCCTCCCCCTTACAATCATAGAAAGTTTGGGTTGGAAGGGACCTCAAGAGGTCTTCTAGTCCAACCCCCTGATCAAAGCAAGACCATCTAAATCTCCAGTTGGCATACCACACCCTAGGTGCTGAAGGATCTTGTTATGCCTCTGCTCTTTTCTTCTGGTTGCCATAATGCAATTGAGAGCTCAAATTCATTAAGGGGGAAAAAGAATCAGCAGATTATTAAAACAATTTGCTTTTCTCAGCAAGTAGAAAATTCTAGAGGTGACATCAGAAGTTCCTGTGTCACTCCCTAGAGAGCCTGCTGGCTTGGGGGAGCAGGGCAGTTGGCATTTTGCAACAGGATTCTGAAAGTAGTGGGAAGAAGTCTTAACCATGGAGAATCCAAGAGCAGTCTGTAGTTCATTACTTTGTTACATTTCAACTGTCCTGTTTTTCATTCATAGAAAATATCTCATCTCTAACTCTATTTACTTCTCTACTAATCAACAATGCCATAGGTCAGGGGCTAGCAACCTTTTCCACACTGCAGGTCAAAACTTGTGACCTGGCCTTCTGCAATTGAGCCACAAAACTTCTTTCTGAGGAGCTAAAGCTGCTTGCACTTACCCTCACTGAAGATACCCAAGACCTATCAATGGGGGTAAACATAAGAATTTATCCTCATTGCAGCTGTGTGCTGCTCAGTCCCCTGGCTGCCCAGGGTTGGGCCAGAGCTTAATTCATTATGCCTCACAATGGCCACAAATTATGATCTTTTCAGGGACTAGTCAAAACCAAATCTGAAATCTGAACACCTTTTAGTTCCTGTGAACCTGAGGTGAAAAGGACCATACTGAATCCCTGATTTTGAACCTACTTCCAGCCTTTTCTCTGCTGTGCTAGACGAAGAAAAAAATGTGGGAATGTTTTTCTTGCATCTAGTTCAGATGAGACCACAGTTTTATATCATTAAATGCCTATTTTTATGACATTGCTAGTATCTTTGACTGTAATCTCAACAAACAATTAATCTTTCTGTACAAATCCCTGTTTCATTCACTATAAATTGTGTAACTTTGCAACAAGTGAATTAGGAATTCAATATATGACCTCCTTTACTACCCACCACTGATTTATTCTGAGTGCATTGTCCAGAATGTACATTTAATGAGGCAAGGGTTTTACAGAAAAAAATAGTTTGTCATCATGTAATTAAACACTACATCTTAAGCTACACATACAAGGGCTGATTTAAGGTTCTTGGTTCTGATGTTTCTGAAGTGCATTGAGTTTAGTTTTGCAATCTTTTTACATAGTTGTTATGTAATAATGTTCTATTTTAAAATTTAACTTACATCAGGAAAATGTGTCTTTAGACTATTTGGTTTATGGTGTCCTAATTTTATTATTTCTTACACCAAAAATAAATTTAAATAGGAAGCTTGGCTCAGAATGAGTGTTGACACAGAGACTTGTATCAAAGTAAACGATAGGGTGAAATACAATCAGTTCAAGTATTTTGGTGTAGTTTATAGGCAACATATGGTCTCACTATACAATAGTTTTGTCTTGTGTTTGACACACCAGTCTAAATCCTGATCCTATTGAATTCAAGCAGTATTTAACTATTTGTTTAGTGGGCAGTACTAGTATTTGACCATACAACGTTGTTGAAACCTATGTAGTCAAATGACTTAATCTTAAAATGGTAAAATTGTATGGTCCTTACTCAGGAGCATATCCAAATGAAACAGAAAGGAGCTTCCTTTTTATTCTTTTATTTATTTATTTTAAAAGAAAAAGAATGAGGGTATGCACAAATATATATTTTAGTCACTTTGAAGATTATGGGAAGCTGCTGCTTGCGGCATATGACAGCTCTTACGAGATCTATCTGCATTATCCTTCAGCATTACAAGATAACTAAATCACCCTATCTTGGATCCTGTCTGAAAAAGGTTTAAAGATCAAGCAGATGCATGATGCCTGTCATTTCAGAATCATACAGTTGTAATAGTTCCATTGCAAAATCTTTTATTGGTATCCTCTGATATCAATACAACTGTTATATCTGTCTTTACCCTGAATTAACAATTACAGGTCTCTCTCCAAACAATGTTCAGTTTTATTATATGTACAATGCTATTGGATATATCAGATTTAGATAATTTCATTATATAGACTGGGCAGTAGAATCATTGAAAGAGACAAATATGTAATACAATTATCTATTTAATTATTAGTTCCTAATGTTAGCCAAGAGATTGGTTTTCCCCTCCCCTGCACCTGCTTCCATCTAAATAAGCACAGTTGGGTAAAGCAATGTAATAATATTCACATTTTTGTCTTGTTTTACAACCATTCATGTCTTTGCTGTTATAGATTACTACAAGGTGTATGACAGTTATGAGTCAGGCACATAAAAATGTTTGAAAATAAAAATGAAGTCAGTGGTCAATGAGAGCAGACTGTATAGTAATGTACTTGGGGAAAAACAGTAACCGGTATATCAGAAAAAGCCTAGCCACAAAAAGAAACATGTATGTCAGCTATTAAACCAGAGTGTAGAATAATTGTCACAGAGATATTCATGGCTGAACTTAGCACTCACTTACCATGGTGGTTTAGGGCAGTTAAAATTAACCATACAAAACTCCTTTTTTTAAAAAAGTCATCCAGAAGTTTCTATATAAATGTTCTGTAATTGAGTCTCAATTTGGGTACATGGAAAATTTCCCCAAGGAAGGAAAATAATATAAATGAGTTTTATTCTTTTAGGTAGTTTAAGAGTGATGTGATGGTCCAGAAAATATGCAAGAGGAAAAGTTTTTTGGGGGTGATATATTTTACTTGACCAACTATGCATTTGAGAAAAAATTGGACAAGCTTTCAAATACTTGTCTAACTTATCCCAACTACACAGTTGGTAAAATAAAAGATATTTCCCTAAATAATATGCCCTTCACTCTCCCTGCAAATGATCTGGCCACTGCATTATGTAATTAAAAACTACATCTTAAGCTACAGACAGAAAAAGGGCTGACCTAAGGTTGCATTAGCAATCTTGATTCTGATGTTTAGACATTTAATTTCCAATTTGTATCCAGAACATTTAATCCAATAAAGAAGTATGACTTTTCCTACTGTTAGTAAATGGATGACTGAAAACCACAAAAATAATTTATTGACTCAGCCAATTACTTGTTTAAGGAACAACAAAAAAAAGGAAAAGAAAAAAATATTCAGAACAGACTGGCATTCCTAATTTGCTGTTAAACAGATTACATGTACCAATTTAGAAAGAGGATTTAGGGCAAATGTATTTCCTTACTGGCTTGGAAATATATATAAGCATTTTTCTAAGTTTTTAACAACTTTGAAGGTTCCTAGGGTGATTTCTGCCCCTGCCCTTTGATTTTCTCTGCCTCAAAGAAGTATTTAACCCCTTCTATATGTCAGGTCTGACATCAAGGTGAACCATTAAAAGAGATTTATATTTCTACACTGGCCTAGAACCTCACACCAGGATGAGATAACAGAACTGATCTTTTTTTAGTATCCCAGAACCAGATATTGCTACAGTTACACAATAGGTCAGAGAGAAATATTTATTACAATAATTGTAGGGGTTTACATTGTCAGCTGGTCAGGACTATGCTCAGGGAAGTCCCTCACCTCTCTTCCTGTACCTTTTCTGACTCCAGGGGTCCCACCAGTGGGCGCTGTTGCACTGGATTTATGACCCAGATACCTTGTTCCTCGTAGACCCAAACCCTCAGACCAGCCACAACTTCTTCCATTCAATAACAGACAAATGGGTACTTTGCCTCAGTCTTTCATCAGTCCCATGGTACGCCCATGCCCACTACGGGACACAGAGGTCCGGGTGAGGGAGATCCCCTACCCTCCATCAATTCTGACCTCACAAAGGAACACCTTGAGAGGCTGGATACTTTCAAGTCAGCCGGCCCTGATAATCTATACCCCAGGGTACTCAAGGAGCTGGTAAGCATCATAGCCCAGGTCCTGGCATGGATCTTTGAGAACTCCTGGCGCTCTGGTATAGTGCCCAAAGATTGGAAGAAGGCCAATGTGATGCCTATCTTCAAGAAAGGGAGGAAAGTGGATCCGGCTAACTACAGGCCCATCAGCCTGACTTCTATCTCGGGGAAGATCTTAGAAAAGTTTATTAAAGAGGCCGTCCTTAATGGACTGGCCAATGCCAACAACCTAAGGGATAGCTAGCACGGGTTTGTTGTGGGTAGGTCTTGTTGAACAATCTCATTTCCTTCTAT
>NW_017729029.1:79765775-79766312 GCF_001723915.1 Gavialis gangeticus | reverse complement strand
AGCTATGAGACGCTTCATCCTGGAAAAGCGCAGGCTCAGGGGTGATCTGATGGCCACCTATAAGTTTATCAGGGGTAACCACCAGGATCTGGGGGAATGTTTGCTCACCAGAGCACCCCAAGGGATGACAAGGTCGAATGGTTATAATCTACTGCAAGACCGTTTCAGGCTGGACATAAGGAAGAATTTCTTTACTGTCCGAGCCCCCGAGGTCTGGAATTGCCTGCCATTGGAGGTAGTTCAAGCACCTACGTTGAACACCTTCAAGAGTAAATTGGATGCTTATCTTGCTGGGATCCTATGATCCCAGCTGACTTCCTGCCCTTTGGGTGGGGGTCCCTTCCATCCCTAATGTCTATGAAATCTATGAGACACAGTGATAGTAGATACAAGTAATGCAGGCTAAGCAAACTACTACCCAGTTTCTACTTATCTAACAGTCCTAAGGCCATCACAGGGGGAACAGTATGCCTGACCAGTACATGAGTGCTACCTTGTGGTTCTTGCTTAAATGTCAGATGTCAGCAGCCTGGATGT
>NW_017729029.1:79758094-79760775 GCF_001723915.1 Gavialis gangeticus | reverse complement strand
GTTCTTGCTTAAATGTCAGATGTCAGCAGCCTGGATGTAAGGGTTGAGCCCTTGCCCCAGTGGGGGGTGGGGAAAAAAGGGGCTGGTAGTGTGACCTGTCAATGGTGACCTCAGAATCCCCAGTTGGGGGCATTTTGCTGCTCTGAAGTCCTTCCTTTTGTATTCTTTCTCCTCTGATGACTCTTTGTCTCTAGGTGTCATTGCTTTGTCTCCCTGTTGTCATTATACTGTCCACTTTCTGTTCTGGCTGCATAATTCTTTGTCTCTCAAACCCATCACATGCATACATCTTAACTTAGTCATTTACCGGTGTCTTAATGTAGGTATGTCTGGCCTCCTAATTTGGTCATTTCACCAAAATTGGAAATCCCAGGGGTTGTAGCTGGGCACTGTAACTAATGCCACCTTATCTCAGGTTATGGGTACACTGTTCATTTTTTCAGTTTCCCCACCCTATTTGTCTGCTAGCTCCAGACACAATGGGACTTAAAGGCTGAGACTGTGATACTTTGTCACAAACAGGCTTTTAGAAACCAATTAACCTTTCCTGTTCCCCTGAACCATTGTTTTAATGTAATATCTACTTTACTTCAAGCCAATTCCTAAAAGCAAATCTCTAAATATCATTGTATAGCCATCAGGCACCACACAGGAGCAGTAGCATTCATTCACAGCATATGTAGAGTTTGATGTCTGGGAATGCCTATATACATGCTCCGATGTGTTCTAATTAAAACACATTGAAGCAGACTCAATTAATCAAGTCTGCTCTGTGTTCTAATTAGAATGCTCTAGCATCACGCCAGCTTCATATGTACAAGTCCCTGTGGGTTTAAATATGGCTTCTGGATTCATTAAACAAGGTTTACTTAAAGCATCTAGCAACTATTTTTAAATGTGTGGGGCCTTAATACACATGACGCTGGAGCATTTTAATTAGAATGGCTCTCCAGGAACTGTTATAATTAAAATGTCCTTCCCCATCCATAAGCACATGTAGAGGCAGCCTGGATGGCTATACTGGGTCACTTTTTACCATGAATAGTAAACCAAGCTGAGTTATGGATCTTTTCAGGCTAATATGGAGGCTCGTGAGGAATATAGGTTATAGTGGAATTGTAGTTATACCAGAATTTTGGCTGAGGTGTGAAGTGAAATAGCATCACATTTAGTGAAAATCTACATAATTGTTACTTAGTCACCTTAAAAATGAAACAGGATATAGGCCAAAATTTGTTAGATCCATATGGTGGAAATAGTCTTTTATTCTAAAATGTGCAGGACATACTTTAGGATGTCAGTGGGAGCTCTGCACATGTAGGCAAAACCGTCTATAGGAGACGACATTTTCCATATGTACCTGAGAAAAGAAATTTGCCCTGAGAGAGTTCCTTTCAGTGAGGTTTTTCTTTCAATGCAGCAGTAACTTCTGTTTTAATGGAAAATGAATCTTGATGACAATGTTAGAGAATAAAATTTTCCAAGAAACAATCTGATACTGTATGCATGAAATATTCAATCAGTGGTACAAAAGATGGTGGCAATTGATCAAAATATTATGAGAAATTCTTGTTTTATTTTCTCTCTGCAGGCTCATATTAATTTATGCAAGATACAGTTAAACATTGATCAGAGTATTTTTTAAATTACATCATTCCAACTTTACGACTATTTGTAGAGAATAAATTATTATTTAGTACTGCACATTTTATGGACCAATTAAAATTTATTGGGGACCAATAAAAAATTTATTGGAGACCAATTAAAATTTATTGGAAATATGTTTCGAAAAGGCTTGACTTTTTAAGAAAAAATGTTACCCTATGATGATGAAATCTGATAATTGTTTAGGGCAAGATTAACTATTCATAAAATTATGGATAAAAGGAATTTTTCACAAATAAAATCTCTGCTGATATCATGAAAGTTTAAATTACTTTTAAAAAAGACAATTTTACCTTTGAATTAATTGGTTTAAACAGAGATGGACAAATATTTTAGGCATTTATATTTTTACTATAAACAGTCTAATTAAGTCTTTTTTTTTTTTTTTTTGGTAGTTTGGTAGCCACAAAGGAAACGGACAGTGCAAGATCTCGTAGCATGCCAATGTCGCCATCTGATTTTCTGGATAAATTAATGGGTAGGATGTCAGGCTACGATGCAAGAATTAGACCAAATTTCAAAGGTAATTTCTAAACCTAATTGTTTCTGTTTCAGTGAAAATTTTCTTTAATGAAAATATGTATTTTGGAGGAGAAAATTAAAAGCTAAACAAATGAATTCTCATTTCAAACTATGGTATACTCTATTTTCCTATGATGGACCTTTCTATCCCCGACGGGTCTTCGTAGAACCCTGCTCGTAGTGTGGCTCCCCGTTCGGGTGACCACCCTCTGCACCGAGCGTTGGTGTTGCTGCAGTTGAGTTGTCTTCCCCGCTGCACCGACCCCGCTTCTCGCCTGCCACGACTTTGCTGTTATCCCAGGGGGTGGGGCCAGCTCATCGGTCCTTCCGTGTCCCGGGTTGGCCTCATCGGTTACACATGGGGCTCCAGCCACCCCTACACCCCGGCCTCACGCCACCTGTGGTCTTCACCTCCCTGCACTGACTTAGCGCAGTGCCCACAGACTCCTCCCTCACCTGCGTAGGTGTCCCAGCTCTACGGCACAGGATACTTC
>NW_017729029.1:79738910-79753094 GCF_001723915.1 Gavialis gangeticus | reverse complement strand
CCCAGGACATAACCCCCCCCGCCAGCTGCCTTGTGGAGGTTTCCGAATTCGTGCTTCCCCGGTATCTGTCCCCCGCTGATGACTTTGGCCATTCCGGCCAGGCACATCAACATCTGAGGCCTCATTGCATCTAGAGAGGAAATCCGCAGTTACGTTATCCTTCCCCGGACGATATTCAATACGAAATTTGAAGAGCTGTAGTGCCAATGCCCATCTCATTAGGAAAGCGTCATCAGTTTTGGCCATATTAAGCCACTTCAAGGGCGCATGGTCTGTTATGAATCTAAATTCCCGCCCTAATAGGTAATAACGGAAGTGTTCCACCACCCATCAAATGGCTAGGCACTCCTGTTCGATGGTCGAGTACCTTGTTTCGGCCGGTAACAGTTTTCGGCTGGCGTAAGCCACAGGTCGGTCCACTCCGGTGTCCTGCTGCGTCAGTATGGCCCCGAGTGCTATCGATGATGCATCGGTCTGCAATGAAAAAGGTTTTTTGAAGTCAGGGGCGTGTATCATCACCTCATCACACAGAGCCCCCATGGCGTTCCAAAGGCTGTCTTATGGCGATCCTCGGGTCTCACTGGGATTTGCCAATAACCTTTGGCCAGATCTAGTGTTGATATCTGGCGAGCCGCTCCTATCCGTTCTACGAGTTCCACCACCCTAGGCATTGGAAACGCATCAAACGTGGCCACTTCGTTTACTTTCCGGTAATCCACACAGAGTCTTAGAGTCCCATCGGGCTTCCGGATCAGCACCAGAGAACTCCACCACGGACTCCATGATGGTGTAACAACACCTAAGTTCCGCATCTTTTCGACTTCTTTGCGTACTTCTGTGCTCAGGTGATGTGGTATAGGACGCCAGCGGTCTCTCACCACCACTCTCAGTGGTGTTCAAATTGCATGGAAGGTATCCCAGACCCATCCAGGTTCCTCAGAAAAGACCTTCTGAAATTCCTTAAGGAGTTCTGTCATATCCCGCTTCTGCCCCAGGGTCAGCTCATTGCTCACCTTAACTGCTCGCCAGGGCTCCATCCCCCTTAGTCCCAAATCCCAATCAACAGACCGCTACTCGGGGCCTGTCTCGTCTATAAAGGCTCCCCACCCTTCCGGTTGCCGCCATTTGCGCAGGAGGTTGACATGATAAATCTGTTTTGTCTTCATGTGCCCTGGGTGGTACACCTCGTAATCAACTGGACCCACCTGTCTTACTATCTCAAAAGGTCCTTGCCATTGCATCAGCATCTTGCTTGATGATGAAGGCAACAGAACCAGCACCTTCTGTCCTGGTTGGAACCCCCTCTCCTTTGCTCGCAGATCGTATCTATCTTTCTGAATTTGTTGAGCCTGTTTTAAGTTCCCCACCGCTATTTCCCGGGCACGTTGGACCCGGCTCTGGAACGCCTGTTGGTATTTAGATGGGCTAGAGACATCCCCCCGACTCTGTTCCCAATCTTCCCTGAGGATTTGCAACAAACCTCGTGGTTGATGCCCCAGTACCAACTCAAACGGGGAATACCCCAGGGATTCCGACGGAGCATCCCTGAGTACAAACAGGACCAACGGAAGCAAAAGGTCCCAGTGCCTAGGGTCACTCTGCATGCAGCGTCTCAGCAGCCTCTTCACGGTCCCATTCAAACGTTCCACCAGGCCGTTAGTTTGCGGGTGGTAAATGGAGGTCTTCAGCTGTTTGATCCTCAGCGTCTGACAAATGCCTTTTAGGATCCCAGACAAAGTTTCATCCCTGATCCGTTAATATTTCCCATGGCACCCCCATTCGGGATATCTATTTTACCAACTCCTCTGCAATACGGGGAGCCGTCACAGACCGAAGCAGAACGGCGTCCAGGTAGCAACTGGCATAGTCAATGAACACCAGAATATACTGGTATCCATTACTGCTACGCGGCAGGGGTCCCACGACATCCATGGCTATACGAGAGAACGGGAGATCAATAACTGGCATCAGTCTCAGGGGTGCTCACGGTGGCCGATCTTCTCTGGTTTTCTGGCAAACTGTACATCCGGCACATCTGCATGCTATATCATCTCCCAATCGGGGCCAGTAAAACCATCGAGTTATTTTACTTATGGTGCGATCCCTCCCCATGTGGCCTCCCATGGGTGTAGCGTGGGCCAGTTGCCACACCGTCTTTCGAAAACACTGGGGTACCGCCAATTGCGCTCGACTCTCCCCCTCCCCGTTCTCAGGTGTCCTTTCTTCTAAGTCGTTAAGAAATTGCTCCAATATAATCTTGTCCACCAATGCACCCATTGTGCATGTCGGTAACTTTACCCATTTTCCAAACAGGTCTCTAAGTTGTTGTAGTAAGCCTCTCAGTCGTATATCTTCAGGCCCTTTCTTGGCTCTAAACAGCCTCCGATAATGTTTGGCATCAAGCTTGAGGCGGTAAAGGATTGCCGCTTTCACTGCCCCCATAGTCTTGGGCCTCATCTCGGTTTAGAGATCGGTAGGCCGCCTGGGCTGGACCCACCACCAGGGCTCCCAGTTGGGTGGCCCAATACCTGTTGTCAAGGCCTACCACAATAGCCTGGCACTCAAAAGCTTCAATATAAGCCTCGGGATCATCATCCGCGGTCATTTTCAGCATACCCAGCATTGTGGGGTTGTGCTGTGCCAGCAGTCGTTGCTGGGATCCCACTATCTGAGTTAAAGCCTGTAGGTTCTGCGCTAGCAGGTCGGCTGGGCCCATCTCGGTGGGTTGCATCCTGATCTAACGTATTCCTACGATTTCCCGGCCAATGCACCACGTTGTCCCTGATGGGCCTTCGTAAAACCCTGCTCGTAGTGTGGCTCCCCGTTCGGGTGCCCACCCTCTGCACCGAGCGTTGGTGTTGCTGCAGTTGAGTTGTCTTCCCCGCTGCACCGACCCCGCTTCTTGCCTGCCACGACTTTGCTGTTATCCCAGGGGGTGGGGCCAGCTCATCGGTCCTTCCGTGTCCCAGGTTGGCCTCATCGGTTACAGATGGGGCTCCAGCCACCCCTACACCCCGGCCTCACGATACCTGTGGTCTTCACCTCCCTGCACTGACTTAGCACAGTGCCCACAGACTCCTCCCTCACCTGTGTAGGTGTCCCAGCTCTACGGCACAGGATACTTCCCACCACCAGTTCATCACCTGAACCTTCAGCTATGGCTTTCTCCTGGTGATTCCCCTCTCGGGAGTACTTCCCTGACCTATCGCCCACACCCTTATGATATTGCCCTGGAGTGATGTCCCTTGGCTGGGGGGGGGTACAGCGCTGTCCCCTTTAATCCTCCCCCGATGCTCTCTATTCTTGGCGGCGATCCGGCCCCGAACTCTCTCTCCAGGCCGGTGCGTCTTCAGCCTCACCCTCCTCTTCGGCACTTCCTGCGCCCCTTGCCGCAGCACTTACTTCCTGCTGCTCGGGATCTTTCTGGGTGCTCTTGATCCCCTGCTGTTTCCCTGCTCTGGCACCGCAGGCTCGCTCCACTGGGGATCTAGCTATCCCGCCTCCTCTCCCAGCCACTGGATGCTCTCGCTCCTCGGCTCCGCAGCTCCTGTCCAGCCGGGCTGACGCCAGGGCCCGCCTGGCCCGCTGTTCCTTCCTCTCCCTCCCCACCGCCCCCGGAGCGGCAGCCGCCATTTTTAAATCTCCCGGCCGGCGTCTGATGGCACCGTCAGCTGCCGGCTGCAGCTGTACGTAGACGCGGCTAATGAACCGTGCGGGCTCTCCCTTCCGCGCGGCGTCCTGCCCTCCCGGTGAGTTTTCCTGGCTTCCGTGGGTCCCAGGACACTTTCAAATAACAACAAAAAAACAATTCATCTGCATGTTGAAGTTCAGACAAAAATTGGAATACCTACATACTACTGAAATACCTAAATGCTAATGTTGTATTCTGATTATCTTTGAAGTGATATGTACATAGTCAAACCTAAATGTCTAAAAACACACACCAGATGTTCATATCAGATAATGTAAACAAAGAATTGAGACAAACTCAGAGCAGGGCACGCATTCTAAGCCATATACACTGCTTTATTGCCAGGCTTGGGAATGTGCAGGACAGGGATGAGTGAACAGGGTTTATTTCCTCAGCACTAGTCTCAGTGGAAACATAGTATGGACATGGCCTTAATATCCCCATGCTTCAGTTCTCCACCTATACCATTTTCCAGCATTTTTTAGTTTTACTATAAATTCTTTGGGGTTGGGATCACCTATTACTAAGTATACTTATAGTGCTTATTACACTAGGTTTCTAATCTTATTTGGGGCCTCAAGGTCAAACCACAATACTAATATTTCATCATTCAAGAACATCAGCACAAAGTCCAATTCTGAAGGTTTTTTAATATGGAACTAATAGAATACTCTTCAGACATATCTATACAGCAGGCACCCCCAATCAGCATACCCAAGAGAGTTTATAGGCACATATGCACACAACACAATGCTAATGCATTTTGGGGTGTACTATGTGCAGAACAGACATGCTCAACTTAATTATAGCATTCTTTGGCATGATTTTCTGACAATGTCAACACGCCTTTGTTGTCTATCAGGAATACATTGCAAACTATAATTATCACCATGATCTGTTGGAATGGAAACAGAACATGAAACATTAGAGAGTTCTTTCAGAATTGTTTAAAAATTATGTTAAAAATTTAAATGTTTTAAATGTTTTATTAAACAATTTATGGCATTTTAGAATTTGATTTGAATTGCTTTAATTAATTTGGAAATTCTCCAAATTTTCAAATATGCAGCAAGTGTAGAAGGACAAATCACTGTGACAAAAGCTCACAGCTTGCATTCTTTTAAATGCATTCTCTGTCTCCTAGGCCCTTTTTTCCTTGTTTCAGAAGGCTCTCTTTCCTTTATTTTCCAAGGCATATTCTGTAAATAAAGGATTTCTTTCCATTTCTCCCATCAGATCTTTTCCTCTCAAAATAAGACCATTCTCTGTTTTATATCGTTTAGGTCTTTCTTTTCACCATCATCTCAACCTTACCTCTTTTTCAGCACTGCATTTTATAATGATTCTAACGACACTAAGGATCATCAATTTGATTGGCTATATCCCTGAATTCTTAATACTTTCTCTTATTTGCTTACTTTCTTTGCCCAATCATTAAGGTCTAAACTACTACAGTTTAGGATTCATCCCCTGTAAAGTAAGAGAAAATATGAGGAGTGATAATAGAGTACCTGATACTTAATAAGCTCCTACGTTGTTTTTCTTTTAAGTATTTAGTCTTCATGCATATGTCTACAAGTTATTTTACTAGAACAGTCAAACTGCTTCCTAAAATTAAGGATTTAAAGGGATCGAACAGAAACCATATATATAATTTATTTTTTTAAATTTGCTTCTCCCTGGATATGTTTAAACATTTATTCTTGATTAGCACTGAAGTTTCTAAGAATAAATAATCATTGTTAATTGGAAGTATTTCTTAAAATCATCAGAAAGATATGAAATATTACTCAATGTACACTGGTCAACAATCTTTTAGAGATTATTTGCCAATACTAATGATGAGAGAATTCAAATGGTTAGCTTCTCACTTGTGGATAGGGAAGAGAAACATTTGTATTAAAAACAAAAGCTCATACTATCACATAAAACGTGTTGTCCTTCCAAAATTGTGTCCCTTTGTGTGTAGCATCTTTTAGTTATTTTAGCTCCTTGTTAAATCTAAGCTCAGTTACATACCATAGCTGTTGCCTTTAGTATGTAAACTTCAAGTTCAAGCTAAGGCAATTCTGTGTCATGCAACAAAGGACCTCAAGTAAATAAAAACAAGCAATGCAATCTCTGTCTTCTTATTCTTTGAATCTTCTAAAGTTCTATAAGAAAGTATATAGAAGCAAGGAGCTTAAGGCTTAGCAATTCATTTGGAGATTGAATTTTGGAGTTTGTCATGGATACCATGCAATGATAATCTTCTGAAGAGGCTACACTACAGAATGGGGCAGATGTTTAGTAATTAGTGGATTCGCTAGTGATTCTTGAATCTGTAATTCAAAGGACCAAAAGCCTTGTTTTGTAATCACTGAAATTTAAAGAGGCAAAAACCTAATTTGACATTTTTCATACTGCATAGCTGTCTAAAAGATTTACAGTGTGCACTTTTAGGAAAGAGAAGAACAAATCTGCCTAGAATGATTCAGATCTATCACTCAGAATAAATATCTTCTTGAATGACTTTGCCACTTTCTTGCTATTTTTATTATTCCAAGGCCAAGTAGTGCCAACTGGAACTTGGTGCCCCTTGGAATTTGTAACCTGTCAATAATTATATAAGATGAAATGTGTAGTATCAGTTCTGTTAAAATTTGGTAATTTAATCTTTTAATGTCCTGGTCATTGCAATAATATCTTCTTCATTGTTACAATTAATTTTAGAGTGCTTTGCAATTATATAAATACTAGTCTAGATATATACATGCTTAAGAGAAAATATAGCTTAAAAGAGCTGCAGAATCAGTGACCACTTCTGATCTAGCTAATAATATTAACATTGTGGAACCTGTTTGTCTGTAGACAAAAACAGCAGCAAAGAATCCTTGGTAATAAACTTTGTCCCATTTATAGGCTGTCAAAGAATAAGCAAAGTCTACACTCAATAAAAGCCAAAGGCTTCTGTATACTCCATGTCATTAATCAGTAGTGTTCATCCTTTTTTAGTCAGCAGGTCAGATGGGCAGTGCCCAGGCCATCTGCTGACCAGATCCAGCTGATGGTTGGCATGGGGCAGTTGAAGCAGGATGCTGCACAGAGGGGGCCAGGGCACATCTCAGCTCCATCCTGGCCCTGCAGGAGGGAGGGAGGGTCATGACACAGCCCCTCAGGGGAAAGGGGTATGGCCTAGACCCAAACCAGCCCCACGGAGGGAAAAGGGCTTGAGCTCATCCCACAGGATGGTAGGGAATGGGGTTTGAGTGATCCCCAACCTGATCCCATGGGAGAAAGGGGGCATGGCCCAGACCCATCTAGCTTGGGAAGAGGGGCATGTCTTGGGGGGGGGGGGGCAGCCATGAGGGCAGGGGAAAGGGCTCAACTTGCTGAATGGAGCTCAGAGTCTGGGAATTTGGCTACAAAGAGTAGCCATATTTATTGCCACTTCTCCCCTGCCACCAAATTTCCCAGTCCTTTCCACTAATCTGTGGGGAGCCCCCTGGATTGGATACCTATGATGCCATGGGCTGGATTTGGCCTGCAGGCTAGAGGTTGAGCATACCCATTATAAATTATTTGGTTCTGTAGGCATGAAGAAAATTCTGGGTTCTATATCACTGCTTTCCAAGTTTGGATCAGTTCTAAAATAGTTTTTTCAGTCAAAATGATCAATAATTACACTACAAGTTTTCATCTAATAAGAGCTTCAGGATCAGACCTTCAAGTGTAGGTCTTTTCTTCAGATGAGCATGAAAAGACATGCTATATGTTTCAGGAAAAATGTGATGGGCCATTATCTTCTTCATACTTTGGATATTTCTGCCAATAAGCATGGGAAATTTAGTGTAGCATGAAAACAGTAGATATGATGCCTTCATGTAAAATTTTATATTGGATGCTTTAAAATAACCCCCCCTTTTCAAGTAAAAACATCATTCATACGTTGTTTATCAGGTATTTCGACATTCCTCAAGTACAGTCAAATACAACAAATATTAAAATGGAAATTCCAACATGTTAAACCCAACTCTAGGTTTATAGTGATTTTCAATACTGAAAGATGTGTGTCTATTTCTCAAATATTATATACTGGTCTAGATCCTTAATTTAGTTGTTTCCACTTGACACTAAAATGAAGAGCACCATACAAATACAGCTTGTAATATTTTGACATAGGGGACTCTTGGTCCCACTACATCACTTCTGAGTTCTCCATTTCTCCAAATCACTCAGAAGAGCAACCTTTCTTTTGTATTAAATAAGATCCATATAATCATACCGATCCTTCTCTTCCGGACATTAGAGAAAATAATGTTGTTCAGCAGGTCCTGAAACCAGAAATATGAAAGCTTTTTTCAGTCTAATCCCTTCTTTCAAGTAATACCTTGCTTCTTTAGTAGGTAATGCTCTTGTGACAGTCATTTCCAAAAGGGACCTTTATTCTAACTTCCACATCCACTGAAGAGGACTTTCATAAGGAAAATCTCTTTGGGGAAACAATAGATAATAATTTTTAGCCAGTGGAAACAGAGTACATACTTGTCAGTCAGTATACGTATACAGCATTATGAAGGTATTATGGTAGACATGTTAGCACAAGTAACAGTAGCAATAAAAGATACAGTAGGATAGGCTTCAAGTCATGACAGAATATATACCCATACCCATGTCTCCAGGAGCACTTGTATACTACTATCACACCTTCATCTGCTGTATAGATGTACCCTGTCAGAGTGACAGTGGCCCCTTCTGTCAAGGTCAACAACAATAGGTCTCTGAGTGAGGAAGTGTCAAGTTCTTCTCTCCTTGACATCTTCTGTCAGAAGACTTGACTTGCTCCATTTAGGTCAGAATAAGCTTGACAGTTTGGCAGTTACTCCTTATATTGACAAAGATGATTTCATCAAAAAGCAAACAGACTAATATTTTTATTGTATTTTGATGTTTTTAAACATATCTTCATCTAGCATCTAACAGAATCAGTATTTGATTATACTCCTTCAAAGGTGCATGGCTTAATAGTTATTCCCTATAAAAATAAGAGACACTTTCTTTGGCATACACTTAATTTGGATCTTTGAACCCCAATGGGAAAATTCTCTCTCACCTAACAGCCAACCAAAATAAAGCTTAAGACTAACTCTGAGTTATGGACCCATTGTGTAGGGGTGCTTTCATTAACTCCCATGAGCATGTAAATACTCCTATTATAGGAACAAGGAGATGTTTGTTCAGCTCTGGAGAGCAATCCTGCTTCTATAATGGAGGTGCTTACATGCACCAAAGAGGTAACAGAAGCACCTGCATACTGTAGTCAGGTAACTCACTTAGTCTCAAGCTAAATTATGATAATCTATGAAGTGAAACAGAATCTTTCCCTGCCCCCAGTATGTGTTGTATTCCACATAAGAGTTATTTGATTTGGGCTTTTGTTCCTACTTCCTTAACTCCCTTATATTTTGACAAAACAGAAAAGCACTCCATTTACTATCAGTCCCAGCTTAGTTAGAATATTTTTATTCCCTCATTTTTAAAGGCAATCTTGTATGCTACCTGTAATTTAATTTATCACAACAAGAAACTATTAAGAACTCAAGAAATTGAATGTAACAACTTAGGATCACTTAGAAATACAGGAAAACGAGTTAGCATATATGTAAAAAAGAGCTTCCCTTAGTTATTAAATTTAGGCTATGCTATTTGTGTTAGATAAAGTATTATATTTAATGTTTAACTTATTTTTAATTATGGAACAGAGTTTCTGATACAGTAGAAATTTATTATTTATAATTGATATGACAGCATATACACTTTCAAATACTATATGAATAGTACATATGCTGTTGTGAATTGGAGGAAATAAGTGATTTTGAAAGGACAGCGTACAATAAACCATAAAAAATTACTGCATCTTGAGAATGACAGAATGAAAACTATTTATAAACAAATCAAATAATTTCACCACCCAGTACAGCTGTTTATTATGGTTCCAGGTGTTCCCACTGCCACCTGCCTGTGACTTTGGATTCCTCTTCCTACTCTTTCCCACTAATTCTCTGATCCAATCAAATCTTATGTTGAAATAGCATCTAGCAAAGGAGGTTGTCACCTGCAAAACTTAATCCATTTTGAACAAATTAATCTCTAAGGTGCAACCTTACTCTACATTCTTACTGAAATACAAAAAAAATGAAGGCAGAACAGGTTAACTGGAAACTAAATTATCACATTCCATTGATAAGTGGTTGGAAAAAGAAGAATTGGTGCCTTCCTATTCCTCAGATGTGCTTCCTATGTGTAGTCATAGCTGTTCATTTTACTGACAAAAGTATGTCTAGTACTGCACTGTAAAGCAAATATAGCCTGGAAAAAGGAGACCTGGTTCTTTTCTGGTTCATACATCATCAGCAGAATCATTAACTCAAGCCCTAACCTTAAACATGTGATACCAAGTGCGTTGCTTTCTACTTTCAGTAATCCCATTGACATCAGTCAACAGTGAAGCATCATCAACAACAAGGCTATTACTTCAACAAGATTACTTTCAGTGAGAAAATCCAGATGTTGGTATTAAATATTTGCAGATTTAGGCCCTAAATTCCAGAACTGGAGTGTGTACTACTGGTGATCAAATTCAACAAGTCTCTGGCTTGCCTTTCAAATTCCACTTTCAGTGGGTGCATCTACATGTGCACTTTACTGTCAGTTGACTAATTAGCTCTGTAGTAAAGTGTCACCATCTACCTGTGCACTCATATTAGGGTGCACTAAAGTAATTAACTCTGCCCTAGGATTGTAGTGTCCAGGGCAGGTACTATCCCACAGTGGAGTAATTTACATCACTGCAATGCACATACAGATGGTAACTGAGGCTGGCTGGGGAATGAGGGTGCTACAGTGGGAGGGCTATCTGCCCCCCAGACCAGCTGCTAGCCCAGGGCTGCTCCACTCTGGCTCAATGTGCTACAGTCCTGGGTGCATGTGTAAAAGCTGCACCTGGGAGAAATTAGCTCTGGTGCAAACTGCCCTAAGTGCTTAAGTAGATACATCCAGTTAGTAGATGTGGCATTAGGACTAGCAGTTAAAACCTTTATTTCACTTGTAAACTAAATTAATTTGCTATAGAAATAATTGAATGACTAGAATGAAACTCCATGATAGCATTTTTCCAGTCATTTTTAGAGAAGTAGGGTAAATCTTTCTCTTTGAGAAGATGATTAATTTCTTAGATGTTACACTATGAAATAATGCTCTGCCAATACAAAGGTTGCACAGATTCAGGATGAAAATATGGCAACTGTTGATTGAAGGTAATGGGACTACTCCTGATAACGTGCACTCTATTTTGTAATAAATGGTAGCAGAATGAACCTTAAAATTCTGTGGATGTCATATAAATTATAAGAGCCTAGCATATTCTCTACTAGGCTCAGAACAGAAAGCTGTAATAATGGGCACCTATACGCATGTAGCGAGACTGCTCTAATGCACTGTAATTACAATGCATCAAAGGAGACTCAATTAATCGAGTCTGCTGGAGCATGGTAATTACTGCATTCGAGCAGACTCTATCATCACATGTATTAGTGTCCCCAGGCTGAAAAATAGTGGCACAGGCACTTTAACTAAAGCTCATTCAATGAGCTTTAGTTAAAGCACCCCTGCCATTATTTTTTAGAACAGGGACACTGATACACTCCGGGCACTTCAATTAAAGCAGCTCTCAGAGCTGCTCTAATGTGCCCCCTGTCCCCACTACCACCTCCCAGACCACGTCTATAAATGCATAGTGTCTTTTTGTTATTATTGGTAGCAGGTAGGATTAAAAAATGGCAAATCTGTGATGTAAGAGAGAAACTTTATTTCCAATTGCTGTGAAGGATGGTGATGTATATCATTGCACCAAAACTAACAAATAAACATTGTTTTAGGATAGTTATCTAGTATAACCCCAATAAAAAAAAAACAAAAAACATTCATTCTAGTATGTGATCTTCCTTCAAGGTATCATGATATCTTTTTTTTGCCCTGAGCTTGGAGATTTGCTACAAATGGCAAAACAATTAGTGAACCTTTAAGAAAAAAAAAAAAAATCAACCTTATAATATTTCAAGCAGTTGAAATGACATCGCTAATCAAACTCTCTCACTTCATTAAAAACAGAATTCTGAACATAGCTTTATATTCTTCCAAGTCATTCAAACCTTGTTTTATCATAGCTCACTCTAATATATTTTGAAAATCACACAAACTTTTGATCAGCACAGCAATGATTCTGGAAAAGATTCTTTTTTTTTTTTCTTTTACAGGCCCTCCAGTTAATGTCACATGCAACATTTTTATAAACAGCTTTGGATCCATTGCAGAAACAACCATGGTAAGGCATTTTACCTGAAACAACATTTTAAAGTTCAAGTTCAACTAATTTAATGAGCTCAAGAACAAATTAAGGCCTCTTTTCTGTTGGAGCAAAAAGAATCTCTCTCTTTGATAAAGAAAGAACATTTAACTCAGTAGTAGATTTAGGTGATAGAAAATCTATCGTTTTATAGTTACCATGCTAGAGGATATATCTAAAATGATAAGGCCCTTTTCATGCCTTCACTGCTGTCTGTCATCAAATTCATGGTTTGTAATTTTTATATTTGAATAATAAAAGTTATTAAAGCTCCATAGCCTCCATCAAAAGTTATAAATTATCGAATGTCATTATTAACTACATTGTTATGCTATTATATACAACAGATGTGTAAAAGATGAAGACACACACTTTAAACAAAGAAAATTTTGATTTTACAGTGATATTATATGTGGTATATCATAATTAAACATTGCACCAATGTATAGAATGTTATTGTGAAGTTCTAAATAGGGTACATAGCATTTAAATTTACCCTGACTCTTTGAATAGATTGATGATTGGACTATCATAGGAAAGCCAGAGGATATAGTACAAAAGCTGGTTGGAGTCATGAAGGAAATTACAAAAAAAATGAAACTTAAAAATCAGTAACAGTATAACCTGTTTATATATAAGGTTTATATCTTTAAGCCTGTGAAACTCAAATGAATCAGAATGAAGAAATACCTTAATAAAGTACAGAAATGTATTTTGAGGATAGTAATGGAGAATGTGTGGAGAAGATGGAACAAGGAATTGCAGAAAATCTAAAAAGAACCTACACGTAAATGTAGTATTTACTTGTATACCACGTCCCTGAATATGTAACAAACCCTGTTTTAGTAAAGTAGAATTAAGAAAAAAATTCTAGACTTTTACTGGCCATAGCTCAGGCTCACTATGACTGAATTCTCCTAACCATACGGAGTAGCTGGCATTTTCCAGGGTACATTTTGAACCTAACAAGTACTGCCTTGATTTTAATAAGGTTGAGAACCACTGTTCTAACTAAACCAAGCAGAGCAAAATACAAATTAGGGAAGTCATAAATATTTATCTGGAAGTGCCTCTGACATTTAAACCATCAGTACTACAATGGTGTATACACCTAATGTGTCTAGTTTAAAGATGTTAGCCTATACCTTTAGCAAAAACAGCTATAAACTCTATTATATCAATGTACTGGAAATCTATACTGTATATGCTTTTTTTATAGTGATCAAAATCTCTGAGTTCCATCTGCTGTTTTGGTTATATATTACACAAGGAACAACTGACTAAAGTTAAAGATGGTATGTTAGACCAGTCGCCCACATTCTTTTAATGGCAGAATGAGCCCTGATACAAATCATTGCACCTCTCATACTACACACATAATATTTGTTACTCAAATTGCCAGTTGCTCAAATCACAAGCAAGACTTTATAAAGGACGATAAGGCAAGGTGCCGCGTTTATTGATCACATGAGTTAGACAGAGGTTCAGATGCACCATTCATACAAACACACACAAATCATCATACACATCATTACACACAGGCATACATATAAACAAAACAACCATTTATATCCACACATACACCAGATATAGTTACCAGCAATAGTTTCTCAATATCACCCCAGGGTGGCCAGCTCGGGCTTATTGAGTAGATGATGATGATTTGAAGATAGCAGATTTGAAGATAAACAGCTGGAGCAGGGTGAACAGATGCATCTGTGCTCTGATGAAACAGTAGTACAGAAAGAGACTCATCCAACTTGGCATTTTCAAAGTTTTTCTTTATAGGGATTGGCATCCTTTGTTTCAGTTCTTTGGGGTTTTTCTATACCCAGTTTCTATTGTTGTGGTTGTTCTTCTTCTGTCTTACTTTAGCCTTGGAGCTTACTTTAGCTTTGGAGTGTTCTTGCTGCACATCTGGCTGGATGGGTGCATTCCTTCTCTTCGTTATCTTCTTTGTGCTATAGGCCTAAAAGGGATTCTTCAGCCATTCATTAATTAGTTTACTGACTGGTAATTTACATTTGGCTCTTTGTTGCTCACATAAACATTTAAATCTTCTTCTCCTGTCTCTATGCCATTCTCTCACTATTCACCCTTTTACACGTGC
>NW_017729029.1:79732470-79733910 GCF_001723915.1 Gavialis gangeticus | reverse complement strand
TAATTTACATTTGGCTCTTTGTTGCTCACATAAACATTTAAATCTTCTTCTCCTGTCTCTATGCCATTCTCTCACTATTCACCCTTTTACACGTGCTCATACGTAAAGGCTATGCAGGGTTCATTCACTTATGTCAAGCAGAAGGATACAAAATGGAGTTTTCAAGTTGCTTACAGGACAAGACTAACATGGTTATATTTCACTATTATTACTCTCTCTTAACATTAGCTACATTAGTTCAGTTCATGCTACATATTTTTGGGATGGGGATCAGATCAAAATTGCACCTTTATTAGTTGCCCAGTTTCCCCTTGCATTTGCAAATTGAAAGCCAGGTGTGGCAGTCCTGCATGCGGGGCCAACAGTCAGTTGATTGTTGGTCCTGGCCCAGACAATCAGCTGTCTGGAGATCAAGGCCAACAATTAGCTGATTGTCAACCCAAACACTAGACAGTCCTAGGTTCACTTCACCTGGAGTTGTCTAGGCAGACAATCAGCTGACCGTTGGCCCCATCTGGACAACCCTTGGTCTTTTGAACCTTGTCCTGGTAAGAGCCACCAGTCAGCTGATTGTCAGAATTAAACGCCTGGCAGCTCTGGCTGAGTTTCTGGACAGGGATATCAGAGGCTTTTGCAGTGGATAGCTGAAGGGCATCCCCCACCGGGGACTTAAAACCCTTCAGGAACACACTGATCACAAGAAATCCAAATTAGGTACTTTGTTATCTACACCATTTTTCCATGCAAAGTTTTTAATATTATTAAGGTTGCTACAGATTTACACTAGGGTAAAGTGAGAATTGGGTTTCCTTGGAGTGAGGCATGGCACTGTTAGACCCATGTAGCTCCATTTTATGTTCTATAAGAGAATCTAAAAGCAAGAATGGGTAAGATAAAGATCTAAGTAGCCTAATTTAATTTGCATTTTGCTAGACCCTCCACTAGTTGCTTGTTTATACACTCCTATCTTCAGGTAACTTAAAGTAGAAAAAGAATCAGTTTGAAAGAGTGGGGAGAGGTTGGTATGCTTTGAAGGGGTTATTTGGAGTTGTTTAGGGGGTTGAGATGTTTTGCTTTAAGTTGCAAGTTGTATGTTGTTAAGAAAGTGTGTGTCTAACTGAACCTAAGTAAGCTGAACTCAATCTAGAAAGACTCTTTGTAGAGATATGAATTAAAGCAGTTTAAAAATCAGTCTAGACAAACCTTCATATTTACCTTTAAATAAGGTCCAGTATTACAGGTATTCTTGTATTATCCATGTATTGAATACCATTGTATTAACACCAATATGAGCTTTAGTTGACACTAGTGAGGTCCCTTGCAGACTTAGGATGCAATTACCAGTTAAATCAATCAATTGATTGTGGTCTTGAGACTAGGACTCACACCAGTTCATCAGTTTTCAATTTCATAGATTTCATAGACATTAGGGCTGGAAGG
>NW_017729029.1:79723758-79729988 GCF_001723915.1 Gavialis gangeticus | reverse complement strand
CCAATGACACCAGCGCTGCAGTCTTTGGTTGACTACGTGGATCATTTGCTGGTGTACTGGCAAATAGTAATGGCACCATAAGGATTGTGTGCCAGGGGCCTAAGGATTTCAAACTTTGGTCCATTTGTGCAAATTTGACAAGCTTGCACTTCTTTTATCCTGCATCATTTGAACTGGGAATTTAAAAGTAGCAGGAGGTTAAATTAATATTTTGGTGTTAAATCATTTTAGATCATCATTATTATTAATGTATCTAATTAAGCATAGACATTTCTTTTAAAGCTAAACAGCACAAAACCTGTTTGATTTACTTATAAAATTACAGAGCAGGTGTATTTCATTCTTAATTTTTAATGCGTCAGTGGAATTCTGAAGTTCTGGCCATGAAACATTTATGGGCTTATGCCAGTTAAATATAAGGTACATACAATATGAAGTTTCAGTCTTGCATGGTGCAGAGCACTGTGGCCCTAATCCAGGAAAGCACTTAAGCACATGTTTAACTTTATGAAGATGAGGAGTCAATGAGACTGCTTGTGAGCTTAAACACATGTTTAAGTGGTTTGTTGGGTTGCAGCCAAGGAGCTCAATATCTTACAAGATTTCTTGAATCCCTATAATAACATTTTCTGTACCATCCTTTTCAAATTTTAGTTTATTTTTTGGTACCAACTTTTAAACATTGCAGGGCAGTGTGTCTGTGCCCTCCCTCTCTATATACAGTTTCTTTTAGCAGCTTAAACTTGTACAGCCATGTTACCTTTCCAGACCCTCTTAAGATTTATAACAAGTTAATGTATGGTAGTCATTTAATGTACAGTAGTCAATAGTTCCCAGCAGTTATTCAGTTTTAATTTAAAGGATGAGAATGGCCTCGGTACTGACATTTCTGGCTACAGAGAAAAAGTGCTAAATAGATGAGGCAAAGACTGATAAGCATGGTGCACCTGGTTATGCGGCAGACAAGTAAGCCAGCAACAAAGAACATTAGGCACTTGAGACTATTATTGACCACATTAAAGAGTGTTTCCAACCAAGATTTTTAAGGATTTTAAAGGTAATCTTGTTACGGATGTATGACTGAGTAACCTGTAGATGAATCAAGATAGTATTGTCATTGATACTTGGAAAGAGATCTAAATGTTAAACAACATTGATACAGACTAAGATCCTTTAAAAGGATCTATGTCTCCTGCTTGTTCCTGCTAAGCCTCTGCTCATAGGAATTTCTTAACTCTGGCTATGTCACACTCTCTGGGTGGGAACTGACTGATCATTTTTCTGGGCTCTTAATAGCACCCAGTAAGGAGAGATTTTATATAGTTACAATATACATCAATATGCTATTGTTTACCTTCTTCTTGGTCAACTGCCTTCTGCCGAGTAACCATTCCTTGAGTTTTGTCAGCCTTCACCCTTTTGCATCTCAAGTTTTCATGCCACTGGCTGGTCTTAAAATAGAGCGAAACCAATATCCACTTATATAACTTAATAACTTAATGCTCTGTAGGTTTTTCAAGTTTTCACTATAGTACATGTGTTTAGTTGGCAGTCAAAAGTGACAAAGAATTGGGTGTCTTCCTTTGGTGGAGATGCATCTAACAGTTCTACCTAATAGCTGCCTTAATTTGTTAGTGTTTACATCAAATTATTAATGTTAGAAGTATTCCTTTAGGTCTTTTTGCACTATAATAATTGCAGCTTTCTGTTTGCCAGGTCATATAAAAATTGACAATCTGCAATCTACAGATTGTTTTGTAGTGGATTTAAAATCAGATTAGTATCTTCCCGTATTCTAGCATGATCTTTCTTCTCTCCTCCTGACCCTAAGTCACAGAGCCAGTCACAGACAAAGGTCTTTCAAATTCTGCTGGGCCAGCAGCTGCCCCGTTTGTTACACGAGCAGATTAATCTATGCAAATCCTCTTTCTGAAACAGCATTATCATCTGATAGTTTCATTTCATCTTCCTCTTGCACAAAAGTCATCATACATTCTTCATGTCACATAGTGACTAAAGTGTCTAAAATGCAGTTTCTAATTAAAAAAAATACATTAATAAATAGCCCACAACAAATGGGTTATAATATATATGTAGACAAAGGGTGCAACCCTACGAGTGTGCATGTGCAGTTTGCCACTGCACTGCAAATATGTGCCACTGCTATTTGTCCCTGGGGAATGCACATTCCCATTCATAGGGATGCAGCCAAAGTGTTTAAAAGAATACCTTAATTTCATTTATGTATAAAGTGGGATTAGCAACATTAATTTACTCTAGTAAAATTGTGCTGTGAGATTTTTACAAAAAACATGGAGAACCTTTAAATTAGTTATTAGCTTTTCATTACACAGTAGCTGCCCCACACAGAGCTAATATTTGATATGTGTATTTTACATCAAGGACTCAAATTTAGTAAGAATCTTAAATCATGCTGGCAATAGTTTAATTAAAAAAAAAAGTCTTAGGTATCCAACTTCTACTTTAAGCACCTAAATCCAACTTTTAGGCACCCTTAAACCAGCAAACCCACTTTTCAGCTACTATGTATTTTCAGATGTATGTCAAGACCCTTAGGCATCTGAATTTCTGATGTGGCATGTGTACAAAACTACCTGTGTCCTGACACCTCTAACCATAACTTGAGGATGTTACTAGCAAATTGGGTGTCTTAAATAGACAGCCAAGAGAAGATAGCCATAGGTTCCACTTCCTAAAACGTCCTAAAACAGCTAGAGTGCATACTGAAAATATGAGTCCTAGGCAAAATCCCTGTTCTTCTGCTTTTTTTTTTTACTGCAATTTCATCTGGGTCCCTGATGTCCCAGATACTCAACCCATTAGGCTATATGTTGTTCAGAATAGTCTCACTCTGGGTTTTTACAATTTTGTATTTTATATAATATGTTTAAATATTCATTGGAACAGGGACTAAAACCCAAGTGTTGAAGATGGGTGACCCAGACACTGGCCAATAATACAGTCATTCTCTATTGAATGTTTAACTGGAAAGGGTCTCCTGGGCCTTCATATCCATTCCCCCACAGTCCACAGCCTTATTTTGTCACATTCCAACTTAAAACCTATTAAGGTTGTGTGTCTACACCATACCTATTGAAAGGCTGTTCCAGATTCTTGAGTCTCTCTGATGGTTAGGTCTAGACTATATATATTAACCCTTACTCCATCTTTAATCTCCACTGCTGGTCAGGCAGATGAAGGATTTGAATCTAAGACACACAACAGGTCTCATGGTGATTTACTCATGGGGCATAATGAACAGGAGCCAGCACTCCTAGCATCAGTCAAAAAAACAAGACAAAAACCCCAAAACAGCTGAGAGCTTACAGCTGTGGCTATCACGTGAGGCATTTCTACCCATTAGGATGAGAAATACTATTGTCCCTGGCATTCCTTCTGGCTAGATTAGATCTTCTGCTCATCAGGCTGATGATATATACATTAAAAATTGTGAGGTGTTTAGATACTACGAGAGACAGGTAACTTAGGCAGATGTTATTGAGAACTACAAAAGATAAAACCAACTCATCATCCAGTCATTAAATAGATGCATTTCTCCTGTTAGAAGACCTTTTTCATATTGTAGTTTGAACATGAATATATCTGTATAAAATTTTACATGGTTCTATTTGTTAACTTAGCTACAGGGTATTCCTCACATATTCTGCTGTGTCTAGCAACTATTGTTCTAGTTACAGATATGGATCATTCTTTTTGTGTCCCAGTCCAAAGCATCAAAATATTCTTTTACTTTATGAATATATTAATTCTACTGTAAAAATTATCCATGTAAAAGTACAGTCTAGAGACCAAGCCATGGGAAATCATTTTCAGATACCCTTAGTATAGCTGTCTGTGAATATGCATTTAGCTAATGGGTGTTAATCTCATCTTGATATATGGGGATTTTTGCCTTTAGCTCCTATTTGTGTTAATGGGAGTGAAATCCATAAATCCCTATCCATCAAAATAAGAATACACCCTGTAGCCTTCATTTTTGCATGAATGTACAATTTTCTGAAACTCAATTAACAGAACAAAATCTTTACTATGTTAGAATAATGTTAAGGGTGATTCTAAAAATAAGGAAAGCAAGAACAGACATTGTCATTTTGTTCTCAATTTGGTCTAGCTAGTAGTTGTACATTGGAAGAGCTTTCCAGTATATTATGAGTTCCCCCTTCTTTCAAGAATTTGTGTTCAACATTATTTTTACATACAATTTTTTTATATCTTTTTTGTATTCTAATCTTTTAGATGTTCAATTTTTAACTAAGATAGCACACAACAAAAGGATGAACCTTTTGAATAAAATTTACATATGCAGTATATCCACACAAGAATGAGACAGCTCAATTTGGTTTTAAACATTTTTATTTAAAAACAAATCCTTTAAAACAGTTGAAGTAAAACTGGATCAATAGATTATAAAAAGAAAGTTATAGCATTTCATACAAGATCTAGTTAAATCTAATTTCATGGCAAATCCTAGTTTATTTTCTACGCAAAATTAGATACTCATTATTCTACATAGCTGCTATTAGCAGCAGGAGGGGCATTGAAATCATAAAGATGTATAAAGGCCAATATGGGCGTGTGTGTCCGTCCATTGACACTACTCTTCATGGATCAAATATGTCCATAGCTAGAATCCTATGACATGGGTCCCTATTCTAATTTTTCTTCCTTAGCCTGCTGAAAGACTGCATTGTAGACTTTTATTGAGTTACAGTCAGCCATTTTATTTGAGGCATTTTATTTTCTCCAACAGTGCAAAATAATCCTTAAAAATGCAACACTGGGCACTTCTACATGTTCATTAATGTGCAGTAGTTACTGCACAGTTAGTTTAGTACTTGCCTGATGAAGTACTAACTAAATGTGCAGTAACTACAGTTACTGCACAGAAGGACTGGGGTATAGGTTTTTTGTGATGCTTACTGTGCAGAAGCCTAATACTACTGTGCAGTAGCATATTAGCATTTTTTTCTCAGCATGCTACTGCACTGTGTTATTAGGCCACTGTGCATTAAGAGCCTTATGTAGATGAACCCATTAAATCTATTTCTTCTACCACAGCTCAACAACACAGTGGACACATCTACACATGTATTTGATCTGAGATCAGTTATTTCCAGGCAGGCAGGCATCTACACATGCAGGGATGTGGCAACAGATTTGCTACTTTTAGCACTGAACTGGTGCCACTTCCTGCAGCCCTGCAATAGGCCCCTTCTGCCACCATGGGGAGCTCCAGGCTATGGCTGCAGCTGCCAGCAGCCCTCTTGAAAAGCCAGCCCCGCTCTCTGCTCCCTGCCTGGCCACTTCCCTGGCCAAGAGCAGCATACACAGCACAGGGGCAGCACTCAACAGTTCTCGCCTCATGAACTCTGTCTCCCCACCTGACTTCTATACCGGGGAAGATCTTAGAAAAGTTTATCCTTAAGCCCTTCCTTAATGGACCATCCTTAATGGACTGGCCGATGCCAATATCCTAAGGGATAGCCAGCATGGGTTTCTTGCAGGTAGGTCTTGCTTGACCAATCTCATTTCCTTCTATGACCAGGTGACCTATCACCTGGACGAGGGAGAAAAAATTGATGTTATATATCTTGACTTCAAAAAAGCCTTTGATCTGGTATCCCGTGATCACCTCTTGGTGAAACTGGCCAAGTGTGGCCTTGGGTCCACCACAGTCTGCTGGCTGGAAAATTGGCTCCGTGGTCAGACCCAGAGGGTAGTAATAGATGGATGTCACTCATCATGTTGTCCTGTGACCAGTGGGGTCCCCCAAGGCTCTGTACTTGGACCATATTGTTCAACATCTTCATTAATGAAGTGGACATTGGAGTCAGAAGCGGACTGGCAAAGTTCGCCGATGATACCAAGCTTTGGGACAAATCATCCAGGCTGACCTGGACAGGCTCAGCAAATGGGCGGACGAGAACCTGATGGTGTTTAACACTGAAAAATGCAAGGTTCTCCACCTTGGGAAGAAAAACCTGCAGCATCCTTATAGGCTCGGCAGTGCTACCCTGGCTAGCACTATGGAAGACACTTGGGGGTCATCACTGATGAACATGAGCCTGCAATGCAATTCTGCAGCTACTAAAGCGACCAAAATGCTGGCTTGCATCCATAGATGCTTCTCAAGCAAACCCTGGGACGTCATTCTCCCCTTGTACTCGGCCTTGGTGAGGCTGCAGCTG
>NW_017729029.1:79720336-79723738 GCF_001723915.1 Gavialis gangeticus | reverse complement strand
GAGGTGGTTCAAGCACCTACAATGAACACCTTCAAGAGCAAATTGGATGCTTATCTTGCTGGGATCCTATTACCCCAGCTGACTTCCTGCCCTTTGGGTGGGAGGCTGGACTCGATGATCTTCCGAGGTCCCTTCCAGCCCTAATGTCTATGAAATGGCTGCTCCAGGCAGTGATGACCAGCAGCCCGGGCTCCTGCTGGCCAACATACTGACTCTGCTGCCCCAACACACTGACTGCTGGCTGGCCCATGGCTGTCTGGACCTTTCTGGTTCCCTCACGCACAGCGACTGTCTGAGTACAGGGGCATGGCATGGGATTGGGAGCTGCAAGGCTGAGGCAATGCCCCACAGCACCTGCAGGCTCTGGACAGGCTGCTGCTGGGGCTGGGCTGCAGGCAGTTGGAAATGGCCCTGGTGGTCAAAGGCTGCCTGGAGCAGGTCCTGGAGCCTGGCAGGCCTGACAGGAGCCTGCAGCACCCTCCAAGCCTGTAAAGAGTGGTCTGGCAGCTGTGCAGCTCTGCAGTGCCAGGCAGTGGTGCCGGAGTGGAGACAGGCTGGCACAGATAGCCTGTGGCCTGTCCAGGGAGACACAGGGGCCTAAAGTGGCCTCAGATCCCTGAATGTGTGCCTCAGGGGTCAAGATGCCTGCAGGCTTTTAAAGACCTGAGGCAGGGGTTGCCATAGAGGCAGCCCAGCCCTGGGGCAGGAGAGGCTCCCAGCCTGGAGCCCTGGGTCTAGCCTCAGGCCAGCCCCCCTAGTGGTGGGGCTGACCCCAGTTGGCATCTACACGTGTTTCTGTACAGTAAATAATTGCAAGTAAATTTGCTACCTGTATTTGCAGGTAGCAAATTTACTTATGATTAGTGTCAGTTACTGCACAGTAAGCGTGGGCATGTGTAGACGCACACGCTTACTGTGCAGTAAACTATGCTACTACAAAAGTAAAGTGTCTCATGCTGAAAGTCCATTTCCTGGATCAGCAAAGTTTCTCTGCACTTTCTCCAGCTTCAATTCATTGCACTTAAATATGGTTAACCAGAAATATACATGAAATGTCAGATGAAGTCCCATTAGTGCCTGCTGCAATGTGAGCCTTGTACAATGGCACTTAGGTTTCTCAGTCTCCAGTGGAAATAAAAGTATTACCCAAGACATCCTGATGAACAACTAGTTTAACAGAATTTCTAGTTATCTGACAGTCCTTAAGTCCATGGCCTTAAACTTTGCACTCTTGAATTTTATCCTGGTTTTATAACTCCGGTCCTGAAGATCAACCAGTTCTTTTAATATGGTATGTATCTTCCTCTATGTTAACAAAGCCTCCCAGACTTTGTCTCAATGGCAAATTTCATTTCAAAATTTCCTTTTTGTGCCAACATCATTAATGGAAAATTTTAAATAAGATTAGTCTCAAGAGCAATACTTGAAGAATTTCACTGGTAGTCTTCCACAGTTTCTGCTTATTCTTTCAGCCAAACATGTTGTTCTGGACCAGTTCTTGACCCACTTTAAACTTTATGCACTTAGTGCCCATCTTTTGTCTCTTAACTATGGTAATGATTTCCCATGTAGCACCATATCAGAGGCTTTACTTAAGTCTGGTTCCATGAGATCTATTATATTTCCTTTGTCTAGAAAAATCACTTCTTTCATCAAAGAATGCCATTACATTATTTTGAGAAGAATCACTTTTTGTAAATCCATGTTGCATTTTATCCTGCGTTCTATTTATCTCAATGACATTATTCATTCCTGGAAAATTCATTATTCATTCTAAAATCTTGCACTGTATTGGGGTCACACTAATGAAACTAAAACTGCCCAAATAAGTCTCTTCTCAGGATCTGTATTTGTGGAGGGGAATAAAGTGCTTTTCCGAGAACTGCCTGCAGTGAGCGTGGTGCTGGGGGTGTGCAGAGAGGCTGGGGTCCAGGGCTGGCCATCCAGGTGGCCTACAGTGGGAAATTCAGGAGCAGGTGGTTGGCCAGTGCCTCTCATGACCAGTGCTCAGGCCCCTGCTGGTGGAGGTGTAGCTCACTTGAGGCCCGAGTTGGGGTGGGACTTCACTGTTGCTGCAGCCACAGCTGGAACTCCCAGTGTCACGTGTCCTCTGCCCACCTTCTCCTCTGCCCAGACCTCATGGAACAGTTGCTTTGGGCCTCACAGATGTTACACAGCACACAGGCTGTGAGGATGACCAGGGCACTTTGCAGGGCCCCGTGGAGCGGGGCAGAGCAGCAGCGACATGGAGCTGGGTGGAGTGGTGGCTCTGCATCCAGCCACTCATTACCCCTCTCCCCCCCCTCCAATGCCAATGGCAGCAGCAGCTTTTTCTCGTCCAGGGGAATCAGAGCCTGGGTGGGGCCCCACATGGGCTGATTTGCCCCGGGCTCTGCACCCTGCTTGGGTCAGCTCTGCTTAGAATCAGCTCAATATGGTAGCTCCTTAATTTAAAACAATTGTGAGGAATGATATGATGACCCTTTTCTCCCTATAATGAAGAAATTGCATCAAAGGGCAATTAAAAAAACCAATTAATTGGTAAATCACAGAATGGATTCAAACATGAGTACATATATGCTGGGGGGTGTTGTTTTTTGGTATTTTTACTTTTTTCACCAGTAAAATCCTACACTTTTGAACATCTTTGTAGGTTTGCAAGTGATCCCTGTTTATTCCCATGCTTACAAAAATAGATTAACTTTAAACTGTTTGAGCCGTGAGTCGATAGATTTTCAAAATGTAATTTTATAGGAACATATGAAAGCTGATTTATTGGCACAATAGGATTAGTTCAGGCTGAAGATTTATGCCCTGCATTACTACCTAATGGAAATGCTGTGTGGGATCTCAATTTTCTCTTTGCTTGCTGTATTCTCTTTTGAAAGCTTAAATTTAAGCAGGGTTTTAGCAACATGACTTGGATTGCTTTTTAGTTGGATTGCACAGATAAAACAATGCCTTTTTAGGACTGCTGAATTCACAAAAGTCATGAAGGGGTGCTTTGAGTCTAAGGAAAAGTGCCTCAAGTCTAAAAAGGTTGACAACCACTGGTCTATAAGGTACAAATCTTCCCTGCTTTCTGCATGATTTCCAAATAACACAGCTAACTAACTACCTGTCTTTCCTGATGGAGTCACAAATATGGACAAATATCCAACTGTATTTAAGTTTAAAATCAAGGTTCTATGACATCTAGGTTGCCCTCCTTAGCCACGCTCTAAACTTCACATTTGCTGTATCAACTTCTAGATTTAAAATAGCTTATCATTTATCATCAAGTAAAAGTAAAAAAGTAAAAGTGAAAAGACCCTTTCCCTTAGGGGAGAAAGTCTTTTCACTTTTACAAAAAAAAAAAAAAAAAAATTAAAAAGAATACTATTTAGCTGGTAAAAGAAGGGA
>NW_017729029.1:79712656-79715336 GCF_001723915.1 Gavialis gangeticus | reverse complement strand
TCACTTTTACAAAAAAAAAAAAAAAAAATTAGAAAGTATACTATTTAGCTGGTAACAGAAGGAAAGTCTGCAGAAACAGTTAGTATGGAATCCCTAAATTATTTTTTCATCTGGTTGGATTACATTTCCCTCTAGTAGATAAAACTGAGGATGCTTCAAAAGTTACATAACTTCTTTGATATACAGCACTTGTATTACTGTGCACAAGCACTCAATGAAACCAGCATATTGTTAGTGCTAGCCACATTAAATTAAACGATAGCTTAAAAAAAAAAAAATCACTCCACATGAGCTCCACAAGATCATCTGAACATTGATCAGTTCAGGAAGGCTTGACTTTCTGCTTATCCACAAATACCTTCAGATGAGAGAACAAGTGTCTTTTTAAATGACTACTCCTTACTCACTACAGCAGCATTATCTTTTTTATACTAAGAAATGTCAGAGAACAACTTTGTTCATCATGTATGTTTACGTAATTGTCATAGAAACACTTTTCTATCTTTCTTTCTCTTTTTAAATTAAAAGCCATGTGAAAGGTTGAGTTTTAGCTCAATTAACTTGACTATGTTGCAATAGAATTTTTGCATAATGCAGTGGGAGTTTGAACCACATGTTTTCCATTAATAATGGAAGCAGTTATGTTCATATTGTAATAAAAGTGTACTCCTAAATATCCTATAGCCATAGCCACAAATAACCAACCAGAAAAGAGTCAGAAGGATGCAGATTCTGAAGTCAGGAGTTCCTCACAAAGACCCTGCCAATAATTCCTTTTCTTTTAATATAATCAGGGTGAAATACAAACAGAAAGATACTGGGGCTATGCAAAGCTTCAGGTATGGATTCAACTCAGAGGAGATTCGGCAGCCAAATCTCTGAATCCAAATCAAATCAGGGGACCAATTAAAAGGTCTGAACTGATTTGAAGCTCTCTGAATTGATCTGGAAAAGATTCAGAGAGCTTTGGCAATCCAGGCAGTCCCTGCTTGCTGCAGTAGGGACCTGGACCCAGACTCCATGCTGGTAAGTAGGGGGCAAGGGAGGAGAACATGGGGGAGACCCCTGCCAGGCCCCATCCCCTGTCTGCTCCCCCAGCCTCCCTGAGCACCCCCCCTCTCCAAGCCCCCCTGCCATGGCTACCCCGCCAGCCCAGCCCCAGCAGCAACAGTGACCACAGTGAACATTTTGAGAGAGCAATTTGGGAAGCCCCTAGTCATCCTCCCTCACATCAAAGAAAAACATCACGGTGTGATAGGTGACTGAAGGGGTGATTGCCCAGAAAGTGAGGGCTGCAGGGGCTCTTTAAATAAAAGCCCCTACTCACCAGCTGCTGCCAGGTGTAGGGGCAATCCCCACTACCTCCCACTGCCCCATGCTGCATGGGGGCTCTGCCATGAGTCCCCCAACCCCTGTCCACTTTTCTACCACCCCCATGGCTGCCCCAGCTCCCAGCCCTTTAAAACAAAAAACAAAAAAACCCAATAAACCTCAAACTCACCAATGGCTGCAGTCACCTCAGGGCTTCTGGGGTCTTGTGGCAGAGCCCCCCATGCAGTGTGGGGCAGTGGGAGGCAGCAGGGATCACACACCCCCACCAGGCAGGAGCCAGTAAGCCTTTATGGAGTTTTTTTTAAGGGCCAGAAGCTTAGGTGGGTGGGGCAGCCATGGGGGTGCTGAGAGACTGGGCAGGGGTTGTGGGTCTCATGGAAGAGCCCCCCATGCAGCATGGGACAGTAGGGATCACCCCCCCACCAAACATGGCAGCACCTGGTAAGTGCAGGCTTTTTTTTTTTCAAAGAGCCAGGAGTTGGGGCAGGCGGGGCAGCCATTGAGAGCGGGTGGGAGATGAGGCCTGTGTGATTCAGAGATTGGCAGCATCTGAATCTCCAAATCAGATTAGGCTGAATCAATTCTGGACAGTAATTTGAATCACTGAATTGAATCACTGTCCCCGGAATTGGTCCAATCCAAATCTGAAGCAAATACTAGCCACTTTGCACAGGTCTAAAAGCTAGGTGTCATTAATTTTTTGGAAAATCCTATAGTTCCTCTGTATCCTTTTCAGTAAACCTACACTATACAGGCTGAACAAACAGGGAGAACAAAATAATGTACATCCCCACAAAATGGCATTATCTGTAGTTTTTGTCCAATCCATTGAACTTTTATGAAGGAACCACATAAAAAAGCCTCGTTTATACTCTGTAAGGTCTTGGAAGCATCAAGAAAGCCTTAGATTCATAAGTACTAAAGGTGACTAACAGTATGAAGATGTACACATAAATTTTAATTATTCAAATTTCTATTTATTAGGAGTTGGCAGGATGTCATCCCTCACTTTACAAGTGGCATTTAAAAGAAAACAAACCACACCCAAACTACCTCAAAACCCCAAACAGCTCCTCACACACACGCAGAACTAGCCTAATTCTTCTAATTAAGTCAGTTCAATGGAATTGGGTTATCAATAAGGGTCAGATCCACGTCATGGATTATTCATATTATACAACTCTGAGCCAAAATCCAGTTTTTCCACTATATATGCTAATTGAAACTGTCCAGTGTAACACCCTAATATGACTCTGTTACTAAACCAAAAATAAATAGATAATGAGTATGAACAGAGGATGAAAATGCTAAGATCACACCTACACATAATACAACAATACTACCCAAC
>NW_017729029.1:79704281-79707656 GCF_001723915.1 Gavialis gangeticus | reverse complement strand
CCAAAAATAAATAGATAATGAGTATGAACAGAGGATGAAAATGCTAAGATCACACCTACACATAATACAACAATATGAACAATCCTATCAGTTAGATACGGAAGGTGAATGACCACATAAACACCTCTAGCCTTCAAATGGAAGGTGCACAATATATTTTAATGTTGATCTATAGATCATAAGGCCTGTGTAGGTTTGAAAGTTGTTTATGATATGGTTCCTGTCAGAAAATGACTGAGCCAATACATTTCCAGACATAATGAGGCAGAGAGACCACAAGCTTTACAGAGACAGGTTTCTCAAGCCATCGCATAAGTATAGGTGATGGAGAAGAATGAATCCATGGCACAAGATTCCTGCATTGTTGGCTTTGCTCATAATAAATACCAGCAACAAAAACTGTGAAGAAAGTTGTGTTTTACCTTATGATTTCACCAAATATGACAATTAACTTATGCATTGGGTCACTGGCTTCTAAACAAATATCACTTTTTAAATAAAGGGCAAAGTTTGTCTCTAAAATATCACTATAGAATATAATCTGAGCTAACTTCTTGAGAACTTATAATTGAAGTGAAACTTCTTTTGTTTCCACTTCTATTCCTTGATTAAAATTACCTGTGACCCCCTTCTCCAAGGGATTCTTCAGTAGCTGCCTCCAGTTCTGCTTTCTTTCTCTGATAACACAACCCCCATTACATCCTCTATTATAGGAATCATAATTTCCCCAGAGATTGGTCCAACTAAACACTGTCTTAGCCTTCCACCTAAACTCCTAAACAGCTTCCTTCAGTCCCTCTTGCTGGCTCAAGCAGCCTCACCTCCAGCTCTCCTCTCCCCAACCTTCAGAACAGAACTGTTCAATTTATGGCAGGGAAGAGGTCTGCCCTACATAAATGCTGTAGCCTGGCTCCTACCTCAGTTAACTTCCTTGATGAAATCTAGCAGGAGCTGTGCAAGGGAAGACATTGCTTCCATGCAAAGATGATGGGAAGCTGCTGTCCTATATACCTGCTCTGAAACCTTACCCCACTAGCAGCAACTCCAGCAAGCTATTATTGCAGCGCATAAACTCCTGCATGTAATAGAGGAATTGAAACCAGCTGAGCCAAGGGCCCTGAAATTGAGAACAACATGCCACCAAAACTTCCCCAGCTTGAGAGTACAGCTGGTCAAAAAACAAGGACAGTTTCACAGATACTTTAACAATTTTACCATTTTGTTCAGAACAAATCAAGAACTTTTACCACTTATCATTAAAAACATAGTGAGAGATCAGATGAAGAATTACACAGTGGTCACAAAAGATGTAGAAAAACAGGTAAGGATTTCTAAGTGTGATATCTTTTATTGGACCAGCTATGTAGTTGGGATAAAGTTAGGCATGCTATCAAATGCAAGACATTCTTCTTTGGGTCTCTGGTCATTTCTGGACAATCACAGCTACAGCATCTTCTTACATGACTATAACATGGAAAACTAGGTTTAAGTCCTGTTCCAAATAAGATAGCAGGAGGATTCAAACCATTTGGCTATCCCGTTTAGCAGCACAGGGCTATTTTGACCTGAATCACTATTTCTATGACCAGAAATTCTATCCTAAACCTTATCCCGGTAATCCTCCCAGCAACTTTTTTAGATCCTGATCATAAATAACATTTCAAATCTTAACGTTTTAGGCCTGCAGAAACATAAATGCATTTATTTTAACTATCATCAGTATAGGAAGTTAATGTAGTATATATTAAGGGTTATATTAGGGAGCATATATTAAGACATTTAGATCAACACTTGTATCTAACAAGTACAATATAACTAATTGCTATCAATAGTGATACTATGAATTAAAATCAGTACTTTAAATATGAAATTATTGTGATAGTAATAGATCTGACAGTAATACTATTGATATGCAGACTAAAAGGTCATTATTATGTTGAATAAGGTGCTTGTCCCTGTCGAAATGCAGTTATAATATTTCTGTTCAGTGGTATAAGCTTAGAGCAGTTCTTTGTGGTGAGGATATTCCATGTGAAATTAAACTGTTATGGCATTTGGGATCCTGCCAGCTTTGCAGGGATAAATGTATAAAGGCAAATTTCCAAAATGTAGCTTTCATTGTACACTTGCAGATCACCTGCTCACATGCTTTAGGGATGCTATCACTTGAACCAAATGATCAAATTTACATGCAAGCAAATGAATTCTAGCATTCTGCCAGGTCTATTTCAAAAACCATTAAAAATCCAGTTAATATCTCCATCTAGATACTAAGCAGGAATTTAGATTTGTTGGATTTTAATTTAAATAAAATATTATTTACTCACTGTGGCATTTCAATATGAGAAGCCCATGACATTGAAAATATCACTGGTAATAGCAAGTTAAAGCATTATGGAAAATCCATTTTACAAAGTATAATTTATTTTGATATAAACCATGACAAATTTTAGCTGAAACCCCTGCAAAGACCTCATTCAAGAAAATACTTGAGGGTTCAGTGCGCTTGGATATTGTTGGCAGAGACACCATTCTTGAGATCTCAGAGTCTGGTGTGCTTGAAACTGGCACTGGGAAGTGCCCACTGGGTGTTTCTTGGAGGTACTCTCAGGAGCACTGTAGTATAGATTTACCCTATGAAGCCAGACTCTGAAAAAGTATCTGGATAATGCTTATACCTAAAACTAGAAAACACATGGGATCCAAAATGGCAGACTGATAACTAGGTAACAATGCATTCGAACCTCTAGCATTACAGCAGGCAGTTACCCATTTAACTATTTTATAAATAAGATAATAGAGATTGTATACTATATCAGGAAGAAATGGGATAAGAAATTACTATTGGGAGTTCACCCTGCTGAGCAGCCTGGGAGGAAAACAATGGTAACACAGCAGCATGGCCTTCAGTGTGCCAGCTGGATACTGCTCCTATCATATGTTCCACACCTGTGTAAACTAAGGGAACATGCAGATGTTACACTTAGATCAGTCTAACCAGATTTAGGTCAGTCTAAGTGCTGATCTGTACAGACATTCAGGGGGGTTAGATCAGGCAAAAAAAAAAAATGACTGGCCTGTTCTAACTTAGTTCATCTTTCATCTGAGGACATGAACTAAGTTAGATCAGGCATAAGTTAGCTGGAACTGCTGAACATCGTATGCCTACTGACTTCCCCACCCCTAGACAGACAACTCCTCTCTCCCACAGACTTGTCAACCCTCCGCAACCCACCAGCTCCCCCACTCTTCCCTGCAGACCCTCTGGTTCCTGCATTACACCTTGTGCCTTTAGGCTGATGGGTGGTAATTCCAGTTCCCACATTCCAGATTCATCATTGTCCTTTGCACTAATTTGCACACTCGGGAGAAGGG
>NW_017729029.1:79696220-79699281 GCF_001723915.1 Gavialis gangeticus | reverse complement strand
ACCCTCCGCAACCCACCAGCTCCCCCACTCTTCCCTGCAGACCCTCTGGTTCCTGCATTACACCTTGTGCCTTTAGGCTGATGGGTGGTAATTCCAGTTCCCACATTCCAGATTCATCATTGTCCTTTGCACTAATTTGCACACTCGGGAGAAGGGCCCAGAACTGTATGGTCATAAAGAATGAACTAATTGCCTGTGTTATCATTACACAAAGGAAGTGTCGATACTCCTCATGACTGAGGACTGAGGCATGCTAACATCAGTTTATGAAACTTCTACAGCTGCCATGTAGGAAAGCAAAACATATGAATATCCAGAACTGTAAATCAGAACAGTTTTTGGAAGCTGGAGGATTTTTGGTTGTAAAAGGGCAAAAAATATCTTATTGGCTTGACCATAGTCCTTGTTTTGTCTTTGGAGTAAATTACAGGCATTTAAAAGTTGGGCTTAGAATGGCACGTTGAAGTTCCTTGCCATTCATAAGAGAAAAGTGCTGGGTTTTCTGAGCTGTAGGTAATTGAAATCTCAAATGTTTTCTGTAGCTAAGTGGGGAGGAGCCAAATCACAGTTTCCTCATTTCCCTACTCATTTGATGTTTGTGTAGGCTGTGAAAGCAACTGCCTTCCTGAGTGAAACCCTGGCATGGGAGGAAGGTGGTATAGGATGTAGGTTTGTTAATACAGCCAATTAATCTATGATGTGAAAGCCAGAGAGAAAGGAGCAGGCTATGTCTACTGTATCTGAGATCATCATTGTTACCTACTAAAGTAGGAAATATAATCATGCTGGAACAATTGGACAATGATTCTCATTATAAGGAAAATTCAAGAGAGGAGCAAAATACACATCTAAAAATAATTTTTCATTTCATGATAACATATGGTCAGTCTTAAATTATCTGCTGCATTCTTTGAAAAGATGCAAATAGACATTCTCCTGAAAATATGCCTGTTCAGTAAATTAGAGTTGTAGTTAGAACAACCTATTAATCAAGAGAAAATAGTGTGCCTCATGTATACCTGCATTTTTCAAAGGGTAATTAAGAACTAAGCACACTATTGGATGTGGAAAAAATTATAAAATGCCAAAGCCTAAATCCTCAAAATACTGAGACACCTAACTCTTATTTAGATGCCTAACTTCCCATGATTTCAATGGCATCTAAATTCCACTGAGAATCTGGGCACAAGTTCCAGTGAGACAGTCAACATTCTGACATACTGTGAAAATGTATCATTGGATACATCAGCATAATGGATCAGAAGCAGAAAGACTTTAGAGAGGTTTGAGCAAGGTACATTTTCCTAACTGCAATTGTTCATACAACATGTAATAATACATTCATATAGCTTGTCTCAGGTTTGTCACAACTTACCACATTCCACCCCACTTCCCTTGTTTGGCTGTGTGCTGTATCTCCAGTGAGCCCACCTACAACAGAGGTGAGGTGGTGAGATTGGGAGCTCCTGCTCACCAGAATGGTGTCTGCCTAGAGCCCCTGCTTTTGGACATCTCCAGAGCCTGCTGCTGTCTGGTCTTCCCCTCCCTTTCCCCATTGCCTCTGAATTCAGCAGCAGGGGAAAGGAGGAGACAAGCAGCAGTGGCAGTGAAGATCAGCCTCTGCTTTCATGGAGCACAGGGGCTGTGTACCACCAGAAGCTTGTTCCCTCTTTTCTCTTGATGCTGCATCTGGAGGAGGGGAGGCAGGAGAAGTGAAGAGCAGGAGTGCACTGGAGCTGAAAGTAGGGACTCTGGACAGACTCTTCACGAGCAAACTCATAGAATCACAGCACATGTGAACCTCCCAGTAGGAGCTATGCTGATGTGCTAGTGAATCCCTTTGACTGTGTGACAGTTTACAATGAGATCTCTTCACTGTTCATGTTCCACACAGCCAAAGAGGGCATAACCACACCCCTGTCCTAGATTCACCCATGTCTAAGGGAAAAGGCTGCATTAACAAGGAACTTCCTGGCTAGAAACAGAAATTACACATAAACCTGCATAAGTGATCATAAAACAGTCCAAATCTGCAGCACAACAGAAGCTCAGTGAACATAAGCCACTTTCAAAATGACCAAAACCAATTTAAGACAAACCTGAGTGGATGTAATATCAGACTTAACTGATTTAGGTTAAATAGGTTTATTGAATTTCTGTCCCAGATCCCCTTCAGATTCAAGTTAACTTACAGCCCCCAACTTCCCAAGATGCTTTGCACTTCCCCTGGAATCCCTTTCCCTCATCCTCCCCCCACCCAGGGTGGGCAGGTTAACGTTTGCCCAAGCTGTCTGCTTCATCCGAGCAGGTAGACATGCTCTAGAGTCCCCCAGCAGCTGACCCGAGCCACTGCAGGCATGTGTCTGCATTTCTAGAATCAAAAGTAAATGTCTGTTCACTTGCTTATCAGTTCAATCTAAGCAGTTTATACTAACTTGCAAAGATTGAACTGATTCATCGTTGGGCTTTTTGGCTGTCTGTACTTAGTCCCAGTAATGTTTCTGCAATGACCATGGCAATGTAGGGGTTAAGTCCTAACCAAGTCACAAACCCACCACCCCAGTTCCAAGTTATTTATGTGGTGGAAATGTAACAGGATTTACTCCTATGTAGGAATAACAAGACAGAAATTTTGTGTACTTTATCAGTTATGGAAATTAGGAGCTACAGAAAAGTGTTATTTAGTAATCCTCTTAAAGGAAAACAAATCAATGCTGGCAGTTTAATTCTGTTCTCTGTGTTTGCATAAAACAGCTCTACTTGTTTAAAGCATTTTAAGCCTTATGCTCACACTGTGTAATTATAAGCTGAAAACAATGAGCACTCATTTGTCCTTCATGTAGCAGTAGCTGAAAGTATCATTTCCTGTATAGCACATCTTTTGATATCTGAAAAAGAGTGGCAGCTTTATTTTTAGTATTTCAGAGAAGGGAACTGCTGAATGTTCTTGCAGTGCAATTGAGATAGTTTATGTTCATGTTAAAGGCTAAAAGCAAGTTAAATTGACACCTATAAGTTTATCAGGGTGTCAGAACCAAGTAAAAGGCCCCAAGATCACGGT
>NW_017729029.1:79690930-79696209 GCF_001723915.1 Gavialis gangeticus | reverse complement strand
GGTCCCTGCTCAGGAAAATGGAAGCAAAGAAGTCATTAAATAAGTTAGCTTTGTCATCTGACAACCAGATTTCCTAACATGTCTTGCAGGGCCCCACGTTACCCAGAACCTTTTTTTGCCCCCTATGTATTTAAAAAAGGACTTCTTGTTGTCTTTGATCCGGGTAGCTAGTCCCAGTTCCATCTCCGCCTTGGCCTTCCTGACCGCCCCCCTGCATCCCCGAGCAACTGCAGTATAGTCATCCCTGGTGATGGCCCCTCCCTTCCATTGGGCCTCCCTTTTAGCTAGGAGACATTCCTGGATGTTTTTGGTGAGCCATGGGGTCTTTTGTGCCCTCCTGCTCCCTTTGATCCATGTTGGGATTACCTCCCTTTGGGCTTGGAGGATCATCTCCTTAAGGTGCGACCACTCCTCTTGCACACCTGACTCCCCTCCCTTCTGGGACCTCAGTTCCCCCCCAACTATTCTCCTTAGCTCATTGAAGTCTGCCCTCCTGAAATCTAGGGCTGCTGCCTTGCTGCAGACTCGATGATCTTCTGAGGTTCCTTCCAGCCCTAATATCTATGAAATCTATGAAATCAACAGATTTAGGAGAGCTTCTGAGAAAATTGACATTTAGCATACTGGACTGTAGTCTATAACCAATTCCTTATTTTACTTCCCTACATGAACACACAGGGCAGGCCACTGGCCTTGAATTTTGGTTCAGGGAAACCACGGCTGTTGTAGTCACACTCTGAAGGTGAACAAGTCATGACCATGATTCCACTCTACCTTCTTTTTTTTCTGTGGGAAAAGCAATACTCCCAGACACACTACCAGAGAACTCCCTTTGCTCTGAAGAATTGCACACTGGCCAGAAAAAAAAGAGTGGGATTCTGTCACTCTTTTCTCTCACTTTTATCATTGCTGAACACTTCCCTTGAATTAGAAATACCATGGAAATAAAGGAAGAAGCTATAATGCTCCGACCTTTCACTCAATGACAGATTGTCATTTCTGTAAATATGGTTTGATTTTCTCACAAAAGACTTCTTCACACATGCTGCAAATATGTATGAGCTCCATTCTCCAACTCATTCAGTGAGCAATTTTTGAATGGTAGCATGGTCAGTGTAAATATGTAGGCCCTCACAATATAGTTGTAGTGAAAATTTACTTTGTGTGTCTACCCAACTGCAATGTCACAGGTATATATTTGTACTGGAAAAAAATTAAATCTAATTTGTTGCACAGTTCATGAGGCTCAACCAGTTTTTTTCTTCTTGTGTAGTCAAACTCCTGAACAGTATTTCACAGCAGCAATTACTGAACCTTTTGATAAGGAGTGGGTATTAGGCAATAAATGTTTTACACTGTCAGTGAAATTTGACCAACCTTAATCATACTGGGTACGTCTATACTTTCCCTGATGTACCATAGTTACTGCGTAGTAAGTTTAGCACTTGCATGACCAAGTACTAAATCAGTGCTCAGTAACTAGTGCTACTATGCAGTAGTTCCAGTGCACAGCTTGGTAGTGATACTAACTGCACAGTCGCCTAATAATACTGCACAATAGCATATTAGCATAGGTTTTGCTCAGCACGCTACTGTGCCGTCTTATTAGGTTACTGCGCAGTTATCGTCTCATGTAGAGGCACCCACTGAGTAGTACAAGTGTCCCCAGTAGTAACAATATTCTGTTATGTAACATTCCAAAGAACTTCTTTACTTACAATAATTTAATATAAATAATGCAGGAAATGGAACAGATGTTCAGATGCTATAAACCTCTTCAAAACTGAACCTATGCCAAACTGTCTTAATGATTTAAACAAATATAAGCCTACAATATTTTTGCCATTTAAATGATCTAATAATAAAATTGAGTAGCTGGTGAATTCCTTTATTCTTTAGATTAATTACTTTTTTAAAGTTATTTTTCCTTCTTTTCTTAGTCAAAGGCATAAAAATATACTACAATGAAGTCACATCACTTTGCTCAAATGTCCTGTTTTGACATCTTTACAAGCCAATTACCAGAGCTTTCTTGCTTATTTAAACTATGTTCTGGACAATAGTCTCATTTTTAGTGGAGCCTGGTTCATCCCAGAACCAAAGAAAAAAAACGTAGTTTTGTAAAGAAGAGGCAGAAACAACATTTTACACTTCTAAATTGTTAATTCTGTCAATGTTATTGGAAAGTGATGGAATGGAAGTCAAGTCAAATGTATAATCCTTTTCTCATTTTATTCTTGGGAAAACTGTGAGCAAAAGTTGTTATAGTACTATCATCAATGTGTGACTGACAGCATTGTCTTTAATGGAGAAAACAATTTTTATAGCCAATGTTGGATTAAGGCATAGGTACTATGGTCCGAGGGCCTAGTTCTTGGTGTTACATGATGAGATCTTAGTTTTTGTTTTTATACATGTTTCTAGCCTTGAGGACTGTGAATAAAAATATTTGAAAAAATTGACCTGCATCTTCTCAAAGTCATATAAGAAACCCGTGGCAAAGCAGGAGATTTTCCCAGGGTCTCCCAGATACATGTGCCATCACCACTAAACTGTATTTCAGCTGTGAATCAGAGCCCTTTTCCTCAGGAACAGAATCTATTTAATCTGAAGATAGGAAGGTAGGGATTACTGCAAATCGCAAAAGATAAACATAAGAACCCTGGAAACTTAGTTTTTTGTGCTGTTTTATCTTCCAGTTCTAACACAAGGAGTGAGACAGCAACATGATAGAGGTAAAGTTCCAGTTCTCTCTCTGAAATATAGTACAACCATTATAACAACCCTGCATATATATGTATGTTGCTCTCCCACTCCTTGTGTTAGAACTGGAAGATAAAATAGCACAAAAAACCTAAGCTTCCATGGTTCTTATGCTTATCTTCTATATAATAATAATCTTACATATATACAATAATGAAAAAAAATCCTTCTGTTGGGATTGTTAAAAGTGTATGTATACACACACGGACACACACTTTTAACAATCCCAGCAGAAGGATTTTTTCCCCATTATTATGGTGCAGCAAATTGACTAAACTTTTTATAACAAACATCCTCTTTTGAGGACCTTGTCTTCCAACCCCATGGGAGTTCCTTATAGTGAGGGTGCACTGAGTATCTAAAGAATAACATTGTCTTCATAGAGCCCTAGTTATGATTTTTCCTGAAATGGGTTTTTACTATTACCTATCGTATCATTACTAATCAGTTACAAATAAGAACAGGCAATATGATCAGGGATTTGGTAGGTGTGTTGGCCTGAGACAAAAAGAAACGCAAAACTCTAGAACTCTTGGTTCAGAGATGATACCTTTTATTAGACCAAATAAGAAATTGCATAATGTTCTTTTGTGATTTCTTAGTTGGTCTAATAAAATCTCTAAATCAAGAGTTCTAGAGTTTTGCATTTCTTTTCAGGTAATATGATGGCATTACACTAAGTGGTTCTTTTGTTATCTCAAGCTAGGCAGGAAAATAAAACAAAAAAACCAAAACCTCTTTCCTTCCCTGATAAAACTTTTCCTGTTCTGTCTTTCGTTTAGGACTACAGAGTGAACATCTTTCTCCGACAGAGCTGGAATGATCCACGTCTTGCATATAGTGAATATCCAGATGACTCCTTGGACTTAGATCCCTCAATGTTGGATTCGATTTGGAAACCTGATTTGTTCTTTGCTAACGAAAAAGGTGCCAACTTTCATGAAGTTACAACAGACAACAAGTTATTACGAATTTTCAAAAATGGAAATGTTCTTTATTCTATCAGGTAAGTCTCTAATTAATATTTTTTAAAGGTTTTTAATGTGCTTATAAGAGACATGAAAACTTGGAACCTGCAGTTGTTACTCATGTAGAACTCCAAGTAAAAGTGCACTTTAATTGCTTAAGGTTCTCATCATTATTAATTATTACTAGTATTAGTATTACCATAGCAGCTACTTAACCCAAAAGTAATCAGGACATATCATCCTATGCATAATATATGCTTATACTTAGTGTGAGAGAAAAGAAGCATTGTAAGCTCTATCTTAAAGGTGGGAAATTGAGACAAAGAATTATAACTTGCCTATAGCATACCAGAAGGTTTCTGCAGAACTAGGAATGAAACCCAAATCTCATAAGCAGTATTGTTTGATAATGTCCATGAGACTTTTCAAGTTTTACCCTTAATTCAACCCACGCCCACAAATGATCAGGAGACCTGTACACAAGGGGTCAGGAGACCAGGAATTATGCTGTTAATATAATCCTACCCTAACAAAAATTTACCCTATAACTAAGTCCAACAGTCAGTCCTGCCTCATCTCTTGGGACTCCTCACAGATAAACCTTACCCATGATGCTTTTAAACTAACCATTAACAGAACCACTCTTCTGAAGTTCCAGCTGGGGTTCTATGCTGTACCCTCACATGTATGTAAAGACTAAACGGCCACTCCTCTTCAAAGCCTACCAGGTAGTAAAGGGTATATCAGGCTTAAGCTTATAAAAATGCCAGGTTGTCGCTGCTGTACATAAATGATATGTTGTAGCTGCTCTTAAATACAAACAGGTGTAATACATCATAACAGCATGCCACAGACCAGGGGTGGCCAAACTGCAGCATGGGTGCCATAAGTGGCACAGGCAGCCTCTGAGCATGGCACATGAGAGACCACAGAAGGGACAGGCAGCACAGCAGATAGGGCAGGAAGCAGAAAGCAAAACAGTAAATTGAGTAGGTAGCACAGGGAACCAGAAAGCAGAGCAGTGGATTGGGAACAGGAAGGGGTTTGGACTAGCAATGCACTTGCTCAGGGTTAAATTGTGGTCTGCCAGATTTACACAGGTGTGTCTATATGTGCTATCTACACATAAAATACTGTGCAGTAAGCTTTCCCTGGGACCGTGTCTACATGTGCACTCCACGATTGGAGCAGGGGCCCAACAGCAGGCAGCCACCAGGGCAGGGGATATCCTAGCCTAGGGGTGGGCAAAACGGCAGATCCAGCCAGCAGCCAGACTCCATTTCTCAGCAGCTCCAGTCTGCATGGCTGGAGCTGGTCTCCATGGAGACCCCAGTTCCACTGTCATAGCATAAGCCTGGGGTTGCCATGGAGATTGGCCACAGCTGTCATAGCAGGACATGTGGCAGAGCAGGACAGGGGGCTGTTTCAGAGCCACTGGGATCTTGTGGCGAGGGGCAGCTTGGTCCAGGGCCAGGGTACTGCTGTGATCTGCTGCCTGCATGCTTCAGGCAGGGGCATGCAGGCAGCAGATTGTGGCTCTGCTCTGGC
>NW_017729029.1:79681579-79690735 GCF_001723915.1 Gavialis gangeticus | reverse complement strand
TGCTCTGGCTCAGGACCACACTGTCACCACTGCAAGCAGCTGAGGCAGAGCTGCAATCTGCTGCCTGCACACCCCTGCCCAAAGCATGCAGGTGACAGATTGTGGATCTGCCCAGGCCCTGGACCAAGCTGCCCCCACCACAAGATCCCAGCAGCTCTGAAGCAGCCCCCTTCCCTGCCCTGCTGCACACCTTGCTAGCGTGGCTGGGGCTGGTCTCCATGGCAACCCCAGTCTTGTGCTATCACAGGGCAGTGGCCGGGGTCTCTATGGAGACGGGCCCCAGTCATGTGGGCAGGGACTGCTGAGTCACAGGCTTGACTTTGCCCACCCCATCCTAGCTCCAGCTCTGATCAGTCATTCGGAGCAGGGGGGTTGGGAAGCAGGAGGCTGCCCGGGGGAAGGGACAGTTCTCCCACCTCTATTTCCTAGGCTGACTGGGAACAATTTAGTCCCAGTCAGCTGTCTATCTATGTGCTACCTGGTAGTAGAAAACCACACATTAACCTATTTTACTGTGCAGTAGCTGCTGAACACAGTTACATAGTGGTGTTTTACTGCACAGTAGGTTAATCTGCTGTGTAGCAATCTTGTACAGACATGCCCAGAACGGCTCATGTTTCTCATAGAAGGAAGTACCAGGAGATAAAGATATTAACTTTCATATATCGTAAATCTTTGAGTATTTGGAAATACCTAATGCATTAAACATAATGACAAAATCAAGTTATTGTAATAAGCAAGTTACTCTTGCTTCTTTTATCTGTCCTTCCCATGTATCCTCTAACACTATTGCAACAGCCAATCTTCTCATAAACACTGAGTTCTAGGAAAGAAGTGCTTTGTACTGTTTGAAAAGTAGGCTTCAGAGGAACAAGGTACATGTCATTGGTCTTATCTCTAACAGTTCCCAGGCATTATACTAGTTGGAACTGAAGTATTTCACAAAATAAGAATAGAAGTTCATGAGCAACTGGTACCTCCCAAGTTGGGGGGGGGGCACCCCCAGTGGCTGATTGCCAACTGGGGTAGGGGACAGTGTTGCTCCAGCAGCTGATTGCCAAGCCTGGAACCACCAGCAGCAAAACTGGCAAACGCTTCTGCCAGCACTTCTGGTTTCACGGCTGGCACTTTCAGCGGGTGCACAGCCAATCTCAGGGGGTGCACATGCACCTGCATGGACCCCTATGTGTTGCCAATGTAGAAGTGAATGATAAAGCATTTCAAAGAAGTTATGGAGGTTGACTGTCCTTTAAATTATAGTTTTGGTACAGTTTATGGTATTTTCACTATCTGGACAAAAAAATCCAGTCCACCTGACAGTTTTTTAAATACACACTGACATATGAAACAGGGTTATATTTTTACATTAATTTATCAAGCTAGACCTACAAAACTGCAGTTTTGAGAGAGCTGTTATAAATGCTATAATAAAGAAGACATGCAAAGCTCATCTCTTCGGTATTTCAACTTGTATGCTTATAGGGAATTGAATTACATGGGACATTTGGCTCTGATGGAGAGAAGCCAGGTACATATAAACTGATGCACTGCAAGAATGAACAAAAAATAATAGTCTTGTTTGAGCAGCAAAGGAGAAGTTCTAAGCAAGTCCCATTGCTCCCTCCTCCAAGGGCAACCAGCAAGAAACTTGTCAGGATTAGGCACATGGGAATTTTGGCTGATTTTTCCAGGATCACTTCATGTTCCAGTTCCTAATTATGCTAGGACAGCAACAGAACACCCCGCCCCCTCCTCTCCTCCAAGAGAACAGTTAGAAACAATGCTGAATGAATTGTCCCCGTCATCTCTGACTTACATTTATATGCACTGACAAGATGGTTCCTGGAATCAGTTCAGATGCTACCACTAATCTGCCCTGTTCTCCTCTTGTACCATTCCCTTCAAGCACATAGAACAGGGATCAGCAAGGATAATACTTGGCTATAAGGACCAAATACAGTCCTGCTGAAGTCATAAGATATTTTTCTATTGACTTCAATGGAATTTGGTTAGTGCAGGGGTGCTCAACCTCTAGCCGGTGGGCCAGCTCTAGTCTGCAGAACCCTGTCATCTGGCCTACAGCGTTCCAAATAGGTCCAGAAATTTGGTGAGAGAGAGCAGTAGCAGCATTAATTGCTGCTCCCCTGCTGCCAAATTTCCAGATTGAAGGGAACCCTGCAGGCTGGATAACATGGTCCTGTGGGGTGAAGCAGATCAGCACACAGCAAAATCAGGGCATACAGAGTCAGGTTGGTGCACAGTCAGATCTGAGATGTAGGGCTAGGCTGCCATGCAGGCTTGGTCCTGTATGCAGGATTGCTTCTGTGGTCCAAACCCCCAAAGGATCCAGCACACAGACTGACCCTCTGCCATTTATCCAGCCTGAAGGGCCCGAAGTTTGGGTGTCACTGGCCTAATGGAGTAGTTTACATAGGTTGACATGCATTCAACAAACTATTGTACTAAAGTTATGGAAGCAAGTTAGAATTGTACTCAAATGAAACTAAGTTAGGTCATACAGTCCTTCTTGTACCAATTCAGTTATGCTTATTCTCCCATAACTGAATTTCAAATATTTTGGAGGAATAGCAGAGCCAGTCTATGAAAGTCACAAAATTGCATCATCAATATGTAGCTGAGCATTCAAATGAAACTGAGCCAGTTTTTCTTTTGATGAGTATAGATACAGTGGGTACATCTACTTGAGAGGCTATGTTGCTGTAGCAACAAGCTATGGTGATGTAGCATTAGCAGGCATGGACTGTGATGCTGATGCTACTGCGCAGTAGGGTCAGAAATGCCCCTACTGCTGGACAGCAAGTATTAAATGACTGTGCAATCACAACTGTGCAGCTGGGGGCATGGAAATACTGAAAAAGCCTCAAATGTTGAGTTTTCTTAAATAAAACAATACCAAAGGGAGGGAAATCATAATTGTGTGCACAAGAAATGAATGAGCCAGCTCCAGTTTCTATTCCAACGAATATTTAATTAAAAAAAGTACTAAAATACTTGTTGTAGTGAGAAGTAGAACCAGACATCTCTGCTACCTGCTGAGTTTTCTACGCACTATGGTATAATAAAATCTTGTTTCCTCATTTTCCTCTATCTTCTTATTCTGGCCTAACGACTATTTTAATTTAGTGCTGCCACCCCAGCATATCCTTCTACCCATATAAGAGATACAGGTTCAAATCTCCTCAGGCAGAGTGGGGAATTGAATCTAAATGCTGTATCTCACATCCACTGAGCACTGGTTCCTCTTCATGCCATAGTTTGTGTAGGACCTGATTCAGTAGCCAAAAGGTTATTGCACAAGGAGTAATCAAGGTATGTTCTATACGACTCAATGTTCCTGCAATTAGAGAAACTGCTTATACTGGCATGGTGTGCACACACACCCATGTTATCATCATGCTGTGATTTACAGAAAGCACTCTGAAAACAAGACTATTTTCTTTCTCTGTACAGCTCTTTCTTTCTTAAATCTCTAATAAGTATCACCCTAAGGAAGAGTCATGGCATTTTTTAAAATGTAAAAATAAAATAAATGCTTTTGTGTCTGTAACAAGAAATGTTATAGCAAGCACAAAATGCAAAACACAATTTAAAACCAAACATATTTCTTCAACATGAAAACTTAAAGCAACATTTTTAAGACCTTCATGTTGGCAATTTAAGCATATTATTTCAGGGAAATGATGCTACCATTACTTTGCTAGTGTGAATTTCAGCTAGCATTTGTAATGTAATTCCTGTTGGGAACAGAGTTTTTGTAAACTGTAAAGTATTTCAAATACAGTAATGTCTATGTAAAACAGAGTAATGTAAAACTGTATTCTGTTAGTACATTTCTTTAAAATTCTCATTGAGTTAGATAATATTGCTGTAAAAATAATGTTTTCTATAAGCTTCCAATTAATTTTGACTTTCAGTACTTTTTGTCATCATATTAAACAGGATTCTTAAAAGAAGTCCAAAAAAGGTTAATTTCAATCATATTCCCAAGTGTTTCTTAACAATACATTGCATCATTTTCAATTACTACTGACTGCTGGTGTTCTAATAACCCTGTTTTATGTATGTCTATGTTATTTTTGTGATACATATTGAATAACTTTTTGTTATTATTTCAGGTTGACTTTAATACTATCCTGTCCAATGGATCTCAAAAATTTTCCAATGGATGTGCAAACTTGCATAATGCAGCTGGAAAGCTGTAAGTATGAAGTACTCTCCTATAAATATTAATATACAGATGACATCAGATGCTGAGATAGAAAGGACAGTGGTGTAGGGAATACTGGGGGGGTTTTGCAGAATAATACTTCATTAGTATTTTGTGCAATTATGGATTGTCCATACCATATCCAGTACTGTATAAATAAAAAATGGGGAAGGATAGTCAGATTTTGCCATCCTTATCTACATGCAGTAATTCCTTAATTCTGCAAGAACTCCCATTGAAATCAATGCGTCAGAAAAGTTATTAAGCTCCTAGGCAATGTAAGTAAGAATGGCAAATTCTATTCCATTATTTGCTGAGTGTAATTTATTTTCCAGAACAGAATAGTTCTCTAGTTCCATAGCTCAACATTTGCAACCAAGTGCTTCACAAATTCACCCTAATTTCAACATGCCTGTTTTTCAGTTTGATAGCACCTTTTTCTAGAACTCTGTTTGCTTTTTCCAAAAATAGATTGTCTATATATTGGCTTGATTTATTTACAAATATATTTGGATCAATGTAAATGGTAATAGACTATGCCTCTGTTGTCAAGCCATTTAGTGGGTGCATCTCCACTTGACTGTGGAGTTGACTAATTAGTTCTTCAGTACAGTAAATTAATTCTGCCATAAAATAGTACTGTTGGGGACATACTGTCTTACAGTGGAGTCCAAGAGCAGTTGACTCTGACTCAAACAGCTCTGGAGTCTATTGCGTTACCTTAAGTGAACATGTAGATGCACCCAGATGCACCCACTGAAGGTCAAACTGCTGCTTTGCAATACTCACACATAGGCAGGAAACATTATGATGTGTGTACATGTATGTGTGCATCTCAAGATGGGAATCAGGGGGAGATGTGCCCGTGTAAAGCAAAGAAAGGGACAGATCAGACTGAATAAACACCCTGAAATCCACAACAGTGTTGGGGTTCAAGAGAAAAAGTAAGTGGTCACTAATACCCCTTTAGGGTTTTATGGAAATCTTTATACATGCTTTGGGGCTGGGGAGGGCACTTTAATAAGAAGGGCTCCAAGAGCTTCTCTAATTAAAGCTCCCACAGTGACTTGTGTATTCAGTGTCCTGTGCTTCAAAATGGTGGCAGAGGCACTTTAACTAAAGCTTGGGAGGATTCCTACCTAGAGGAAAAGAGAGATTATATTCATTTTAGCCAGTCCTGATATACTCATTTCTTCTTTAGCCTGCCCATCCTCTTGGTCCATGCAACCCTCTGATCTGATAGATTCCCTCAATAGGAACTATGGCATAAGCAGCACATTGAGCTATCTGGGTATACAGGCAGAGGCACAAATATAGAAGTAACCATCCAGATTGGATCAAATGAGCATAATGTGACCCTTGATTAATACAAGTCAAATCTTCTATTGACAAAGGACTTACTAAAATTAACTGGATGGGCTCAGTGAACTCTGTACCACATATTATTGTTTGCTGGCAAAATGACTAAGGAAAAGGACTTAATGGTATTAGGATCTCCAACTGATAGTATTAAAAACATGTACGGAGAGTCAAGGTTTAACACAATCCAGTTTTTATGATGTTCTAATAATTGCAGAACCACAGTAGGAAAAGCAAGATGACAACTCCATCTCTATTTGAGTATACAGTTATATTAGACTGGAAAAAAAGACTTAAATCTTCAGATTAGAGAATTTTATCAAAGTACTTATGAGTTAAACTACACACACATACAAATAACACCACAAAATGACCATATTTACTTGCACACCACACATGCCTCCCCCCCCCCCAAAAAAAATAGCCCTCTAAAACTGGTATCATAAGTAGGGAAAGTAATTTTTCTTCACTGTAATAGAAACTAGAGGTACACCAATACATTGGTCCGATATTGGATTGGTAGCGATATAAAGAAGACTGGCTGTCAGATATTGGCCCAATGGGTGGAAGTGGGGTGTTGAGCCAGGGTTGCACCGGGCAGCTGGCTGCAGTGGTGCTGGGAGCAGAGTGGTGGTGAAATTTGGGGTAGATGCAGCATCCTCCCAGTGCCAACAGTGCCTGCTGCAAACCCAGCTCCCATGAGAAGAGCCCCACGCAGCCCCAGCTGCAGCATGCCCCACCTCACCCCACCCTGTGCAGATCCGCTCTCCCGTGCCCTCCCAGGGTGCAAGCAGCAGCGGGAACTGCCTCCCCTCCCATAAGCCATGGCTCTCACCCCTCCCCACCCCACCTGGGCAGCACCTGCCACTGCTCCCTCCCTCCCTCACCATGGGGGGGTGTTGATCTGCCCCTGTCCCATGCTCCTTCTCTCCCCCCTCCCTTTCTACCACACTAGACTACCAGCTGGAGACAGCTGTATTGGAAATCAGGTATCTGCTGATATTCCTCCTTAAATATCAACTATCAGTATTGGCCCCAAAATCTATATTGGTGCACCCCTAATAGAAATGGAGAAAAATATTAGAACACAGTATCTGCTTGCTTTTGGCTGCCAATATGCCTACCATTTGTCCTTGGCCCCAGGAAGCAGAAGAGGTGAAGTTTTTTTTGTTAACTCTCTCATATCTGTATCTAGTTGCTGAGAACAGTAGCTTGTGTCTGAAGAAGCAATTTTTCTGGCTTAGGGCAAATAAGCTACTGCTTGCAATTTGTTTTGTATTGATGAGGAGGGTGGGGTGGGAACAATACTTTATTATTACACGCATTTCTATAAAGAACTACTGTAAAGCAATGAAGTAGCAATCTAGCTACTGCCTTTAAAAAGGTCTGGGGCCTGGACTTGTTCCTGTCCTGCCACACCAGGAAGTTCCTGCTGCCTCACTCAGACTGCCTCCTGGGATGTTACACTTCCTAGACATCCTTTGTTTCTAGAAGGACTTATTCTGTCACCATTAGCCATGACTGGAATTTTTTTTGATTTGGGGTTGTTTTTTTTAAAAAATACATTCTGCCTTCCAAAAACAAGGTGGATGTCTGATTTTTAGGGGGATGTGGTAGGCGAGAAAATACGGTAATGCTTTTAAGTAAATATTATATATGACAAATTTAATAGTTATCTTGACTTCTGTGTTAAAAAAAAAGAAAATACAAAATGAAATATTTAGGTCATCTGGCACTGTCTCTTTTCACACACTAAATTTTGCCAAGGCCCAGATAATTCTCCCTTGATACACAGATGATGGATAGACCTTGTCCACATATGTCCCTCCTGATATTTGAAAGGAGCTAAATTACTTTCATAGAGCCACCACCTTCACTCTGCTCTATGCCCTGCAAAAGGCTATCTGTTGTTCTGGGATCAAAATTAGGAACAGAACTTGAATGGAGGCACAGAGTATTTATCTGAGTTCCCCTGAAATTTGCCATGTTTGGAGAAGGTCTTTTGCAAGAAAAGTTAACTCAGGCCCTAAAAATTTGCAAAGATCATCCTATAATCTTCCAGAGTTCCTGATAGAGAGTTCACTCCACAGGACATGAAGAAAAGAGGTGAAAAATTGATGCTTTCACATGGTATCTGGTAAATAAGAAACTTAGAAATATTTCAGATATATGATAATAAATATGTAGCTCATAATGACCATTTAGCTTTATGTTTTTAAGATTGTATTAGTGTTTGTGAGTAAAAAAAAGAATCTAGAGCTACCTGTATCTAGAATGTGCATACTGGAATATTTAGGATATACATTATTTAGGATGTAACATGATAGAGAAATGCACTGTAGAAATTTGATGAATCAGTTTGCCACAGAATTTCAGAACCATGTGTATGTTTTGAGAAATAGGGAGAGCTGTCATTAATTTCTTTTTTGTTTCTTTTTTTTTTTTTACAAAAGCAAGGTGGAGAAAGCAGTGGATGGTGACTAGGTGACAGACTACAATGACTGTCAAAAGTAGTTGCAGTTTGATTTAATTGTCTGCTTTTACAAAATCAGCCTCATGATTTTGAAAGCTGGTTCCAGCTTTCATTATAGGGGGCTTATAAGGGGCTTCTAAAGTGACAGTAAATGGCCAAGTTTGATGATTTTATTTTTTTAACAGAAAAATGGAATAGCAACAGTAGTTATTTCTTCTACACATCGAGGGATTTGTGTCTATCCTGTGGGATCAGACCTCTACATTGAGTTAAATGCTTGATCAGTAGTCCCATAATAAGTGTAACTACAGCAAAGGTTAATCTGTGACAATTATACTAAAATATATACAGATTCTAGGTATATTTCTGTATGTAAAGGTTTCCTTAAGAAAACAGTCATAATATTCATTGGAATACACACAAGATTTTAAAGCATTTTTGTGCTTAGAAAACCATGAATTTAAGCACAGATGCCTCTGAAATTGTTAAAACAACTGAATATTTCAGAACTCTTTCTATATTTTCCCTCTTTTTATATCACAAAAGCAGCTCATACAACAGCTGAACATGCTTATATAAAAAGGTACCTGGTTTGCTTTATAGCAACATTGTAGAAGCTCACAAATTCCCACACACTGCACCATAGGGAACTGATATATATTAGCTGAATAACACCGTAGACGCTCTACTGTATTTTCCAACAGAACATTTTACACTGAAGTCTTGATTTTAATCATCCAGTTCCGTGGGAGTAAATGCCCTGCTGCACATTTGCAGAGCATGTGAAAGCAATGTTCACAGAGAGCTGCACAAAAATAAAAATCTTTTTTCCCGGTTGTATATATAAACACTCTTCTAATCACAGAAGCAAAAGTATACCCTTATTCAGAAAAAAAAGCTAGACTGACATAGCTGTTATTTGATAGCAAAGGGAACTCGTGAGGGGGTAATGCCCCTTCCCTTACTTTTTGGTGTCTAATTGGGACTCCAGCCAGAGACAGGAGAGGAAGAGGTGTTTGCCCATCACTTCCGCTGACCAGCTGTATCCAAATCTTTGCCAGCAAAGTCTTTGATAGGAATTTCTTGAGGTGGGGGG
>NW_017729029.1:79675225-79676579 GCF_001723915.1 Gavialis gangeticus | reverse complement strand
GAAGAGAGCTCTCTTGAAATGGCATTTTTGCATTTTTTCAATGTGGAAAAAATATGTGGAAAGTTATTATGAGGTCATGAGAGTGAAATTTAACATCTGGATTCTCTGATTTGACCTAGCTGTGCTTGGTGCAAGATTAGAGGGAAGTATCTAACATTGGCTTTTTTTCAGTCGTTTCTCTTCTTTGGTCGTCTGCACTCGGGCACTCATCAAATCAGCTGTACCATTATGGCTGCAAGCTGCCACTCTTTCTCATAGGAAACTTCTCTGGATTTGGGATAGAATAGGAGAGTGTGGAGTCACTAGGGGCGTGTGTAGATGAAACAGGGGTCCTAAATTGAAGCAGTGGATTTTTAAAAACACTGTGTTAATTTAGGGCCCTTTAAACCCCTGTGTTGTACACGCACTGACTTACCTGCCTCTCCAGTGGTGGGGAGGGGAGGGTGGATGGCTGGCAGGCAGAGTGGTCCCTGGGCTGGGGAGGGGAGGGAAGAAAGCTCCCTTAGAAGGGATTAAATAAATTCAGGTATTTTACAACAAAATAAAGAGGATGAGTTTTACCATACATCTGCTTCTTCATAGTAACTGCTTGCATGCACACACATACCTAACAGAAAGTAGAAGATAAACCACAGTATGTTACTCCTCTGTGGGTGCATCTACATGAGCAATTATCATGTAGCAATAAATTATGGTGCAGTTTGCACTGGAGTTTATTGCTCCCAGGTGCAGCATTTACACGTGCTCCTGGGATTGCAGAAGGTTGAGCTGGGGAGGAGTAGCCCTGATCTGGAAAGGGGCCCTGGCGGTCAATCTGCCAACCTGGGGCTGATCTGGCCTTCTCCATATGCTGCAGAAGGGCAGGCTGGGACACAAGAGTTCTGTAGCATAGGGATAGCCATCAGGCATCCTCCACACTGAAGCACCCTTTTGCCCCAGCCAGACCCAGTCACCATCTACAAATGCATTTCAGTGCACATAACTACCCCAATGTAGACTAGTACTTGTCCCAGACAGTACTATTCTGCAACACAAATAATTAATTTTCTGCACCCTAATACAGGCATATGTGTAAATGATGACATTTTTCTGCTAATTCACCAGCTCTGTAGTAAAGCACACCTGTAGTTTCATAGTTTCTAGGGTCGGAAGGGACCTGAGTAGATCATCTAGTCCGACACCCTGCCATGGCAGGAAAGAGTACTGGGGTCAAATGACCCCAGCAAGGTGTTCATCTAAACTCCTCTTAAAAACCCCCAGAGTAGGAGCCTGCACCACCTCTCTTGGAAGTTGGTTCCAGATCCTAGCCACCCTGACCGTGAAGTAGCGCCTCCTGCTATCTAGCTTAAATCTA
>NW_017729029.1:79625426-79670225 GCF_001723915.1 Gavialis gangeticus | reverse complement strand
GAGTGGCCCTCCTCTGGACCCTCTCCATGCTGTCTACATCCCTCTTGAAGTGTGGCGCCCAGAACTGGATGCAGTACTCCAACTGTGGCCTGACCAGTGTCGTGTAGAGGGGGAGGATCACCTCTTTGGACCTGCTCGAGATGCATCTGTGGATGCATGACAAGGTGCGGCTGGCCTTCCTGACTGCATCCCCACACTGCCGGCCCATGTTTATCTTGGAGTCAATGACTAGGATCGAGGTAAGACTAACTGGCCTATAGTTTCCCGGGTCCTCCTTCTTCCCCTTTTTGAAGATGGGAACCATGTTGGCCCTCTTCCAGTCCTCTGGCACCACACCAGAGCACCACGAGTGCTCATAAAGCCGTGCCAGGGGTCCTGCAATGACCTTGGCCAATTCCTCTAGTACTCTAGGGTGGAGGTCATCCGGACCGGCTGACTTGAATACGTCCAGTCCCTCCAGAAGCTCCCTAACTAGTTCCTCACTAACCCTTGGCCCAGGTGTGCCTCCCCTGGGGCCCGAGGGGGCCCTGCAGGGAGGTGGCTGTTCTGGTCCCTACTTAGGAAGACGGAGGCAAAGAAATCGTTAAACATGTCAGCTTTGTCATCTGGTGTGACGACCAAATTTCCCAATGCGTCCTGCAGTGGCCCCACATTACCCGGAACCTTCTTTTTACCCCCTATGTATTTAAAGAAGGACTTCTTATTGTCCTTAATCTGGGAAGCTAGTCCTAATTCCATCTCTGCCTTGGCCTTCCTGACTGCCCCCCTACATCCCCAAGGAACTGCAGTATAGTCATCCCTATACTATTCAAGTGTTCAGTCTGTGTGCTGAATCCATGCCATTTTGAGACAGCCACTAAAAATTAGCTGTACCCATTTATGCCATAGGCATAAAATCTTAAATTAGGCATTGGAGATTATCTCAAGGCATCCCAGCCCTTGTAACTGTGTACATGAACTGGAATTTACATTGTAGATGCACCCTGTTTGTACTTAAAAGTAGGAGAGTGTGCATAGGGACAGTTATCCCTGCAGTCAGAGGCTTAACAAGCTATTTCAGTGCTCAGGGTGGGGCATCAGGGGAAATTGTGCTCTGATCCATAGAAGGTAGGGATAGTGAGAGCATGTTACCTGCTGCAGGTTGCTCCCTGTCCCCAGGAGCTGCCTGCTGCCAGGTCTCCAGCACAGGAGCCCGGGCAGAGACAATGTCTCCCCTGCCTCAGCAGCAGGGAACTCCCAGAGATGACTGTTCCCAGCCCCAGCTCCATGATCACTAACATGGAGCTGTGAAGAGGCTGGGAGCTCATTCCCAGGCCCGACTGCAATCACAGAGTGGGGGCTGGAAACAAGCTTCAAACCTGTTCATGGCTCCTGCTCCATGATTGCAGTCAGAGTAGGGCTGGAATCCTTCCTGCATGGGGAGAGTTTCCCATCCAGCCTGGAGATGACTGGGACCTACCCCTGACTGGGACAGTTCCCATCCAGCCATGGACTGCACAGGGAAGTCTGCCCATGCAGCCTGGAGGTGGCTCGAGACTGTCTCATTCTGGGACTGTCCCATCCTCCAAAATGGGACTGTCCCCAGCCACCTTGAGGCTGCACACACAGACTTCCCTGTGCAGCCTGGGACTAGCCAGGAACTGTCCCAATCAGGGGCAGGTCCCAGCCCATGCCCCAATCAGGCAGTTGAGACACAGGGCTTGGAAAGAGCTGCAAGGGAGACGCAGATCCCAGCCCCCTGCCCCAATCCACAAGTGGGGTAGCTACAAGCAAGCCCCTGGGGACTTCCCACGCAGCTGAGGGCTCGCTGCTAGCTGCTCCACTGGCAGATCAGGGCAGGGTTCTGAGATCTGCCCCTCCTCTGCAGCTCTTTCCAAACTCCCTACCCCCAACTAGGGAGTTGGGTCTGGGAGTTCTCTGTTGCTGGGGCAGGGAGACATTGTCGCCACCTAGGCTCCAGTGGCAGAGCCCACCCCAGCAGCAGACAGCTCCCAGGAGCAGTGAACAATCTCCCAGCCCCCACCAGGAGACACCTGTCTCCTGGGCCCATGCTTCCTGCCAGCCCAGAGTTTCCCCTGGCTGCTGCAGGGTACCTATGCAGGGATGGAGGAGGCAGGAGCAGATGGCTGCTGATATACAATCTGCACCTGGGGCTTTACCACAAGCAAGCTGATCAATTGCTTTTTCTACTTCATCTAAGGTAGGTTCATGGTCAAGCACCATCAGGGTTGAGATGTTCTCAGGTGCATTGAGAGTGGAGTCACAGACCACATTTTCACAAGAGTAGAGTTATGAGAAATGTTCAACCCATCGATCCATCTGTTTACTGTGGTCATAGATGACTTCAACTCTGGAGGATTTTAAAGGGGTAGTCTTCATCAGAACAGGCCTGACAGCTTTCCTGATGCCCCCATACATTGCTTGCATGTTACCTTGGTCAGCAGCTTTTTGCATACTTGCACGCCATTATCCTCAACTTCATTACATGGCTTAAGATATGATACAGCCCCGGAGACAGTTTTAATGAACTGAGATTATGTTTCTTCAGCTTTCAGTTGCATGGCATTTATTCACAGTAAGGAGAATTTCTTGCTCTTATACAATTTCTTGGGATGCAACTAGACTTTGGTACATACCAATGAGTGATCGGTATCACAGTCAGCACTCTGATAGGATTGCATAATGATTACATCATGGAAGTCTCATGAGCCAATGAATCAGGTTGAGTTGATGCCAGTGTCCAGATTGTGGGTGGCAGCAAGATACTTTGTGTTGAGGTTTCATATTGAAGAAAGAATTTGTTATACATAGCTCATTGCATAAACATAGCTAGAGCAAATGTCTGAGCTATGTCCGAGGGTTTTACAACTTACCCTTTGTAAATTGACAATGTTTTAAATCAATCTCATTCACAACATGTAAAACAATTGTTTTATTACCATTCCTTATAAAAGTAAAATCAAACAATACTCATTCCGAAGGCTTCCATTCTCTCTATACAGACCTCCCAAACATGTAGGAAAAATATTGCCAATTAATCTCTATCTTGCTTTCAGTTGTTTTGCTTGCTTCTTTTACTCTAGCAAACTGTTCTTAATGGGGTTATTAGACTGCATCTCTATAAGCTCAAAATATACACGAACACTTGATTTTTCCATAGACATTGCAGGAGGGCAGATGCTGGAACACTCAAAGGTTTTTTTCTTACAACAGGTAATTAGAAATGCTGCTCTATATATTTTTTCCTCCATCTATTAACTACACAATTTACCTAAACTGTGACTGATCATGCAAACCTTATTCATTTGAATAATTCTAAATATACAAAAGTACTATTTGAGTCAATAGGATTACTTTTATAAGGATTACTCACCCAATTAAAGGTTACAAGATAGGACTCAGTTATTTATAATGACAAGTTGAAACTTGCTCAGCTCACCTGCTGTCGTAATAAAGTCTTAAAATAGAAATGAGCAGCTTTTGTTTAGTAACAGATTCCTCACCAGTATTGCTACTTTTCCCCACAGGAGGCAGAGGTCTAAGTAACATTCATTTGCACCTTTTGTCCCATGATCATTCCTTAGTAACACATTCAGTCTTCACCAGTTATTGGAACAGCATTCCTAAGGTTCCTACAAGCCCCTGGAGCTACAGATATAGATAGGAACAGTGAAATGTACTACTTAGTTCATCAAGTTAGGTAGGAATATAATTTTAGTTATGAGTATTCATGTCTGCCCCAATTTTTATGAATAAACTTTACCAAAATATTAGTGGAAAATATTTTTATATTCTTAACTACAGTGAATAATTTTTATATTAAAAAGAAGGAAAATAATTGAATGCATATAGCAAGCATAGAAATAAATGAGGATGTGTTTTTGTCAGGGCAGCTTGAAGGCATCTGTGATAATTTGGTTTCTGCTTTGTTAGAGTAATACACAAAGTAAAGGCAACTAGAAATACATGTTTTCCTGTGGCAAATCTCCTAGGCAAAAGATTTTCCTTCTAATGTGTTAAGAGCTGCTTGTCTCTACGTTGCCCAACATCAAAAGAACAATTTAACCTTACTGCATCTGGTTATTCCTGTATTACAGGGTGCATCTACACATGAGTTTTACTGCTGAGTTGACTATTAGCTTTGTAGTAAAGCATCACAATCTATACATGCACCAATATTATGGTGCAGTAAATTAACTCTGCCATAGGATGGTATTGTGGGGTCAGTACTATCCTATGGTGGAGTAATTTATTCGGCTGAAGCATGTGTAGACAATGATGGGGCTGGCTGGGGCACAAGGGTGCTAAAGTGCGAGGGGCTGCCTACCACCTAGCCCTGCATTTTAGAACCCTTGTGCCCTACCAGCCCCTCTGCTCCCTAACACTGCCATCCAGAGCCCAGGGCTGACCCCCCAAACTGCCTGCCAACCTGGGGCTGCTTTGCCCGAGCTCAAAGTGCTGCAGTCTTGGGCATATGTGCAGACACTGCACCCGGGACAGTTTTCTGTAATGCAAACTGCACCAGAATTTATCACGTCACATTAACTGCATGTATATATGTACCTACTGTTATTTGTGAAATTTGATATTGCAAAACCTAAAGCAATATCTAAAGTAACAGGCTTACATAAAGATTAAGCCAATTAGCTAGGGAGAAACTGGCTACAAAATATAGATATTTGTTAAGAAGTATGAAAATTTCTCAAATGATTTTTTTGGTAAGTATTATCTCTCTTTAATATTTAAACTTAATGGCTTTTCACCTTCCTTTTCTCCTTTGTTGATCCCTGCAGAGGGCAATCAATGGGGTCAGGCTCTAGACAGATAGCTAGAAGGGGGACAAAGACTTTGCATATAAGGAAAGAAATAGTAAGTCTAAAAGCAGGCTTGGGGTATGGTGTGCTGCATACAGTTCCCTTCTACCCAGCCCTACCGAACAGAGGCAGAGGAGATAATACATTCTGGAACTAGGCTGTTTTTCCGTTAGCACTCCTACCCCTGGGGCCAGAGAGCAGAGGCACTATTTGGGGTCAGAGTAGCTATGCAGGCACAGAGCCTCCATGCTCCCAAACCACAAGGTGAGGAAGTGACCACTCTCTCCCTGCTTGCAAGCTGAAACAATGATGAATTCACTGGGGGAATCTGTCAACCGCAATTTTTCCTCAAGGTAGAGGAGATCCAATACATTGTGCTGTAGTTACATTTGTAAAGTACACACAATCCTCGGACTTACAACACAACTGGTTCCTGAAAAATGCGTCTTAAGTTGAAACGTTGCAACTCAGAACCAATTTTCCCAGACAAAACAATGTTATAAAGGGGGATTGGTTCCTGAACCAAGGCCCAATACCCTATTTTCACCAAAAATAACCCAGAATTTTGTACTCAATCAATTATAGATGAGTAATATAGCTACATTAATGTATTTACATTGTAAATAGCAAACAGATTGATTTGGAAGGGCTTCTTTAAGGTGACTTTGCCGAACTTTTTGAAGGGCTCTTGGTTGGACTTTTTGAAGGGTCCTTGGCTGGAGTCTTCTCAGGAGTCTTGGCTGCAGGCTTTTCTGGAGTCTTGTCTGCTTTCTTAAAGTGTCCAAGGAAGTTTGGACAGATGTTTCCCAGGTAGATGGGCAATGCAGTGAACTTGTTCGCTGGCACCGCATCACATCAGATCAAGTGTTGTAAAGTCAAAACTTATGTCAGAAAGTTGAAACAGGGTGTCAATTTATAAACGTTGTAAGTACGAAATGTTGTAACTTGAAACGTAAGCTAAGGACTGTCTGTATGCTTTAAGCGCTGACAGTACGGGCCAGTATAAAGACATCAAAGAATGGCAGAGAGAAGACAACTTAAAACCAAAAATGAAAGGTTCCCATCTAAGGTAGATGAACTCCATCAAAAAAAAACCGCAAAACAAAACAAAACAAAACAAAAAACCCATGGTAGTGATTCGGTGGTTGCTGCATAAGCACATACAAAAGCTTATCAACACTAACTCCATACAAAAAAGTTTCTGTAGGTTTCAGAAACGGGTTGAATTATGGGGGAGATCAGGGGGGTTGATCCCCCCCTCTCCCATGAGACAGAAGCCCCCCTGTAAGGTTTCAAAATCATAACTTGGGGGGGTCTCTGATTGGATTGCTCCTTCACTTAGGGGGATGCATTAATCAATGAAATAAAAAAATTGTGATCATCTTGACCCCCCACAAGAGTCCAAGTGTAATTTGAACCCTGTTCCGAAGAGTACAAGGCTTGAGAAACATGAGGTCAGAACTAGGGAGCAGTTTTTTTTATTGACATGAGAACCTATAAACCCAGCAGGTTTGTAGTTAAAAATACATGCAGTAGTTAGTTCTGCTGTAAACAATATTCTGACCTCTTAAGGTAGGGGAAAATATAAACAGAGGAGTCTGCATCTTCTGAGGGAAATATCTTTCTAGAATTACTTAGAAGTCATTTTAAAAGATGCCCAAGGAGTCGGAGATTAATTTTCCTGTAGATCATTAGGCATCATAGACCTGTCAGCTACACTCATGATTCACAGTCATCCTATACCCCTGAAGGAAGAACACAATAGCAATAGCACAATATTTTTAAGCATATCTTCTCCTGATATAGATTTTTTTTGTATTCATTGGTTCATTCATTTAGCCCTTAATTTATTATTCCATTTTCCAGTATGTTATATTTATTTTATTCATTTTCATTATTTTACAACAATTAGTTATTAATGATTAATAATTATAATAAATATTTCTTGAGTTTAGAGTCACTCATGTTAAACTGGCAAATCCTCCACCTGCTCCATAATTTCTGCTCAGGTCACAGTTCAAAGATCTGCCAAATGTTTTGCTTTCAGAACTGTAACTGCTGGCAGGTTCTCAGTTTTCACTTTCCTGAAGGCGTGCTTTTGGGCTGCCTTGCAGAAAAGTAGTGAAATCACTGTAGTCAAAATGATGGTATTTCCTACCTCAGCAGGATGCCTAAAGATTTGCTTGGATTCACTCAGCAAAGCAACATCATTCTTCAACATGGGAAAAATGAGAGCAGAACTCCGATAAATCACTGTAATGAGAAGAACTATAAGGAAAATGTCTAGTCAAATCAGATTCTTTCCATTTACTGTCTAGAATCTCTAGAGATTCTTGAGCATTTTCCTGTGTATGTGTGTTGATGAGATGGGTATGCAATAGTCTGACTAGGGTAAAATTATGTGGACAAATTTCTATCAGATGATTTAATCCTCAGATTTTCATCAGTAATTTACAGTTCTTCCTCTTTGGGTTAGATATCTTACTACAGAAGTTATGAAAAACAGTAGCACTTAGTTGGTACAGCATAATTGGTGCATTGGAAAACAGGGAAAACTCTAGGAACAGCTCAGTAGGGGCATGCAAAGCAAGCCCTATTTGATTCAGATTTGGCCTGAATCAGGGACAGTGATTTGATTCGTTGATTCCGGGGGCTCTCCTGCACCCTCTCTGGCAGACCCGGAAGTGGACCGAAAGTGCTTCTGGTCCACTTCCAGGTCTGCTGCTGAGCATGCTGGGGAGCCCCCTTGCTTCTGTGGGACACTTCATGCACCCCCACATCGCAGCAGTCACAAGCTCCTGCTACCTAGAGATATATAGAAAAAAAACATTTAAAGCTCTCTATGTCCAAATCTCCAAATCTTTCCGAATCTCTCCAAATCAATTTGGAGGGTTCCAATTTGATTTGGAGAGGTTAAAGGGTCCTCTGATTCAATTCAGATTCAGAGATTTGGCCACCAAATCAGGCCAAATCTCTGCTGAACTGAATCAAGGACTGAAGCTTCGCACAGCCCTACAGCTCAGCCCCTCAGATGGTGTAAAATGGCTTAGTTTCATTAAGGTCTACAGATCCAAACTGACTTTCAGCAGCTGGGAACCGTCCCTTTATTTTTACATATGGTATTGTCCTTCATAACATACTTTAAATAATAATAATAATTTTTTGGAGATACAGATATGTATAGTGTGTGTATGTATACACATACATTATACATAGACCTTTTACATTTTTTTCTCACATCAGCATGCTGACTAAAGCTGATCAGAATATTTTTGACAAGATGTTTTTGGCAAAGATTTTATTACGGCAGAATTTGTTTTGGCTTTTTTTTTGATCACAGAAGAGTGGCTTAATCTTAAACTTAATTTTAAACTTAAATGGCTTAAACTATCTAAGGACAGGAAGTTTGTGTGCCATTGCTATTTACAGGTATTTCTGTAGGGTTGAGTTCACTTCTTTGAAAACTCTCATCTGCAGGCTAGAATCACAAATAATTATCTGTCTAGTTAGGGAATCTTTGATGATTCCAAACAAAGGCAGAACTGAGCTCTCTGGTATCTGTATATATTTCCTTTCTTGCTATTTAGTTGTGGATAAAAATCAGTACCTCTCTATAGTTCTGCTTCGTCTGGTGTCAAAGTTCTAATCAGACCACCTTTATCAGCTGTTCTAATATTTCAGGCATTAGTCCTGACAAAAAGGTCTTGTTCACTTCATAGTTTCATAGTTTCTAGGGTCGGAAGGGACCTGAGCAGATCATCTAGTCCGACTCCTTGCCATGGCAGGAAGAGCACTGGGGTCAAACAACCCCAGTAAGGTGGTCATCCAACCTCCTCTTAAAAACCCCCAGGGTGGGAGCCTGCACCACCTCACATGGAAGCTGGTTCCAGACCCTAGCCGCCCTGACCGTGAAGTAGCACCTCCTGATGTCCAACTTAAACCTTCCCTCCGCCAGCTTGTGACCATTGTTCCTGGTCACTCCTTGCGGTGCTCGGGGGAACGGGGACTCCCCCAGCACCTGCTGATCCCCCCTAACCAGTTTATAACTTCCTATCCATTTTTACTCGATGATAAAAAAAAAAAAAAAAAAAAAAAATTACCTGCATTTTCTCATTTTTGTCCTCTCAATACAGACTCATTTTTGGCTTTCTCTTGTTCTATGCTTCTGAGAGCATTTTGTCTGGAATATCCAGCTCTCTCAAAGAATATCTTTGTTTCTTCTTGCTACCTGTTTGCTCTGTTGCTTGATGCTGCTTTGTTTGCTTGTTAATCACATTTTCTCCTTTGCTGAAGGTCTCATTTTGCTGCCATGTTTTATTATGCACCTGTTCAGTAGTAATGTGAAAAAAACATAACTCCATGTTAGTTTAGTTTTACAAACTTTTAATTAAGAACTATTAACAGAGATGCTGCCAATGCAGTTAAATCTTATTTATATGTACAGAATCCTTGGAGCTTCCTCTTTGCACTTCCCTGTTACTTACTATGCTCCTCTTTCCTAGTTTTCTGTAGAATGGTAAATGCATTATACTGTGATTTGCTACAGGCAACGCTTATGTGTTCCAGGAATAAAACGGTCTTGATTTTGGTTAGAGGGCACAAGAAAGAGATCAGTTATATTTTTAAGCAAACTGGGTCCAGAAATTACCATATTTTCTTGCATACCACATGGTGCCTCTCAGATAAGCCATGTAGAGTGTTTTTGGGAAGGCAGAATGAAGGAAAAAAGAAAAAAGGAGACTTTTTCAAAGTTATGCTTCAGTATATCTGGGGCACAACCTAATATTTAGGTCACTCACTCTCCCTTTCCTGGTCAAGCAAAAGCTGACTCTTTCACAGCTGAACTGTTACCAGCTCTTAGTTGTCTGTCCAAAAGCTGAATTATAGCTGTTGCTATTGTAGCTATTGCTGAAGACTAGGGGCAAATCTAGAATTTGAAAACAGCTATAAAAAAAAAAAAGTTTGCAGAGTTATGAAGTAGAAGAGAGACGAGGAGTTGCTAGTTAGCAAATTCTTCAGCAAAATTGCCAAAGAAAGGATAACTTGATTAAGGGAACATGAAGGCCATTTCAAAGGGAAGTGGACCATTAACACCTGTTGAGTGAAGAGCCATTAGCAAGAAAAAAGAGGATTCTAATGAGCCATGAAGTCAATCGATTCCCTCAGTATTGACTGTAGAGATATGCCACTGCTGCTATTCTGGGCAGAAAATCAGTTTTTCCACTTAAGACATGCACCCAAATTTTGGGAGACTAATATGGGAGGGAAAGATGCATGTGGCATGCAAGTAAGTATAATATAACATTTTCTGAGAAGCAAGGTTTCTTGGTGCTTTTATTAGATCAGCTGGGTAGTGATCAATGGGTTCAATAAATATAGGCATACAGCAAATGGGAAAAAAAAACTTTAATAGTGGAGCAGTGGACAATGTCTGCAGACCCATTCTGGCTCTGACCAACCAAATATAGTTACCACCTAAATGATGGACCATCTCCCAATTTATAATCTAGGGTAAATCTCTAAATTATATATTTTTTATCACTACAAACATATTTGAGTTGTTTCCTACCCTTTCATAAGACAAGGGCTAAATATATTTGGCAATAAGTGTCCAATAGTCCCAGGGAGGTATGGAGGAGAGGAAGGGAGATAAAGTCAGACAGGCTAAGACAGCAGTTCTGAACTGGGGGTACATGAGATATATTTCATACATTGTCTAACACAGGTTGAAGGACCTAAAAAATTAATTTCCCATTGAAAGGGGGTACATGAATTCTCAGTCTGAGACCAAGGGGTACTTTGACTGAAAAAGGTTCAGAACTGCTGAGCTAAGAGCACTCTTTTGTGTGCTCAGTCTCCAGACTCCTAGTTCTGGAGGCAGAAAGGTATGAAAGGAATTATTCTCTTCAGTCCCAGGCCATAAAGGACAATTTCTTGTATGATTCTTGGTTTCAGATATTACTGAGGATGGGCAAGAACCTTTTCTCCACATCCCTCCAAGGAAACTGGTGCCCCACACATAGCTGATGAACCCTTTGCTAGTCAACTGTGGGCTTGTAACAGGAAAGTACACTCTAAGGCTCTGAACACGCACAACATTTGAAGCTTTTCAAAGGGTGAGTGAGCAGATGCACACATTTTATGAAGTACTCCAAAAGTAACCATGGATGAAAGAGCATTTGGAAGTACTTCATCCACAGAGCACAACAGGGGGTTGGTCAGGCCTCTGGCATCCAGCAGTGCTCTGCTATCCTCATCCCACCCACAGGGGAAGGGGAGCACAGGCTAGTCAGCCAGTGGACATTTTTCTATGCACTGAGCCATTTCTATGGCTGGGAAGCTAGAATCACTGCATGCCTTTATCTCTGATCGCTTTCATCCGTGGTTACTCTGGAGTACTTCAGAGGATGTGTATATCTGCCCACTCACCCTTTGAAGTGCTTCAAATGTTATGTCTGTTCAGAACTTTAGAGTATCCATTCTTGTTACAAGGCTTCAGTTGGCTAGCAAAGAGAAACAGAAACTAAGGAGAGGGAGCAGGAGAAGGGAGGTAGAAGGACTGATCTTGACATATGTAGCTGGCCAGTGACCGTCATACTTCCCTGAGGTCCCTTCCAATCCCAGTGATCTGGGGGAGGGACAGAAAAACAGCATACAAAGCAGCATTGTTTGAACTGAGCTCTCTGCCTTGGGGTCCGTTACTGAGCTGTGTCTTCCAGCCACTCAGCAGCATCAGAGAAAGGCTATCATTTCCTACTTGCTAGCCTGTTCCTAGCAAGTGGGATTCAATACCTTTTGCTTTCTATACCTATTAATTTTATTGTTATATTCATTCCTTCCTTTCAATTTATTCCTCCCCTAAAATCCTCTTTTTCTTTTTGTTAGTCTATTTTGATTCTTTTCCCCCAGAAAAGAAATCTGTGCTTTTTCTCAAGGTGTGCATTCCATTCACTGTGCATGGAAGCACAGCATATATTGCATATTATAATATAGAATGTATTCATGAACACATACTTCATACATTTATATATTTTATTTATTACATAAATATGTACATACATTACATAAATACACATTGGCAGCATATAGGGTGTAGTGCACATGCACCCCGCAACATTGGTCATGCACCCCCAAGAAGTACCAGCTGGAAAACAAGAAAAATGGTTTGTAAATTCCCTTTGAGGACCAGGCCTGAGAGATTGGAGGCAGGTAGTTGGGTGTTCTTATCTTTGATAGATTTTCAGTGTGTGCTCATTCTGGTGTGCGGTTGTTGCTTGGTGTCTCCTACATATTTTTAATGTACTGTGAAGATACCTCCATACTGGAGGTACTGTTGGCAGGTTTTGCATGTCTTGTCATGGCATGGCCTGGATCCATTTGGTATGTTTTGGGCTGTAGGAAGTTGGCTTCTGGTGATAACGTTAGTGAGGTTCAGTGCTTGTTTGAATTTACAAACCACTTTTCACAGCCAGGCCTCTGAGCTTCACTTCATCAACCTCTTAAGTACAAAAACTCATGGACTCAATATAGACATTGGAATGCTGACACACTAGAACCTGCTGGACATCTGACTCCCTAGGTACCTCTCCACTTTTACTTGCTACTTCCCCCCACCCCAGCCTTATCCCCCAGTGCCTCCATTTCCATTTTCACTGACTGACTTTCTTACCTGCATTGCACGCCAGCCTCTGGCTTCTTTATTATTCCTTCCACCCAGGAAGAGCACAAACACTGACTGCAGGTGATTCCTCAGCCTAACGAAGGGTTTTTCAACCTGAAAGCTTGCTAAGATATATTTCTCCAACTATGCAGTTGGTCTACTAAAAGATACCAGATTGACCCAAAGAACCTTGTCTGCCTGTGTCATGTCCTTAAACCAGCATGGCTACAACCTACAGCCCTAGCACCTGTCCCTAGTCAGCTGACCAGGAGGTGGCAGGGCCCTGGGCACTCCTAAGGGCTGGCGCTGGCAGGGAGATTTCTCTGGAAACTGCCGGAGAAGAAGCTCCTTCAGAAAAAGAAAGAAAGGCTCTGTGACAGTTTGGCTGCCTGAGATGATAGTGCTGCTGTGCTACTTACCTACCTGTTATTCTTTAAAGTGATGGACCAGGATGAGGCTGTAGGGGAGGAGGAGACCTCACTGGGGCACACTACCATGTCATGCAGAGGCCCCAGCACCAGTGAGGGTGTGCCTTAACACACGCACACAGTCACACGTCACAAGTTTTGCTTGTCAGCAGCTTGAGGTGCAGTTTCCCAGAAACCCCTGCACCTATCTCCTTGAAACATGACAGGCTTTGTGGCCTCTCCCTGCTGTTTTTATCCAAGTCAGGCAAGAAATTACAAAGTAATAGGCATTTTCATAATTCCCCATTATAGTTTATGAGCGAAACATTGAAACAGTGAAACAGTTTCGACAAAACAAAATGAAACAGTGCTTCAAAACAAAACAGTGAAATGAAACACTGTCCCTTCAAAATGGTGAAATGGAAGTCAAAACAAAACAGTGCTGTTTCACCCAGCCCTATAAATAACCTATTTTTTTTTTCTTCTAAGCCAAAATATGCTTCATGAACAGGTCAATATAGTTATACCATTTGTTGTATAGCTCTTCAGTTGAAATCAATGGAATTCTGCATGTCTGGCATTTACTGAGTCCTGTTAACCTTCTATTGTTTTGGTTTTTATTCCCTTCTTTATATTTTTCTCAGGCACCCAGGCACAAATAGTAAATAAATAAATATCAGTGTCATTAGAAATGATATTATGTATTCAGTTGCAAAAAATAGTTAAAAATTGCAAGAAGGTAATAGCATATTTAATTCATTTGATAAGAAAAATATCTATTTTAAATATTACTTATGAACAGAGAGAAGCACTGAATGCTGCATGTTGGTTGCTGGGGGTTATAAATCTGTATTGCCATCAGCTTGTTTTCCCTTGGATTATCTCCCACTTTCTGGCCCCCACTATTTTAATTTCCACTCTTCAAAATACAGCAGCTAAAAATCACCTTCCCTCCTAAACTGTGACCTGCTGCTGCCATCTTCAACATCCTTCCACTGACTTTTTCATACCTCCTTGATTAATTTCATTAAGGTCATGGTTCTCCATCCACACATTCTAGATCTCACCACAGATCACACTGATCTCTCATTTTTCCATACCATTCCTTGTTCTCTTCACTTGGCTAATGGCTCTTACTATGGCCCCCCCTTGAAATTAGCTTCATTAAATTTTTTTTTGTCAGAATTTCCTGTCATTGGGTGCAATTAAAAGACCAGCAATAATAGCTTTTTAACCACTCTGCCATCACAGCTGTCTGCTCCAGCTTAGATGACCTGATAGCCTCACTGATGGCAACTGGATTTCTTTCAACACTTGTGCTCTCACAATTAGGGGTTATGAGATGTGTGACAGTTGGAATTTTTTAACAAAGAAAGCCTAGTCATGCCTTTTTGTCTGAAACTGTTTATTAAAAGGGACCAACATCTCTCTTTAAATTGCATCTTCAATTACAATACTAGCACCAAATACAAGCATCAAGCTGTGTGAAAAGCAGATTTCAGAATTATGCCTATACCCAGCTCCCCTGTCTATTTTTGCAATTTTACAGTCTCCTATTTACATATATTTTAAAAATATTTTCTCTCCAAATTATTACGTGAAAGACTTGCACAAATACACAACTAATTCACTTATTACACAGGACCAAGTAGACTGTGTATATAAAGTGTAACCAATCATATGAAGTATAGTCAAAAGTACAAAAAAAGTGAAAAAGAAAAGTAGTCTTTTATAATTTTTGGCAATTTTCTGCTGTTATAATTTTAGGAGCACATTTTAGCAGAGACCTAATTCATACAGAAGTGCAATTAAAATTATAATGCCCCATCTGAATTAGAAGTTTTGTTACACAGTAAAAAAATATACTGGCAATGCTTTGGAAGAATACTGTGTATTCTTTAATCTGTATATGTGGATAGAATTATTAATTTAGCAGCAAGAGTAGTTGGAAACCAAAGAGAGGTTTTGAAGATCTAACTTTTGGACTTAGGCATCTAGGGATCTTGGCAGATTGTACACTTAAGATGTGATTAACCTGTCTTAAATAGTAATGCAGCCACATGTTTGGGCAATAGCATGACAACAGGAAATCAGTCACAAAATTATTCCACAAACATGTAATTTTTTTCTGTTTGGTTCCCATCACAACTTAAATTGAATGTGGCAGGCTTCCCACCATGTAGCCTGATTGGGCTTTGTTGATAGCTCCTTCATGTCAGCAGGCTGACAACTGTGTGGTACAGCCCCACATAGGCAGAACCCTACTATTTTCAGGGTGCCAAGTCAAGGTGAGCTCATCAGGATAGGGTATCAAGTCACATTGGCTGGCAGTGGCTGAGGAGCAAGGCTCATTCTGGTGCCCATGTAGTTGTGGCACTTGGAACATCCCATCCATGGGGACCTCAGGATTAGTAAGAGGTTCCCTGATCCTAGGGTCCCAGTATGCTGGGACCTGATTGGTGGTCCCAGTCCCAGAACTTCACTGGAACCTAAAACAGGCTGCACTGAGGTCCCAGGCCTAAGACTAACAGTCAGCTAAGCAGAGCTAACAATCAGACTAACAAACAGTCAGTCCCAGTCTCAAGACTGCATCATTTTACACCTGGCTGCAGACACCCAGCTTTCAACTTGCTGGGTACTGGAGAGTGGGAGGGGTCAGGATTGTGCTTCCCCTGCACTGGCAAGTAGTAATGGCACAACTGGGATCTGATCTCTAAATCCCCATGGGGCACATGGGGCTTGACAAGGGATGCAGTTGTTGAGATCAGGGATCAGATCTTATCACACCCTGAATGACTTTGTGCCAGGACTTGAGGTACACACAGGGCATGTTTACATGTGTAATTAATGCATACCCCCAGGGAGTCAGCCTGCCAGCCTGGGCCGCTCTGACTGGGATCCATGTGCTGTGAAGGAGTTGGCTGAGGAATGAGGGTGCTTCAGTGCACGGGCTTCCTGCTGGCTAGCCCTGCACTGAAGCACCCTCCAGCCCCAGCTAGCCCCGTCACTGTCTACATGTGCACTGCGGTGCACGAAGCACCGCCACCTCAGGGTGGTACTTGTGTTTAGCAAGACTACCCTGCAGTGGTGTTTATTAGTCTACTGTGACCTAATAGGACTGCACATGTAGATGGTGACATTTTACTGTGGAGCTAATTAGTTGGCTCCACAGTAAAGGTCTCCTGTAGATGTGCCCACAGAGACCTGAAGCCCACATCCACAAAAGTAGCACTGCAGCAGTGTCTAGGACACTGTCATAGACTAAGACCTATTATTCTGTGTTTGGGCCATGCTCCAAAGAACTTAGCCTAAGCATTTCTTAATTAACATTTTTATACCTGCATACACCTCCCCTCCACCCCATGATAGGACATATAAGTCAATCCCTGCTCCTCCCAGAACTGCTTATGCATTTTATGTTGGATAAAAATACAGAAACAGCATCAGGAGCAACGATCAGAATTCAGGGCTTCTACACCCTGGGTAATTACTATAACCTCTAGGCTATTATAAACCCTCTATCCTCTCCTGCTATGTATTTGAAAGAAAGGGTCAGTGGTTACTATGTTTTGTATTTGTTAGATGCATGTTTTAGGCATGCTCTGAGAACACATCTATCAGATCCTCTCTGATGACTTAAGAACAAGGATGACTACTTTGTGGATCCCAAATATGGATAGGCATGAGGAAGGCCCTGAGGCCTACAAGGATACTGGCAGTTCTGGGCATGTACAGATGTACCCTACATCTAGGGTAAACATAAGCGCTTGTAGTCTCTTAGACTTCAAAGAGGTTAAGCAGTTTATCACTCGTTTGGACTGGAGCACCTTAATTCTAGTGGTGGCCCTTCATGCTTTTGTGGATCTGGTCTTTAATTTTCTTTAAGTACTTTATTAGATCCTTGAAACCTCTCCTTGGGTGCCACCCAGGTCCTCACAAATTTGGCTGCTCATCAGTTTAACCTCAACAGCACTCACAAACTTGACATTCCCCTGCCTCATCTGTAAAGCCTGAATGAGTTGGCAGTCTCAGATCTCACCTACCAGAATGAACTGGCCAACAAAGTCATAGGGGAAGAAATAATAGTACCTTTTCCCATTATATCCAGCAGCTCTGTGGTTAGAGTACTCATCTGGAATGTGAGCAACTGGCCATTCTAAGTGTAGATTTTCTTAATGCCAATTGCTATGTATATACTATAGTTCTGCTATCACAAGAAAGAATATGATCCATCACAAATTAAGTTATATACAATACACACACCACTATGTTACCACTATTATGATGTACTGTATTTCCTTTATCATTTCAACAGTTCTTCACAAAAAACACTAAAATGCAGGAATCCTTTCAGCATTATCATAAACTCAGCTCTTTCACAGTACTGCTCATTCTGCAAGAAGTTCTAAGAAAAATATGGCTTGGGGGTTTTAACTCAATGGATCAGATTTGCTATTGTACAATTAACTTAGGACTTACAAATGGTCTGTCTGACTATTTTCTGCTTCATGTCCACAAGTGATGCTAGATCCTCCTTTCCTGTTACTTTTTTACTCTGAATTTTGGAGCTATACTGACTTAGAAGAATTATATAGTAAATGGAATTTTTACGGGAAACAAGCATAAGGGGAGTGTATTTATTCATTTTTAAAAGTGAAGAATATTCTTTGTTAAAGCAATGCACACCAAGGTAGCAATTCCTCACTAAGCAAAAATCAAAACACAGATTAATCTCACAGGCTAAGTACAGACAGTCAAAAAGCCTAAAGCTGAATCAATTCAATCTTCACAGGTTAGCCTACACTAAGTAGATTGAACTGATAAGCAAGTGAACAGACATTAATTTTGATTCTGGAAATGCAGCCACATGCCTGCAGTGGTTCAGGCTATACTCCAGGGGGTGCTAGAGCACACCTCCCTGATTGGCTGGAGCAGACAGCTTGAGCCAAGATTAGCCCACTCACCCTGCAAGGGGTGGGGGTTGCAGGGGAGGTGTAAAGCATCCTGGGATGCTGGGGGCCTGTGAATTAACTTGAATTTGAAGGGGAACTGGGACAGAAGTTCAATAAACTGATTTAACCTAAATCAGTTAAGTCTGATACTACATCCCTACAGCTTTATCTTAAACTGGTTTCAGCCATTTTGAAAGTGGTTTATGTGCACTGAACTTCTGGTTTGTTACAGATCTCAACCAGTTTATAATCACTTATACTGGTTTATGTGTAACTTCTGTCCCTAGCTTTAGAGTCAGAGATGGTATAACTTACATCTTCCTACTCTTGTGACACCATTATATATTTCCTTAACTTAGCAGGTCAAGTTTAGTGGTAGCAAGTAAAAAAAAACACATTTAGTAAGTGGGAAGGGGAAAGGGGTGATTCTAAAATAACAGAGTTGTTCGGGTTATATAGGAGGTTAGAAGAAAACATGCGTGATACCATTTTAGATTCCTTTTACTTAGACTCAATTCTACTAACACCTGTTTGTGTTTTAGTGCAAAAATATAATGTCGATCTTCAAAACTAAATTTGTGCTATTTGAAAATGTCAGCACTGTAATTTTTATATTTTAACAGAAACAAATTATGATAAATATACCATATCAAAGTTTGGCAGATTGTGTTAATATTGAAAATAAATGGTATCATAGGAAAACTGTGATCTGGGTAGGCAATTACAGTTACAAACTAACATTATAAATGAATGAATGTGATTTAGTGAAACACATTTTGACACAGCAGTTGTTTCTTGTCAGTTCAGTGACTTTTACTCAGGGGATATTTCTCTTGGCTATAATCTACATGCTTCAAATGATAATCTGTTTTACACACAGCTGCTTTCATCTGAATGCATGCAAAAATTGATAAGAGTTATACATACTTCAAGATTTCATAGTATAGGGCAGTCAGTGGTGTATTTTAAAGCTGGGTATAGCATGGAATGTCATGTATCGTACAACAATGCAGGGATATAAGAATGTTGCCACTTTTATTTAATGAAAGATTTAAATTAACTCTACACCACACCTATTCTTAAACATGGAGACAATATGACAACTTAAAATGTTATGATTTCAGTTTCAGCAGACTGCTCCAAACCCAGTGAAGGGTAAATAAAATACTTGTGTTAGTATAAGACTTAACACAAGGAAAGCAACGGTTGCAAAGTAGAGCAAACTGTCTTAAGCTGATTCAGTTAAAGCAGGTGTTGTCAACCAGGGGTAGGTATACCCCCAGGGGTACTTAGAAAAACTGTAGGGGGTACACATAGGTAGGTGGGCAGGGATGGAGTGTGCCCCAGGGTGCAGTGGTGGCGGCTTCCCTGACACATTCCCTTAGTTTGCCTCTTACCAATGCTGGGGGGGGGGAGGCTACAGAGAATTCTGGAGTGGCTGCAGGCCCTACTGTAACCCTGCTCCCAGTGCCACCACTGCCTGCCCTGAGCACAGCCCGGCCCAGCCTCCTGCTGGGAAGAGCCCAGTGCTGCCATGGCCCCAGCCTGCCCCATACTCAGATCCAGGGGCATGCAACCCCCATGCCCTCCTGGGGTGCATGCAGCAGCAGAAGCCACTCCCACCACACCCTCCAGACAAGCTGCTCATGGCTCCATCCCACACCCACCCTGCCCTGGCTGTGCAACACCTGCCCCAGCCCCATTCCCTCCATCACTGTGGGGGTCTCAGTCTGCATCCCCTTTGAAAATAAGAAAAAAATAAGGGGGTACAGGAGTTGAAACTTTGAGTCAGAAGGGGTACACTTATTTGAAAAGGTTGGAAACCCTGAATTTAAGTTATGAAATATGGCCAGGTCACACAGAATGCAGGCTTGTCTCAGGCATATTCTCTTCACTGGTGAACTCAGGGTTTCAGTGCACTACAAAAAGATTTTATACATGTAGACACAGACAAGGCATAATGAGGTAATTGAATTGTGCAGGGGAGAAGGCCCATGGATTTTTCTCATGCATTAAGCAGCTTAACAGAGGAGTTCTATTATATAGACTGAAGTTCAGTGTTTCAGACAGAAGGGGTTACCCTTTAGGAGAGTTGTGAACATTAATTTGGTAATAAAGATAGAAAGTGCTTTCCAGTTCTCACTGACTAAGTCTACACAGACCATCAGCATTCTTGTACCTAATTCTTCAGGCAACATGCTAAAACAGCAAAGAGCACAGATGTACTAAAGCTACATAATTCAGATGTAGGTATGAATTTTGAATACCAATGTCCTGGTGGTTTTACCTATTCTATCACTAAGGGACACTTGTGGCATTTGGATCTGGAATCTAGTTGCAATGTCCCATTCAGGGTATTAGACTTTGGACAAGCTTACCCTTTAATTCATTTCAAACTTGAAGGAAGCAGGTGAAGCAAAAGCAGGTGAATTCCAGGTAGCTGCTCAAACAGAAAATATGGAGACATTTTCTGCCTTGTGCCCAGGAGATGTTCTGGAGCATAGTACACTGTAGATAACCCCTCCTAGTAGCTTTTGAAGCTTGCATGTTAGAGCAGTAGCTTGAAGGGAAGGTACAGCCTACTTATAGATTAGTGTCCAGCCAGTGTGTGCACAAAGGAAGCAGTATGGCGAAGAGAGGGGACAAAAGGGCCATGGCCAAAACTCACTTACCCCTTCCCATTTCCTTTCAGACAGGTAACACTGGTGTTTTGCATGGGCAAGATTTCCCCAGCGGGATGCAAGCTGCTATTAAGCAAAGTGTGTCTGCATATATGGTTCCTATGGCTAAGCACAGGCAGTCAGAAAGCCAAAGGCTGAATCAATTCGATCTTTGCAGGTTTGTTTAAACTTCATAGATTGAACTGATAAGCAAGTGAACAGACATTTACTTTTGATTTCTGAATTGCAGCCACATGCCTGCAGTGGCCCAGACCAGGAGCTGGGGGAAGAGAGGGTGCTAGAACATACCTCCCTGCTTGGCTAGAGCAGACAGCTTTAGCCAAAGCTAGCCCACCCACCCTCGAGGGGGAGGAGTTGCGGGGGAGGTGAAAAGAATCCTGAGATGCAGGGAGACTGTGAGTGAACTTGAATCTGAAGAGGATCTTGGACAAAATTTGAATAAACCGATTTAACCTAAATCAGTTAAGTCTGACACTGCATCCCTACAGGTTTATTTTAAACCTGTTGTTTCAGCCATTTTGAAAGCGGTTTATGTGCAATGAACTTCTGTTGTGTTACGGATTTGAACCGGTTTCTGATCACTTATACTGGTTTATGTGTAATTTCTCTCCCTAACCTGTGTCATTCATTATCAATGTGAGCATTTACCTAAGCCAGAGTCTAGTTCTTGGTTAGTATTTCTACTGTCTAGTTCTGATGCTGGTTTTTACAGTACTAATTCTATACAAACAACTACATGCACCAAATTAAAAAACTACTCTTCCTGATGCTACAAGTATAACATTAATTTATATAAAAACATAATATCAGTACAGCCTTAGGGGTAGACATCTAGTCATGCAGAAATCTGGATATTAATGTTATGTTCCCTTTCAGCCTTATGTCATCACATCATCAAATAATGCAATTCTATTTTTCTTTGAAGCTAATGCAAAAATAAAATACATTTTCAAAGTAGATATGGCCTCAATCCAACAAAAAGAACTGTAAGAATCCATCTATATGGTTCTTTTTGCAGGACTTGACCCTAAATTGCTTCCAGGTAATTTAGATCTAGAGAAGAAACTCTGTATAATGCACTATCAAACAACTCAATACCTTTGCAAAATATAAGTGTACTTGTCTTAATGACTCGGGGAGTTAGCCTTCCTGCTTCTTTTGAACCTTTTTAAAATCCCACTCTTAATTCAGCTTTCTGTTTTCATAAAGGACCCCCATAACTTTATCAGCCTAGATCTGCAAGTCTGAGAATGAATGGTGATGTACTTTCTTTGAGTGGTACATTGGGGCCCATTATATTTTCTCATTCTATGTCATTTATAGGACATAAATATTAGGTGTATCACCTGCATTTTTAAATTAGAAGTAGACATGGGTTGTATTTTTTCCTAGTTGGATACACCATGAATGATCTCATTTTTGAATGGCAAGAAACAGGAGCTGTACAAGTAGCAGAAGGACTCACTCTGCCACAGTTTCTGTTGAAAGAAGAGAAAGATTTATGTTATTGCACCAAAAACTACAACACAGGTAGGAGAGTTTTCTAGTCCACTACAACTGGAAAGACAGCAGCTGCAACTTTCTGTTATTCTTAATAAATCATTGAATACATCTAAAGATTATAACACTTATGTTTGTTTCACAGAATAATGTGCTCTGAAATAATTGACATGATGATACTAAACTGTTGCCAGGTACTTGAGAAGATGGATGGACAGACACACAGGCAGACTTGAAATACTTCAATTATCAAGAACTTTATGTCCTGTATGCGATTTCTGCAGGAGCAGAACATTGTAACTGTAAAAAGGTTTATTGACTTAAAACTGTTACGTAGCATTTCTCACTAAAAACAAACTGGAAGACCTTTGGGTGTTCATACATGTGCTCTGGGAGCCACTCTAATTAAAAGCACCCTGAGCGTCACATGTATCAGTGTTCCCATGCTGAAGAATGGCAACGGGGGTACTTTAAAACTCATTCGAGCTTTAGTTAAAGTGCCCCCACTACTACTTTTCAGCGTAGAGACACTGATACACGTGATGCGAGAGTCTGTTGAAATGCAGTAATTACCATGCTCCAGCAGACTCAATTAATCGAGTCTGCTCCACTGCACTCTAATTACACCATGTCGGAGCAGCCTGCCTGCACATGTATAGGCAGTCACCCATAGTGTCCAGGAAGTCCAACCAGCTACCTCTTTCTCTAATCTCTGTTTTGCACTGTTTTAGTTCAGACAGAAACAGTATTAAACAATGAAAGAGAGAATATTTTAGTTCGGTTTCTAATATTGCAGATCATACATACAGAGAATGAATTAGGACAAAACTAGTTCTTCAATATTTAAATTATAATATAGAGGGGCAGTCAGACTGCCCCCCTCCCCTTGCACCTGGCCTGCATACGTTTCCCAGTAAGCAAAGGTGTACAGGGAGCTGTAAATGCAAGGTAACAAATCAATGGAGAATTCCACCATGCAGGTATGCAGGCTGTTGGAAGTTCTCTGTAAATTAAAGCAGCTGCTTTACTCTGGGGCTACACTAGTCACCATCACAGTCAGAACCTGGACAGCACAAGCATAACTGAAAGGCACCTTTCCTTCCTTGCCTCCAGACTGCACCTTCTGTGACACTTCTCATGGGCCACGATCTAGCCTGGATGCTTTATTTTTTGTTTGCCTTGAATCTGGAGTTCATTCCATAAAACTGGGAGAAGTTTTTGTTTTTACTGTTTTAATCCTTGCACCCTTTGTCTTTCTTTTTTCTTCTACATTCAACATCATGATTATCAAATGTTGTGTGGGAAGTAAAAGATGATGGCAAAAGAAACAACAACCACAAGTGTTCCTTTTTCTTTCATAATGTTATGCTAATCTGCAATCACTTATGTGCAGTTTGTGCTTGAGGACACACTGTTTATGTCAGGCACTTGTAATGTGATTCTGTGCACTGATACTCCATTAAGAAACATGCTGTAGAAAAATTAATCATGATTTTTGAAATCTAGTATCTTTCACTCAGGCATACAGAGTAAAATAAATGGATTATTAAAAAGATGCTGAGTGACTACAGATAGCATGCAGAAAGTGCTCAGTTATTATTTCTGTTTAAATTTAGTTACAGCACAAAATATATAGCTTCTTTCTTCTCTTTTTTAGACATACTAGAAATAGCATAATCAGTAGTCAGCCTGTGGAATGAATGTGGTGAAATTTCACCATGAAAATGGACCTATGTATGTCTCGTTTATGCCTTGAAATGCCTAGGAGTGCCATCTGTGCCTAGAAATGTAATGGTACTAGTAACAAACTAGAACAAATATAATTAATGTCGTGGGACAAAAACATTAAAGCTCCCACCCTTTGGTTCTGTGTACCACTTTGACCAGTAATAGATTAGGAGAATCGTGAATGGGAATACTGCATACCCTAGCAATGCAACCATAGTAACCAGAAAATCCATCTTTCATCCTCATACATTTTTAAATTATAAATACAGCTTTGCTTTTACCTACATCTACCACCTACAAACACACATGCTCCTTCCTGAGCCTCCACACAACACATGCAATCATAAGTCTAGCCATAGATACCAAATGCTGAAAAAAACAAAAAACGGCACCACCCTACCTAAATAACACTTCTATAAACCTTGCAAGCAAAAATGTCCCTAAGTGAAAACTATTACTGCAAACTGCTTCCATTTAAAACACAGGAACATAAGGCATTCATCCTGTGTCCAGCTAGTTCTGTATACCGTCTCTGACCATGACAGTAGTATATGCCATAGAGAAAGAATATATGTAAGGCATGTCTAATATAACCCATCCCATGGCCTCAACCATCATTGGTATGGGGAATGTCAGAAGATACCCCCCTGGCCCCCAAACTGTTCTATGTAATAGTTCTCAGTGAACCTGTCCTCCATGAATTTGTCTAATCCATTTTTGAAAATGGTTGTAGTATCTGCCTCTACAGTCTCCTGTAGCAATGAATTCAAAAAGTTAACTGTGTGCTTGGTAGAAAGTACTTCCTCTTGTTTGTTTCAAACCTTTCAGTATGTAGCCACTGGTTCTTGTATTCTGGAACTTTGTAGATAACAGTTCCCTATTTGCTTCATTCACATTCTTCATAATTTTAGAATGATCAGTCCACTGCCACACATTCTTGACTATTCTGTTTAATAACTATTAATGAATCCATCATCCATTAATTTGTCTAGTCCCTTGGTGAACCTTGCTATACTATCTGTTGCTACAGTCTCCTATGGCAATGAGTTCCACAAGATAACTGTGTGTTGCATAAAAAGGTACTCTCTTGTTTGTTTTAAACCTGTCTCCTGCTATAGCTCTAGTGGGTGCTCCCTAGGTTTAGTACGCTGAGATTTGGTGAAAAACTCTTTCCTATTCACTTTGCCGACAGTGGCCATGTATATACAAGATGCTGACTGTGCAGTCATTACTGCACAGTCATTTAGTACTTGTATAAACAATAGGGATGTGCGAAATGGGCCCTATTCAGTTTGGATTTGGATTCGGCCTAAATCAGGGACAATGATTCAATTCGTTGATTCGGATCACCGTCCCCAATTCAATTCAGCTGAATCCAAATCTGAAGATTCGATGCCGATTTGGAGAATCAGCAATTCGGACATAGACACAGCTTTAAAAGTTTTTTCTACATACCTCAAAGTACTGGCATGGCTCATGAATGCTGTGATGCTGGGGTGGATGGAGCGTCCCCCAGGAGCATGGGGGGATGCTCCCCTGCACGCTTAACCCAGAAGCGGAAGGGAAGTATTTCCGGTCCAGTTCTGGGTCCACTGGGGAGTGCACTGGGGACTTCCCCACACCTCCCGGCTCAGTAATCAGTCGTGGGGGGACCCTGGGTGCCCCTCCAGACCCAGGAGGCACCAGTTACCAAGCCAGGGGAGTGCAGGGGGCCCCCCTTGCACTCTCCCCAGCAGACCCAGAAGTGGACTGGAAGTGCTTCTGGTCCACTTCCAAGTCTGCTTTTGAGCACACTGGGGAGCCCCCAGTGCTTCTGTGGGCTTCTCCATGCGCCGCAGCATCACAGCATTCACAAGCCATCTGCTACCTAGAGGTATGTAGAAAAAATATTTAAAGCTGTGTCTATGTCCAAATCGCCAAAACTTTCTGAATTGATTCAGAGGGTTCTGATTCAATTCAGAGAGATTAAAGGGTCCTCTGATTCAATTTGGTTTCAGAGATTTGTCCACTGAATTGCGTCGAATCTCCACTGAATTGAATCAGGGACTGAAGCTTCACACAGCCCTAATAAACAAGTACTAAATGACTGCACAGTAACCCAAGTTATTGTGCAGTAGTGCTGATGAACGTCTTTTTCTGATGCTACTACACAGTAACCTAATACTATGCAAGAACAGTCAATGCAGGGAAAACAGCAAGGCTTTTGATACTGTTTCCCACAGCATTCTTGCAAGCAAGCTGAGGAAGCATGGATTGGCTGAATGGATTGTATGCTGAATAGAAAGCTGTCTGGAGTGTTGTGTGGCTGCAATCAATGGGTCAGTGTCTAACCTGCAGGATATCAAGTGGAGTGCCCCAGGGATCAATCCTGGGGCCAGTTTGTTCAATATATTCATTAATGATCTGAAAGGTGGGATGGCTTGCACTCTCAGCAAGTTTGCAGATGACACCAAGCTAGGGAGTACAGTAGAGTGTAGGGGGTACACTTGAGTGTAGGGTTAGGATTCAGAGTGACCTAGACAAATTGGAGGATTGGGCCAAAATAATTCTCATGAGGTTCAACAATGACAAGTGCAACATCCTGCACTTAGGACAGAAGAATCCCATGCACTGCTACAGCCTGGGGGCTGACTGGCTAAGCAACACCTGTGCAGAAAAGGACCTGTGAGTGACAGTGGACAATAAGATGGATATAAGTCAGAAGTATGCCCTTGTTGCCAAGAAGATTAATGGGATACTGCGCTGCATTAGTAGGAGCATTGCCAGCAGAACAAGGGAAGTGATTATTCTGCTCTATTCAGCACCAGTGAAGCCACATCTGAAGAACTGTGTACAGTTTTGGATCCCCCACTATAGAAAGGATGTGGGGAAGTTGGGGAGAATCCAGAAGAGGGTGACAAAAATGGTTTGGGGGCTGGGGCACATGACTTATGAGGAGAAGGCTGAGGGAACTGGGTTTATTTAGTCTGCAGAAAAGAAGACAGAGGGGATTTGATAGCAACCTTTAACTATCTGAAGGGTGGATCCAAAGAAGATGGAGCTAGACTATTCTCAGTGGTGACAGATGACAGAACAAGGATCAATAGTCTGAATGTTTGAGTTAGATATTAGGAAAAAACTCTTGCACTAGGAGGGTGGTGAAGCACTGCAACCGGTTACCTAGAGAGGTGGTGGAATCTCCATCCTTGGAGGTTTTTAAGGCACAGCTAGACAAAGTCCTGGATGCAACGATCTAATTGGAGGTGGTCCTGCTTTGAGCAGGGGGTTAGTTTCATAGTGGTTAGGGTCAGAAGGGAGCTAAACAGATCATCAGGTCTGACCCTCTGCCCCAGCCAGGAACGAGTGTGGGGTGTTAACACCCCAGCCAAATATCTGTCCAGCCTTCTCTTTAAGACCCCCAAGGTAGAGCACCACCTCCCTTGGGAGTCCAGTCCAGAGCCTGGCAGCCCTAACTGTAAAGTAATGTCTCCTGATGTCCAGCCTGAACCTTGTCTCTAACAATTTGGGGCCATTATTCCTAGTAACCCCTGGTGGTGCCTGGGGGAACAGAGCCTCACCCAATTTCCTCTGGTCCCCCCTGGTGAGTTTGTAAACAGCCAACAGATCCCCTCTGGACAATAAGGGACCTCCTGAAGTCCCTTCCAATCCCGATTTTCTATGATTCTATGATTCTACTGCATAGTAGTATCACATTCCAGGTTTTGCCACACAATGCTACTGTGCAGCAGTATCGGGCTACTGTGCAGTTAGAGTCTCATGTAGATGTGGCCCGTGTTCAGCTAAATTTGTGTCACTGTTGATCCACCTGCAGAAAAAAAGCATATGCTAGTTTTTTTGTGAAGTAATACTCAGTTAAAGCAATCATCCAAAGCATAAATAGGTAAGGACTTTTTATGATACCCTGTATTGAACCAAGTAGTTAGGTGGCCTATTGGATAGACTTCTGGGCACCAAGTTCCTGTCCTGAGGTCTAAGCACCTCAGGAAGACCTAAGGAAGGACACCTGATGCCCAAAGCTAGTCCAACAGCTCTCCCAAGTACGCAGCTAGTCCAATAAAAGGTATCACAAAATCTCCTTGCCTGTCACACATTTCCTTTACCATCATGGCTACAACAGCACCCTAGCCCTACTAGAGCATAAATAGGAGATTGTCAAAGACAGAAAGAGCAGTTAGGCTGCTGACCTTCTCAAAACACAAAAGACCTGATTCCTCTGTTCTTGGCATTATCTTTCCACATCCCACCCTTTAAAATGATTACATGATTACTCTTAAGTTGATGCTGAAGCTATGTGAAATAATAATTAGGAAGGATACTTGAATATTTTCCATTGAGAATATATTTCAGCAGAAAACTAGGTTCTCAGCTAAATGATATCTTTCATTAAAAAAAGTGCTTGCCTTCCACAGATTTCTGGTGTTTATTCCAAAATTTACCTCTCTGCTTATGAGACTCATACTGCCTTATACTTCGATTCTCTTCCATGGATTAGACTCTACCAACAGATTTCATTTCCCATGATATATCACTACCATGCAGCTGCCATGAAGCATTTCCCCTCACCAAGAAAGGCACATCATAGAACAGGTAGCCACCAGGAAGAAGCCTAATTCGAAGTTGATAATTTAAAGCATCATACATCTAAGCAACTGTTCCCATAAGAAACTAGTGAATTCTCTCTATCAGCCCCTCTCATTTATTTTTACTTCTAGAGTACAATCCTCTTCATTATTTATTTCATTTTGTCACTGAGCATTTCCTCCTTTTAAGCAATAAACAAAAACAACTTTCAGTGTTAATCCTTTTAAATGTCACTCAATACTAATCCTGGTTTACTTAAAACCCCAACTCTCTTTTGCTCTATGTTCCAGGTTTTATGACTGTTACTAGCCCTGTCACTATGAATCTTTTGTACAAACAAGATTTTATCCTCTGCAATCTCTCCTCCCTTTCTTACACTGTCAGCTTGCGTGTGTAGGAAACCACACTTATTTTAGGCTAGTATTACTCATTGTTCATACCCTACTGCCACATACTTTAGGCTGCCTGAGATCTATATATTAATTCCAGCTCATCTGGGGTAATCAGGATACTTCTTTATCATAATGCCATCTGGAGTATGAAGTTCTCCCATTGTCATGACTTCAGGAAAGTTCAATCCACTATCATTATGGACCCACAATACACACCAAATGAATGTACTATCCATTTTACATTTCCTACCATTCCCTTGCTTTACAGCTGCAAAGGAACAGAAATTTGTGGAGAAGGGGAAAATGTTATAGTGAGTCTGTCGCTAAAAAAATCTTTGCTATAAGCTTAAATATTCTCCATGTTTTTTTTACCCTTACTACTTTGACTCAGCATGGTACATCAGACTGCTCCATTTTTTTCAGCTTGCCATTTCTTCCTCCTCTCATTCTGACACCTCTCCACCTGCCTGATAATTTGATAAGACTGACTGGCCAACAGAAGAGAGATTATTTTTTTCTTCTCCAATCCTTTTGCTGTGAGGATTACCAGGTCAAAGGTTCACCCAAGTCCCATTGAGCTAGCATAGCTCTTGAAAACAGTGACATAACTTGTGACTGATGCAAGTAGCATCACAACCAGCTGCTTATGGGTCCTCAACCTGAATAATCAGGTACCCAATTTAGGGCCTTAAGGTCCACTGAAGACAGCCCTTGATACAAATCCGGAAGATGGCATGAACTCACATCACTGGTTCCATAGCAAGATAAAACTACCAATTTCTCCCTAAGCAAAAAAAAATCTTTTTGGGGGTAAGCAGAAAATTTTCATCAAGATGTTTCCCTGTCTTTAACACGTGTTATTTACAAGTAATACCGGCATGTAAGAAAACTTACTGACAGAACCTTGCTTTAATGATTTAATTTGGATATGACATAGAAAGAGATGACAATGTACAGAAATTTGAGGCGGGGGTAGACATACTAATGCTGTTAAATCTGTTAGCATCAGGTTCATTCTGGGGTGTCTCTGTCAAAGATAAAAAAGACAGGCTAAATGAAGTTTAAGGAAGGAACATAGGTTATATAGCTTAGTGAATCTGGGAATATACTTCAAAGGACACAGTATAAGAAACAATATGAAATCGCTGAAAGGAGGAGAAGACTAGAAAGAGGAGCCAAGTTACAAAATAGAGATCAACCACAAAAATGCAAGGCCAGGAGATGTAAGCAAAAATATAGTTCAGAAAAAATTTCAAGATAAGCACTAGCTTTAGCCTCAAATTGAATGAAGCAGAAGAGGGTGAGAGCCTTTATCAGCATTCAGATAGAAACATGGAGACACCAGATGCTAAAACAACTTTTCTGCAACATTCAGAACAGATTTGAATGAAGAGATATGGGGTGAAAAATTGTATCATTGAATCAATGGCAATGCTGGGTTCTTATACAAGGATATTTTTGAGTTAATTGGCAAAATAAGGATTTCCAACTGTTATATTTACTACAAAATTTACAGATAGGACAAATGACCTGTTGGCAGTCCTATGCTAAGCAAGAGTTTGAGTTTTTTTCCATAATTATTTCAAGCCTCCAAAATCATCATTACTATTTCTTGTTAGTTTCTTTTTTTTTTTTGTCATAAATGCCCAATGAACTCCCTATCTTCATTGTTGGTGGGACATAATGATACTTTACTTCCCCAGGAGAATAAGTCACTCATTTATTCTGTTTTTAATTAAGTTTTTGGGGACTGCTGGATTTTCAGCATTTTTTTATAATTAGGCAACTTAGAGTAATTTCTCAAGTAACCAATTTAAGCGTCCATTGTTTACATTATTGGTCAACGTGTTTCAGGTTAGAAATATATTTAGAAAGTAAAACCTTTGAAGACTAGAGCTTCCAGATGGCAAAGGGGTATCATAGTTATGCACCAGTGAAAAAATGTTTTCTGTGTTTTAATATAATCCTTACTTTTTGGATAAATACAATCCTAGAGGTTAGTAACTATTACATTTCAAGGGGTTCTGTGCCTCTCTCACAAACAGATATTTCCATCTGGATAGTGAAACGTATATACTGCAGAATCCAACAGTAATTCTAATAGAGCAGAGCTGTCCAACTTTGGCATGGTAGGGGCCACACACAGCACGAGTATATGGCCCTCTGGGCCACACACCATATGTCAGCAGGAGGAAAGGAAGCCACCAAGGCAAGAAGGCTGTGTGTTAATTGCTGAATGGCCACCAGTCAGACAGCCCTGCATTAGAGGACACGTATATTTGAACTAGTAGTGTACATTTTTGTGTGTGAGAATTAGACATTAGACATTTTTAAAAATGGACTATTTCTATTAAACACTTTCTTTCTTTGTTGTAACTAGGAAAGTTTACATGCATTGAAGTCCGTTTCCACCTTGAAAGACAGATGGGTTACTATCTCATTCAAATGTACATTCCAAGTCTCTTGATTGTCATTCTCTCCTGGGTATCATTTTGGATCAATATGGATGCCGCTCCAGCCCGAGTAGCTTTAGGTATAACAACTGTACTGACCATGACAACACAGAGTTCAGGTTCGAGAGCATCACTCCCAAAGGTAGGCAAAAAACACCCTCTCATATTATACTGATATTACTGTGTTAAGACAAACAGTAATCCTATATAGTTATCAGAGGCCTTTGAAAGCCTTTGAAATGCTCTCTTTATTAAAACATCTGCACATTCATTAAGGATGAATAGAAGGAAGGTAACCCAATGACACTAGGTCTTGACTGACTCAAGAGGCACACAGCAATCAATACTAACCAAAGAACCACAAAAATAAATATATCCCTAGGTTAATTGCAGCAAATACACTGCAGTTTAAATAGGAGGGTGGGGAGGAAACAAACCACTGTCTACAAGTTGTGTGCATTTCATTATTCCACTCAATCCACAGATAATTTTTTTTTAAACAAAGAAAATAAATTAAACTAGTCAAGTACAAAAAACATTCCATAGGAAATGACTCATTGTAGAAAACAGAGTTTTTGTTTGTTCTAATTAACTCTTTCAAGCCTCCAACGTTCATTGCTATTTCTTTTTGTTTTCTTTTGTTTTGTCATAAAGGCCTGATCCTAGGAAGAGCTGACCATCTTCATCCCCCATTGTGGCCAGTGGGAATAATTTAATGTAATAATAATTTGCTATTATCACCTTGAGACATTTTATAAATATTGGATTAAAATTCCAGTTGTTGCAGCCAATTCTTTTTTCCTCTTTAAAAATATAGTTCTCCTATGGGAAAAGAGTGTTCTAGCCCTAAAATATATAAAAGATATATAATATATAAAAATATAGAAAATATATAGAAAAGTCAAATCTGCAACAAATGGAAACACTACAACTCCACATTAAATGAGAGACTAACAGCAAAGTATTACATTAGGGGAAAAAAGCCAGATACACTTTTAACTACAGATTTGGGGCCTGGTTTGGATTTTGTTGGATTAAATGTTAAAACTCCAACTGCTTTTAGGCACAGCAAGAACCAGCCCTAAATTACAAGCCCAAATTGTATCCTGCAACTGAGCTACACAGGGAAGAGGAAGTGTATCAGGGAATCGGTTATGTCTCCATCCCCAAAGTTACAGGAGACAAGAAGCTGTCTGAATGTATAGTGGTGGCCTCTGGTGCCTCCTGGACTGTGCCAGAAGTAGATGGACATAGCCAAGTTCTCTTTTATCTTATGCCCTTTTTCTCCCTACCAGCATTGCCTGGTAGATGCCAAGTCAGTCACTTACAGCTACTTTCCAGTCCCTTTGTGCTTCTTGATCATATTTCAGTAGGAAACAGCCCATACGCTTCTAGGAAGAATGTTTCTTTTTTTTTCCCTGCTTCTCCCCTTTAAACTATCAGGGTTATGATAAATGCAATGTAAAACAGACCATGAAGAGATGTTAGCCAAGAACAAAACTTCTGTTTTGAAAAGATTAGTTTGTGACCAGGCAAAATATAGGTATCACACATATTTAAATTAAATTGCAAAATACAGACTGAATCTTTTGCTTCTATTATATAATCAGGTTTCATGCTAGTGATTGTTTGGTAAAAAAAGAACTGCGGTAAGGGGCATGAATTTATCTTCCCCTGACATTATGATATACCAAAATACACATCTGTGGTTTGTAATATCTTCAGTCTGTTGCTCTTTTCTCTGTGTAGGTGTCATATGTCAAAGCAATTGACATCTGGATGGCAGTATGCCTGCTCTTTGTATTTTCTGCACTTCTGGAGTACGCAGCTGTAAATTTTGTGTCAAGGCAACATAAAGAACTCCTGAGATTCCGACGGAAGAGGAAGAAGAATAAGGTAAAAAGTAGCAACAATAACAACTTGGAGAGCAATGCAGAGACTGTTTTGTTTTGTTTATAAACTGGAAGAAGGGCTTTAATTGGTACAAATAGCACTATGTGAAATGGCCATACACATGAAATGGAAACATAGGGTGAAATTCACCTCAGGCATAGGATCAGTACAAGGACTGCGTACCACATAAATCCCACTTAAATCTCAAAAGAGGGATTAAAGAGGATTTAAGTGATACACGGGCCATGTGTAAGCTGTCAGCCCAAGAGTGCATTTCAGCCTGTGAAACAGAGTCGGAGTGTGACATGGTAATAGGAACTGAAAGCTCCTGGTATAGTATTGAGAGTTAGTAAATTTCATTTCCCAGTTTAGTCCTAGTATTCAGTTCAAGGAGTTAGCAGGTATGTGTGTTATACAAACAAAATCTTTTTTATTTATTAAAAAAACTTTATGAATGCTACTGCTTATGAAGATTGTTTTCCTTTTAAAATCTTAACTGAGTGTCACTTTGATTCATCACAGCTTTTGTCAATTGCCATGCAATCAAGAATTTACTTTAACAGAGCTATGGCAATTTATACCAGCTGAGAATCGGGATCAGAGTGGCGGCAGGTCCCCACACCAGCTGATATGCCCCAGGCCCTGTACCAGAGCTGGCCTGTGGTGGGTGGGGGGCCTGGGGCAAATCAGCTTGTGAAGGGACCTGCCCACACCCTGGGATCAGGGCAGTGGTGGGTCCCTGCATGAGCTGATACGCCCCATGCTGAAGCCAGCCCAAGGATGACAGGAGGCTGGTGCTGCTGGATGGGACCCCATGCCAGGAAGATCAGTTCTGATGCTGGCCCCAGCTGGCAGCACCAGCCTCCTGTCATCCAGCAGGCAGATTGGGGGCTCGCCTGCACCCCTGGGAGGGCTGTGGGGGCTGTGCTGGACTCCTTCTGGGGGTGTGGGCCCCTGATCTGCCTGCCGGATGACAGAAGGCTGGTGCTGCCGGCTGGGGCCCGTGGCAGCACCTATCTTCCTGGTGCTGGGTGGGCAAAGCATCAAAACAGTATCGAAACAGCCAAACAGTTTCAACAAAGCTAAACAGAACAGTGCTTTTGAAATTAAACAAGACTCGAAATGAAACACTGTTCCTTCGGAACGTTGAAACTGAAGTCAAAGTGGAACGATGCTGTTTTGCACAGCCCTACTTCCTACCCACCTGTCTCCAGTTAAGCCCACAGTCTTCCAATTTTCTCATGAGAACATTATGGGATGCCACATCAAGAGCTTTTTGAAAGTCAAGATATACAAAGTTTGCCTAAGCTGCATAGATTGAACCAATAAGAAAGTGAACAGACATTCACCTTTAATTCAAGAAAAGCAGCCATATGCCTCTAGTGGCTCAGACCAGAAGCCAGGGGATTCTAGAGCATGCCTCCCTGCTCAGCCGGAACAGGCAGCTTGGGCCAAGGCTAGCCCACTCACCTTTGCAGGGGAGATGCAAAGCATCCTGGGATGCTGAGGAACTGTGAGGTAATATGAATCTGGAGGGGATCTGGGACAGAAGTTCAATCAACCAATTTAGTCTAAATCAGTTAAGTCTGATGCTACATCCATTCAGGTTCAGTGCCAGCCTTTAGAAAGTAGTTTATGCGCACTGAACTTCTGTTGAGTTACAGATTTGAAAAGCTTTGCAGTCACTTATACCACTTTATGTGTAATTTCTGTCCCTATGATGAGCAGAATAGACTTCATGGCTAAGTACAGGTGCTACAATCTAGGCCCAAAGATTAAAACTTATAATATTTTACTTAATGAAAATAATGGAAATTCTATTCAAATAAACACTCACTGAGTGCTTTCCAGGTTTTTGGCCATGAAATATGCATATTAGGTAGACTCCTATTTTTCTAAAAGGGTTTCCCCTTGGAAAAAAAATAAAAGTGGGAGACTACCATTAATTCAGTCATCCACCAAGTGCCTGAAGTGTCAGCTTCAACTCCTGTTGAAGTTAGCATTTTTCACAGACTTTGAGGGGAGCTGAGTCAAAAGATGTATGGAATATTGCTACATGTCAGATATTGAACACTATCAAGAGGGTAGATCTGAGTTAGTTCGAAAGTCTGGAGACCTGGCCTCAAATTACCTTTTCTATCTTGGGGCTTGCTCCTCTGCACAGGGAAAATCTTATATTCCTTTGATAAAAGTCACTATTGTTCAGTGGTCCCATGCAATACTTTCACAAGCTGGCCCTGAATGAATGTGAAAATGGGGGGAGGGGGGACTGTTTTTGCTGACATTAGCTGAAAAAGCACTTTCCCAGGCATATGGGAGGAAACCAAGTTGTTTCTTTTTGTGACAAAGAAACTGCAAGAAGCTTAAAGGTTTGGAACCCTAGGAGTGGGCCTGTATGAATGGATTACTGAGAAAGGTGCAAATGTGGCAAGATGCCCACATCATGGATGTGATATAAACAGATTTGTTACTTGATATATTATATGACTACATATATAATATTACTATTATAGTTCCTCTTCTTCCAGCAAATGGAAGACTGGCAATCATGTTATTTTTTCTGGATTTCAAAGAACCCAATTCTTTTTATTGCATTCAAGTAGTTCCTTTTCACCACACAATCAAAAACAAAGTGAAACACAGGTTGTATATTCTAAGCACAAGGGTGCCTGTAGACATGTGGGATGCCTGATCTGACGTACTGTAATTATAGCGCATTGTAGCAGACTCAATTAATTGAATCTGCTGGAGTGTGCTAATTAGCACTGACTAGCATGTGCCAGCAGATAATGAGCAGTCCAGCATGCTAATTAGCTCACTCCAGCAGCCTCAGTGTCTTGTGTATTCAGCTTCCCAATGCTTCAGAATGGCAGTGGGGGCACTTAAGCTCATTCAACAAACTTTATAGTTATAGTTAAAGCACCCCTGCCACCATTTTGACGTGCCAGAAGCTGACTACACAAAACATTGTGGGCACTTTAATTACAGCAGCTCTTGAGAGTTCTAATTAAAGCACCTCTCCTCCTATACTCCCAGAGCATATGTAAAGACTCCCAAGGACAGCATCTTTTGAAGCAATATTTCTTTCCTTATCTATAGTTATTTTGATTATATAGAAAAAATACATACTGCTTCAAAAGACCTCTTGGAACATGAGTTCACATAGACTGGACCTAATTCTGATTTCACTTTATTTTAGTCACTAATTCCATGGAATTACTGGAAGTACATTGCGATGAAGTTTCGAATTAGTCTTCAAAGTATGCAAGATTTATAACAGAGACTAGAATTGCCCTCAGTTGTTCAAACAAAGTTGGTATATAAATCAAAATACCTGTACCTGGTGTCAGTATATTATAACCAAATTGTGTTTTCAGATTATTTTTATATAAATTCTATTCAGCATTGCAGGAGGCACACAAATATGAAATGTTTAAAAAAGCTGCATAAAGTGCAATTCAGATGTGTAACTATGAACATAAACAGGTGCATCAATACATTGGTCTCATATCGGTTCAGTACCGATCTAAGGAAAATTGACAATAATTGGCAATCAGCTTTTTATGGCTAATGTGGCTGATAATGTGGCCAATAAATGCCCCATGCATGTATGCAGCCACAGTGCAGCACACAGGTAGCCAGGAGCACAGACCTGCAGCATGGAGACCAGCATCTGGCTGGCAAGTCTGTTGTTGGGGAAGGGATAGGGGAGGGAAGGGGTGTGTGGGGGACAGATCAAGGCTCCCGCAATAAGGGAGGGAGTGGGGTTTGGGCTGGGGCAGGCACTGCATAGCTGGGGCTGGCCATGGGATGGATCCATGAGTGGCTCAACTGGGTAATGTGAGGGGCACAGCTCCCACCACTATGCCTGCCCCAGGAGCACATGGGCAGGGTCATGTGCCCCTAGATCTGTGCATGCGGCAAGGGCTGGATGCTGCTGCAGGCTGGGGGTGGCACTGGATGCCTCCTGGTGGGGGGGCAGGGGGGCTGGGCCAGGGCTGTGCTTAGGCCAGGTGGGGGACAGTTACAGCAAATTTTGGGGTGGCTGTCGCCCGCCCCACATAGCTCTCATCCCAGCACTACTGCCACCTGCCCCAAGCGCAGCCCACCCCAGCTCCCCAGCAGGAAAAGCCTGAAGCAGCTCCAGCCCACAGCAGCAGTCCACCCTTATCCCACATATAGATTCAGGGGCACATTCGCCCCCATGCCCTCCCAGGGCATGCATAGCAGTGGGAGCATTTATTTCCTCAGATCACGGCTATGTTGTACTCATAGATTTCTTGCAAAGTATGTTTTTCCTGGATTTCCTTGCTCTATTCAATGAAGGATAGAGAGTTAACAATAACGTTTAATTTATAAATAATCTTAATTATTATGCCATCAAGGTGTTTTGAGATAGTAAAAGTATTTAAACACCTATGCTTTTCTCTGCACTCTTCTGTAAGTTTTACATTTTTGTTAAGATTTTTGTTTTAAAGATTTACCTGTTGTCGCTTTCTTGAGTTATTTACTTTTGCTTCTTGATGGATTTGTGTTTGAAATTAGTAATGTGAAAAAACTCAGATCAACCTATCTCCTTTTTAAACTTCTGCTTGCCCTATTTTTCCATCCCTGAACTTGTTTGCAACTATTCCCCAAAAGGTAAGGCAGGCAGTTGTGTTTTCAGCTGACATTGATGCTTCTTCTTATGGATGTCAGCAGAGAATGACAGTACCCAGGGGTAGATCCAGCACTTCCCAAAGAGGAGGGAAGGAGCAGCACCTAACACTGAAGGGGAGGCTGTACTGCTCTGTTCCCAGCCTCATCTCCCATCTAACTTTATTGTAAGTTATTCCCTGGAGCAGATAAAGACATTCACTACTCTCAGGGGAAGATCCAGAAGTGGGTGCAGTGGTGCCACTGCATCCCTCCCCTCTTTTGAATTGGACTGCACCATGGGAGCCTCTGAGGACTTTAAGTCCCTAAAGCAGGTGAAACCCCTTCCCCCTTGTGCTCAGAGGTTTGCCTCCTCCCCTCCCACTCCTGTTCCACCTGCCTCTACTGCTTTCCCTGTTGTCCTGGGGAAAGGGAAAAATTTCAGAAACGCCTCTGCCCACCCAAGCTGGGCTGTACAGGGGTTAGGCTCAACTGAGAATTGGACATTGGCAGTGAGGATGGGTGGGCAGGTTCCCCCTCCCTACTCCTGCTCCCAGGGAACAAGTTTGGGGAGGGAAGGAGGGAGAAAACTACTCTCTCACTATGCTCTTGCCTCTGTCCCCATTCCCCGTACAGTTCAGCCCTTTACAGCCCTGCTTGGGACCGCAGAAAAAGCAGCAGCAGCAGGTTGGAAGGGAGGAACAGGAAGGGAGACATTGTATGTCTAAGCAATAAAGGGAAGGGAAGGGAGGAGGCTTGGTGCTCTACCGTCCAAATGGGGGTTGGAGGAGGGAGGGCCAACTGTGCCATTGCATCCCCTCTGGATCTGCCCCTGGCAGCAGCTAATGTCTTTATCCGCTTCATGGGAATAACTTCTCAATAAAGTTAGGTGGGAAACCTTTCCTAGCCTCTTACACTTTTCAAAACTGCCAAGAACAATTTTCCAGCTGCATCAGGATAAAAATTAAGACCCTGCAGGACCAACATATCCTAAAATAGCCAGTAATCTGGTAAATGGAAGAACAGGGACTTGATCCTCAGTCTCCCATGTCCAGGTGAGTGCTTTAACAATTAGGGTTTTGACCACCATGATACGTTTCTCCGTCTCTCTTTTTGTCTTGAAATGCCATCCTACAGGTGAGAAACTTTTCCAAACACATTTAATTAAAACTGGCATAATCCTGTAAAAAATGTTTCAGTTTCAATAAAAGGACATTTTCTGATTAAATACAATTTAAATAACAAATTTCTTAACAGTTCTAGTTCCAAACCGAATTTTAGTCTTAGGTTCTACCAAAGACAGCTCTCCTAGTACTTTCTCTTTTCCTCATTGTTTTATTTAGTTGTGTCCATATCAGCAACTAAATCAAAACTTGATGTATTTAAGCATAGGGCAAATCACCTTTTGATTTACAAACATTTAATCCACTATACAAACAACAACTGAAGTCTTCCAAATTAAAAACAAGGAGATAACAAGCATTCTTTCCAATAAATGTTATAATTGTTTCTTTGCAATATCTGACATAAGATTCAGGTACTTTTTGTATTTAGTAAATTTAAAAGTAAATTAATGATTCTTTCCCTTTTTCCTCTCTCATTCCCAACTCAGCTACTGTCTCTAGTGATTATAAAGCTTAGTGTATATTTGTGACCCATTTGGCACAGGATAAACTATCACTATGGCTCAAGGATTAGATTAGATTTCGCTTGATTTTTTTTTAAGCTACAGCACATATGAAAAAATTAGATCAGAAAAATCACTGAAAAAATAAACTAAACATGGGGGTTGGTATTAAAATAACCTGGAGGAACTCTTTGAACTTTACATTGTTTTTACTGAACTTTACATAGCTTTTATATTATTCATTGTAAATTTATTATACATAGATAGATACCAAATAATAGAAAATAGATTTTTTATGTACAAAAAGACAGCCAGATTATACTATCCATTTATTACATTGGAACACTGATGGTGCTAGAGGGATGATTTTTATTTTTTATCTTTTTACTGGTTACATAAGGTGAAAGTCTCTTGCCCAACAGAATGGGATTCCATTTGTAAAATCAGAATTTTCTAGCTACAACATGGTGTTTCCTACATAGGATGGAATACATGTCAGAGGTTTGCCTGTTTATTTATTTTTAACATTAATATTATCACTTGAGGACTAACTAAGAATTACATGCATCTTTTTATTTTTCAAAGTAAAAATTTGTTTATAACTAGATATCAGCAAAGAAGAATCTGGACACATCATCAGAAGTGGTTAAAAACTTTAAAAGTAGTAAAGATTTTTCATAAAAAAGGGAAACAACATTTTGCAATCATTTTTTTTTTGCAAAACAATTTGCCATTGATCAACTTGCTCTAGTTGTAGGAGCCAGTCAAGACTAGGATCCTATTGTTCTAGCTGATGAATAAACATCTAATATTATAAAAGCCTTAGGTCTGTCTGTCTGTCTGTCCGTAATGGTTTATTTGACTCTGATTGGTTGTCTCAGCAGCCAATCATGATGCTTACTGAAACAACCAATCAGAGTGCTCTGCACAGAGAAAAGTGCTGCCATGACAGTGGAGACTGAGGGGCTGGAGCAGGGGGACAAGGCCAGCAGTGCTGGCCTCACTCCCCTCCCAAGCCCTGCTTCTTGGAGGCAGAGGGGGACAGAAAGCGGGGAGGGGAGGGGGGGAAATGGGCCTAGGCCTAACGAGGTAGGGGGGAGGGGGAAGCAGGGGGGAAATGGGGCAGGGGGAAAGCAAGGTTCCATCTCTGCCCCCCCCAGTGATGGTGGAGACTGAGGGGCCGAAGCGGGTGGGCGGGGGGTGGTTGTGAGGTTCACAAGGCCAAAGGCAGAGCAGCGACAGTGCAGGTCATTGGGTGGTGCCACTCCATCTCCGCCCCCCACTGTCATTCTTGATGGGCAAATAGCTAGTTTGAAGATAATGCAATGAGTAAGAACATTGAGGTGAACAATGATAACAATGTGGTGGAAGTTAAATTACCTACATTAGCTAAGCACAGCACTTAATGAAGATTTCAAATCACGTAAAGTTTAGTTTGCTTTTCAAATGATTCAGTCTCATTCCCATATAAATAAGCAGGTAGAAAGACTCCTTAAATAAAATTAGCCATCTCTATCTTATCATACATCTTAGTCATTGCAGCTTTCTGAAGTAGGTTGTGAGGAGGAATTTGAAGGAGGGATTATGGATAGATTCTTGGAGGAAGTTCTATACATAAGAGATAACAAAGGAAAGTGAAGACATGTTTATGGTGAAAACAGGTTAGTAAATTTTTTAATCTGGCATCTCTAAGATACTGGAGAAAGTAGGAAATGATAAATTTACTTTCCAACCTGTCCTCACCACAAAATGGTTTAAAAATCTTTACTGGAAAACAAGTCATTGGTCACCTTTGAACAATGTGTCACAACAGGAGTGGATTCAGGAAGGGTAAAGAGACTGTGTTGAACATGTGCAGTGAATACTCTGAACTCACCAACATGTGAGCACAACTCCTGCCTGGGCTCCATAAATGCTGCAAGTTTCCTGAGTTCACCAGCTGATCTCTGCAACTCTGGCTAGAGCCTCTACTTTTATATGGATTCAGAGCTCAGTGCTGCTGCTGCTGCTCATCTCCACATTTCCCCTGTCACTGAGTTCAGTAATCTGGGGGGAAGGAGGAGGCAGGAGAGGGCAAATGGTGGTACTCCCCCTGGGCTCTGGAGCCACCCTCCAGCCAAAGCTTGTGCCAATCAGCTGGTGAGCTAAGAGAGCTCACATGTACACAGACAGAGGGTATCTGACCTTTCTCACCACCTTCCTAGATTTGCCTATGTATCACACGAACACCAGTTAAAAAAAAATCAAAACAATACACCTGCAAATAGAAATATTTCTGGTTTGGGACTGGAGATATAATACTTTAGTTTTTATGTACTCAATCATGAAAAAAAAAATAGTTCCTAAATCAGGGTTACAAGATCTGGCCCTTCAACAATTGAAATATAAAAACCTTATGCTTATTTACTTGATTTTTAAAAAATAATTGACACATGTAGATTTTATGCTCATTTTTGTCCTTAAGAATGGCACAGAAAAAGAGGGAGAGGGGTACCATAGAGAGAAATTTCAGTTAGAAGTGTCATGTGCATAATACATATGCATGAAAGTTCTTTTCTTGCAAGCACAGAATAATTGTGTACATCTACTGAAAATGTAGTTTAGTTTTAAATCAGATTCTAAATTTAGATATTTACTTTTTCGGCAAAGTCATGCTTTCTATTCTATTTTCAAAAACCGAGAGATCTAAAGTATCTTTAGTGATGAAATTAGACATGCACTAAATTGATTATACCTTTTAATGGTAATCACTTTTCTTTTCTTTTGTTTTCTTTTGGTCTACCCTTCCATTTTGATGAAAGTATTTTGAGGGAGTGCTTGATGGAAATGAAATCAGTGAATCATTGCGGCATAGCAATGGCTTGAGAAGTACAGAGCCTATAGACGGGACTTTGCCTCAAATCTACAGTACAAATTTAAGGGTAAAATATGTAGAAGATGTCCCATTTGTCACAACGTGATACCCAGTCATTAACAAAGGCCCTGTCTTTTTGTCTGAACTAATGTCTTCCTATGTGGACCCCATTAACCTTCATTATTGCCTGTATGTGATAATGTGAAGTGTTAATAAATGTACTTGTCTCCTTAAATTTGTAGTCCATACTGATCTGTGTAAATCTGGGATTAAAAACTCTACTTTCTGCAAACACTTGGAAAACAACAAGAGAAATAGCTCGGTACCCAATAAATATTTACTATAGATATTTGCACTAGAAAACTATTCAATAATGCTTACTGCAAAGAGAAAGTGAGGGAGAGAGAGTGAAGGAGAGAGAGAGAAAACCAAAAAATACCCCCAGTGCAAACATTTCAAATTAACAAAAGCAAAGGTTACAACTATAACCTTAAGCTATTAACACTGCTTACAATTAAAACCACAAACTACAGAAGATATTTTCAGCAGTTGTAAGTATTATTCCTCAAGATAAGTAAATTATTCAAAATATGTATCAAACAAAGGACAGCATAGTCATGAACCCAAGAAAATTAAAATCTTTTGATCATTTTATGGCTGAGTATTTTATACAATGATGTTGATATGACAATAAATAACTCATGACCCTCAAGCCTCCTAAGACTTCTAACTATACTGCAAAATCCTTTCCTACAGTTATGGCCATTCTTTAATTACTATTTTTAAAAGAGCTAATAAAATATTTGTTAATAAAATATTGACATTCAGTTGTATTTAACTTTAATCATTAGCTGCTTAAGCAGTATGCATGAAAATCACTTAATATTTTTTATAAACTTAACTAAAGGCTTTTACAAATAACAAGCATGAAATCATTTCTCCTTTTGCTAGTTGTACATAAAGATGATACAGTAGGCAATTATGCAAAAGGAGGGAAGAAAAGGAAAAATGCTTCCTCGTTACCTCCTAAAATGAAGACTTCAATTTTCAATTAGCATCCTTCAGGCCAAATCTTTAGTTGGTATATGAGTATTCATCCATCCCGGTTTCACAAGCTATGGATCTGACTGAATATATTTGTAAAGAATTTCCAAGAATAAAGAAGGAATAAGTGAATCATTTTAATGAAAACAAGTGGGCAATTAATGTCATTTTAAATATGAGTCCATCATTATTCCAGTGTCTCTGAAAGTGCATTCACCAGATTAATTTTAGTTTGGAGTATTAGTAAACAGTCCTGTAGTTAGACCTGATCTGGCTAACACATCCAAGTGAAAGCAGTCCTTATTTATTATACAGTGTCATCAAACGTTCTTTGTATATCAGTAGCAGTACTCACAGTAATATGTACCATAGTAATAAGGAGCACAGTACAATCTCATTGTAATAAAGCCCTACAGGACTGGGTGAACAGTACATTAAAATGTGCTCACAATAATATGGTTAGTGAATTTGCTGCATCATAAGAAAAAGAATAGTTCCTATTTTTGGGATTAAACAAATGGCAGGGGTGGGGAGGGGAGTGGAGGAAGGAGAGGTTGTTATAAACAGGGCATTATTATAAGGAAGTTGTACTGTATGTGGAGGGTTGGGCCCTTTTTCTGGAGCAACAATTTAAAAATTTTTCGATCAAATTCATCTTAAATATAACTCTCTTAAATCAACAAAACTTGGTACTTTATAATCCACTGATTGACTATAACAGCAAAAATGTTATCTCCCAGGTTTTTCAGATAGGAGAGCTATAGTACCTTAGTACTTATTTTAAAACAAGTTATTTGAATCACACCATCAAAACATTTTCATTCCATCATTTTGTATTTCTGTTATGTGTCTCCATGCTTTAATAATGAATCTTCAGTTTTCTTGGTTTCATGTTAATTTTTCATTACTTTTTGTTTACATAGAAAAGGTTTATAAAACAGAGAGCTATGGATACAGTGCTTTTGCTGGCAACACTGTTGTTTGGCTTGCAAATGAATGACAAAGGTTTAAAAAGAAACACTTCAGTGGAGTTTCTCCCACTTCCCCCAGTGATGTGTGTTTCATTCAGTTTGTGGACTGATCTAGTTCTTTCTACCGGCCAATTCAATTAGATGACTTTGACATTTTCTTCTTAAACTCTGATTTAGCTGAATTTGCTTACATATGTTTAATTCAATAATATAAAAAAAATGTATCTTTAACTAGAGCTCTTATTGATTTTTTTTCCCAGAAAATGACAGTCCATAGACACTGAAATGTATATGGGAGGGAACAGGTTGTGTCAATTTTCTGAAATAAGAAGCTGAAATGAAAAAAACCACTTTCAATTCTCAGCAAACCATTTATCTTAATTACTTCTGGATACTTGCTTCAGGAAAACATTTAAAATGTCAAATTTTCTAAGCAATTTGGATAGGAAAAGAAGACTCTAACAAGGCAAAACTGTTTCCATCCACTTCTTTTAGCTTTATTTTCTTCTTATTGTAAGGTGAAAATAAAGGTTTCTTTGATTACTTAATTATAGTTTCATAGTTTCATAGTTTCTAGGGTCGGAAGGGACCTGAGCAGATCATCTAG
>NW_017729029.1:79595262-79624902 GCF_001723915.1 Gavialis gangeticus | reverse complement strand
TTCTCGAACAGCTTACCCAGGATCGAGGTAAGACTGACTGGCTTGTAGTTCCCCTGTAGTTAAACTAGAATAGATATGAAGTAGTAGGAAACAGTTTCAAACTACTAAAAATATGAGCATCACAAAATTCATTGGACTAGTCTGAATAAGATACTACAGCAGGTCTAGTATTCTAATACAAGGTCTGACATGACCCACATTCAGTCTTGGCCTGCTTTTCTCTCTGGTGTCCTGGTGGACCCCATGGTCTCACTTGCTCCAATCAGTCCTCAGGCCTCTTTGAGCTCAAATCAGTTTTCAGGTACTACTGACATGCCCCTTTTCCTTCTCCACCCCTCCCCACCCTGCCAGTCTATCATGGCTCAAAAGCCCACAATATCTCAGAAATCAAAATAATTATTCATTCTGCCTCAAGTGCCTTCAGTGGCCTCTCATCTCCCCAGTAAACTTCCTATTCCTCATGACAAGGATTATGAGGTCAAAAGCATGCCTTGCCCAAAATTAACAAAACTCACAAACAGTTCCAAACATACAACACAAAATCCCTCCAAGGTGCCTGTTTCCTAGGTGTAATTGTGCCCAAAATGTTCCCTTCCAGCTGTCTACCCAGTTCCACATCTTCTGAATTTATTCACAATTTGGTTCAAAATATGCCCACAAATGGAAGTCATTTTTTTAGAAGTATGCCTCAACACGACACAGGGTATATACTTGCCTTCCCATGCAGCCTTCTCATATCTGCCACTAGGAGTCAAGACATATTTCATTGATACCAAAGGAGTTGTTCCCAATGTACAGTGGAATAACTCAAAAACCGATAATCAGACCCTTTTCTATATTTTAACCTTTATTTTAAGTTCAAACATTTTTCTTACAAATATTTTCATTTTAACTACTTTTATTTGATGTATTGATAAGTAAAGATAGAAGTGAGGCATACAAATTAAACCAATTAAGTGTCAGTCAGTCAGAATCCCCACTACTGTATTTCATGTCAACATTACCATTATTATATTCTTTGTTCTCGAATAATGCTAGAGACTGGTGTGCCATCATGTTAGGCTAGTGATTCTCAACCAGGGTGTCTTGAGGTACTTTCAAGGGTACTACATAATGGCATACTGCTAGGTGTGCAAACATGACTTACAAGATAAACCCAAAGGGCATTTATACACATGCTCTAGGAGTGGGCAGTGGGAGAGTACTTTAATTAGAGTGGCTCCAAGAGCTGCTCTAATTAAAACACCCAGAGCATCTTGTGCATCAGCATCCCCACACTTAAAAATGGTGATAGGGCTCTTTAACTAAAGTTCATTCAACAAGTTTTAACTAAAGGGCTCCTGCCAACATTTTTAAGTACATAGATGCTGCTACATGAGATGCTGGAGTCTGCTGGAGCATGGTTATTACCACACTTCAGCAGACTCGTTAATTGAACCTGCTCCAACATGCTGTAATTACAGCATGTTGGAACAGCCTCGCTGCTGTATATAGGTACCCAAATATTTCAAAGAGGAATCCATAATGTCACAAATATTTTAACCTGGAGTTGTATTTCTGAGTTCCTTTCATTAGAAAAAAAGTTCTATTACTTTTTGTAGTCATAAACTGGTAAAAACTAAAAGTTGGCATTTTGAGGGGTGCCTTGAATGTAGCAAGAAGTGCCCCAAGTCTAAAAAGGGGTGCTTTGAGTCTAAAAAAGTTGAGAATCACTGTGGTAGGCCTTGAACTAAACTGATGGTCCCTCCCCAACCATAAGGTTTGCCTAAGAAAGAGCAGGCAAACTGTGCTTTAATTGGGAAGAAAGAGAACAATAATAATTATTATTTATTTGATTTTATGCTTTTTGAATAGATTATTTTTAAAAGTGGTGGTTAAAATCTGAACCTTAATAAAGCTACCATAAGAGTTTCTCCAACATCTTCAGAAGGCCAAACATTTCACCCAAACAAGTGGTGGCATAAAGAAGTTACTGAAGTAAAGATAAAGTACTTTGTTTTCAGCAGTTGGGAAAATTAATATAACCAAAGATTGTCTTACTTTTCTTGCAACAGGATGATGAGGTAAGAGAAAGTCGATTCAGTTTTACAGCCTATGGAATGGGACCATGTCTGCAAGCAAAAGATGGAGTGACTCCAAAAGGGCCAAGTAATCCTGTTCAAGCTGCACCAAAAAGCTCTGATGAGATGAGGAAGGTATTCATTGACCGGGCCAAGAAGATAGACACCATTTCCAGGGCTTGCTTCCCATTAGCCTTTTTGATTTTCAACATTTTTTACTGGGTCATCTACAAAATCATTAGGCATGAGGATATTCACCAATAACAAGATTAAGGCTTCTAGTACATACAGTTTGGGCTGGCATATTCAGCTGGAGGTGTTCCATTGCAAATGTGTGTGCAGATACTGACTGGGCTAGTTAAAAGGCACAGAGGGGGAAAAAAAGATTTCATTTGACTTGCTATGCAAAGTCACAATGGGATTGATGAAGACTGGCACCCAAGGAAGATGCAGTCTGCTACTACAAAAATTTATATGCATTTACTAAATGTAATCAACTTTTTCATAGTAAATCACACTATATGATAGCTTTACTGCCAACGTGTTTATACATACTGTTACATAGTGGGATAATTGTACGGTACTCTTTAAAGTTCCTTACGATTTTTTAATTCATTTGTATTTTTAAATTACAAAAATGGGTCCAAAAATGTCTCGGATAAATTCATAGATTATACAAACAAAGATTCTACTAAAATTTCTAACTCTGATTTCAGTCTTACAAGATCACAGACTACTGATTAGTGTTTTAGTCTAGCATATTTTCTTGATTTAGTAATTCAAATGGGATTTGTAATGAGCACAGGATATACTTAGGTTATTTTTTGTGTGTTTTAAACTTCTTACTTAGACTAAGGACTTCATAAATTAATTGCAGTCCCTCTGGAGATTTAAATGTGTGTCAGTGTAATGCCCAATGTAGCACAAGGTATCTACTGCCTCGTCTGAAGTCAGACATCCTGGTACTGTCACATATCACACTGAGACCATGTTGCTATTTTGAAAGGACTGTTCTGTCTAAAAATTTTAATTACCTGTAATTCACTCTTTGATGAATCAAAGAAAAACATTTTTTATCCTTTTGATAGATTTTTTAATTTTTTTCCTCATCAGATAACTTATACACAGAGTATTTTGGGGGACAAGCTCGGTAGAAAATTTTATGATGTCTCATTTTTAACTTGCTGGAAAATGACATAACATATTAAAAGTCTGAAAATTGTTTGCCGGATACATATTGTTTAAGTAATTCTAGCTGAAGCATTTTGAAGATGAATATAGCAGTGTTTATGCACGTATAACTCCCACTGTTTTCAGTGAGATTATAATGTATGTGTTCATAGAGAACTCTGGCTCAGTCTTTTCTTATGTTTAATGACTTGCTCAGTGAGGAGATTCTGACAGGATTTCTTACATACTGGTAGGAAATATTCTGTATCTTTGAAAAAAATAATGTTTTATTTTTTAAATGAAAAAAAGATAAGGATATTCCTTTATTTTTACTGTACTTTACCATAATAGGAGTATTTATATAAAAAATTGGAGAAATTCTTCCTTACTTAAAATTACATGGATCATATTAATTTCTTCTTTAATTTATTACACAATCAACTCTTTTTATGGTATTAAAAAAACAACAACATTGAAGTGAGCAATCTGGCCACATTTTTTTCTATTAAAAAAAAACAACTTGACAGCTAGACAGAAAAATTTTACCTGGTATTCCAAACTTTCAGTGAAATCCTGTCACTGAAACAATTTGTTTTTGCAAATTTGTTATTTAGTTTGAGCGTGTTTTAAATGTTTGGTTTGTTATTGCTCACAGTGCATACACAAAAGCAAAATACAGCTGAAAGCAAACATCTGCCGCATAGCTAGTGGCATACTGCATATGAATGAACCATAGCAACATATCATTGCATTGAAGATTATGATGTGGTGACCTTGTTTTAGTTTTTCTCTGAGGATTAGCTAAGAATATTTGAAAAATAATGGCTACCTAGATGTGTTAAATGATCTTAGAAAACAACTTAATAACTCTCTTCAGTGTTATTTTATCAGTTTTTCATGTATTGTTTAAAAAAGAAAATTCATTCTGAGAAATGATTTATAGATATGTAGTACTGTTTTCACTGATCTGTTGAGAAAATCTGGTAAAAAATGCTCGGGGAAAGTAGTTAGCTGCGTTAGTCCGAAGTCAGGCAACAGGCAGGTAGATTCGCACCTTATAGGGAGCATCTACATGTGTGCTTTAATGTGCAGTAGCCTATTTTACTGCACACCAAAACATCATGTAAAAAACCATTTGATTATGCTAATGTGCAGTAAAATAGGCTACTGCACATTAAGCATCACTTAAAGACCATGCACATTCATTACTGTGTATCTGAGGCAGCCTAATGTGCATTTCTTTAGTACGTCGCGTTGGAGGTACTAAATTTAATACGCATTAGCAAAAGTACTTTAATGCATGTGTAGATGTGCCCATAGACTAACTAAATCAAGATGCTTAAGCTTTCATAAGCAGCAGCTTGCTTTATCAGATGCTCAGAAAGGGCTGCAGGAAGCACAGCTTCTTAACAGAAAGCAGGGATTAGAATATGAAAGGTAGAGAAAGGGAAAGGGACATTTATGGAACAGGAAAAATGAGGAAATGAGAGGAAACAAAGCAGTTAAGCCATTGAGTGGCCTAGGGGTTATAAAAGCTAACTGAGATAATGAGATAAAAATCTATAGTCTTGGCTTGGACCTGGGCTGTTAAACTTTAGAGGGGCCAGGGTCTGCACAGGTCATAGTCTTCATGAAGTGGGGGGCTGCACAAGCTCCTCATGACCCTTGCTGTGTGAGCAAAGTGACAACCCCACTGCGGCTACTGTATGAGCCACCCTGCTGCTGCTATGTGAAACGCAGGGTCCCCCCACTATGTAAGCTCCCTCACTGCTACCACTACTCTGGCAATCACCTTTCCCCTCCCCGCCTACACTGCTGTGCAAGCAGCATGAATTCCCCTCTACCACCATCACGTGCCTCCTCCCCACTGTCATATGAGCCCCTCTGCTGCACCCACTCTGTGGGCAATCCCTTCCCACTGCTGCTGCCATGGGAGCAGCATGAGCCCTCCCCCACTAGTGTCCTGGGCAGCAAGCTCACTGGCCTTCCCATCGTGCCATCCTGCCCTAGAGACCCTAGCTACAACTGCCACGCCAGGCAGAATAACAGGGATAGAGGCAGCCAGGCAGGAGCCTGAGGGCTGCACATTAATCCCTTGCAGTCCAGATATAGCCTGCAGGCCACCAGTTGGACAGGTCTGGTTTAGATCATACTTAATGAAATCCAGCCTGTGGAGGATTTCTTGTTCCACAATTTTCAAATTAAGTTCATTTTTTAAATTTTGCTGAGAACAGGAACATTTAGATCAGTGGTGAACTGTCCAGGGAGGTCAAAATGTTCTTCCATGGGCCATTGTATCTTTCTTTGGAATTGATGTCAGAGCAGTGTTCATTTATTCTTTCATGTAGGTATCTCCCCATTTGTCCATGTAGAGAGCACAGGGGCACTATAGGCAAGTAATGGCACATAGGATGATTGTAAAGAAACAAATTAATTAATGTTACATTGCTTGTTATTAGATGAGGGGGCACAGCCGGCTGCTGGGTCTAGAGCAACATCTGGTGCCTTTGTGAGAATAGGAGTTAGGTAGTCTCCTGCTGGACTGATGTTGTTTGAAGCTGGGGGGCTGTATATAAACTAGGACAGGTTTGACTGCCATGGCTACCAATACTACTATATTTGCCAAGTTTTGATTCAAGTTTTTGGGGGGCGGGGTTAGTATACCTTACAAAAAGAGAGGTTGGCCTGTTTTAATTTCCACTGAAGTCAACAGTAAGTCTCTGACTTCAAAGGAACAGGATTGGGCCCATTATCAGGAAGCAGTCATAAAATAGCATATAATCATCCAGGCTTGTCTTTTTCTTTCTTTTCTAAATAGCTATACTAACCTCACCAGACACCCTCTGTCCAATAAATAAGTTCATTTAAAACAAAACACAAAAAAACAAAACTTGGGCCAGAGCCTCAACTGTTGCTAATACAATCAATGGGCGCATCCAGGTAAGCTCAGACATGCAGCATGCAGTGCCGCACACTACACACACTGCACATGCAGGCATTCCCCACGCTGCTACCTTGCAACCCAGGGGGGGGTTGACCCTGAGAGATATTATTTAAATAAATGGGGTGGTGCATGTGGCAGAGACTGGCTGACTGGAGCCATGCTAGCCAGGTCCCTGCTGCAGGATTGCTGCAACTGCAGCTCTGGAGGCCCCCAGGACCTCAGGTGTAAGGTTGCTGTGGCCAGAACAGTTGCTGGCCCCAGCTTCTCCTACGCCACCTGGGACAATGTACCATGCACAAGACTGTGTTTCCCTAGAACACACATGGCATGGGCGTTCCAGGGAAACACACATTTCCACTCTTGGGGATGTACCCCAATAAAGCTACACCAATTTGCACCAGCAAAGGATCTGGTCCATGCTGTTTTTTTTCCAAAATTCCAATAATTTGACTATTATCGGCACACATGCAATACCATTACTTTGAAGAGATTTGAACAGAGATAAACAACACATAATGAATCATTTACTGACTTAAGTGAACTTTAATAGTGGGAGAGAAGAATTAAGACTAAGGAAGAAAAAATATATTTTTAGAAAAAAAAATTAAACGGGGGGAAGGAAAGAGAGAGAGAGAGAGAGGGAAGCTGATTTTGCAAGGCAAAATTGAATGAAGAGCTCCTTCATAAGGGAAAACAATCAGTGTATTTCTGTAACTACTGTGCATTTAATGATACGCTATACAATCTAATACAGTATATACATTATTAAAAGAAACTTATGACCCTTCAGTATAGTTGCTCTACTGATTTTCCTCCTGGACTAGAATTATATATATTTATTATTTGATAACAGATAATGTATTGATACTAAGGGGAGCTATACTTATACTGAACAAAGTATATGACCTTCTAGACAAGATGATTGCAAATTACTTCTAAATTTATATTTAAAATTAATAGAATTGTATATATTTTTAAAACAAGACAAAAAACTGTCATTGGAACACAATAAAAACGTGGGAGTTTTTTGTCAATTAATACAATATTTGGAATGTAATCTTGACCCACTTGTGTCAATGATCATGGGCTCTTTACTGCAGAAGGACCAATATTTCCTTGTTAGACAATAATTCTACACTTTTGACTTGAACCTTTATAATTAGCTAGGTAACAGGGGGCTATGCAGTCAGCTACGAAATGTATGGTTCAGGAAATGGCACTGTAACCAGTTGGCAGTTTGCAGCTTAAGTTGAATTCAAAATCTTCTTATTCAAATGAATGTAAAAACAAAGCAGTCATACATTATATAATGAAGGCTAAGTACAGACAGTCAAAAAGCCTGAGGCTGAATCGATTCAGTCTTTGCAGGTTAGACTAAACTGCACAAATTAAATTGAAACAGAAGTAAACAGACATTTACCTTTGATTCAGGAAATGCAGTCACATGCATGCAGTGACTCAGGCCAGAAGCCAGAGGCATGCTAGAGCACAGCTCTCTAGCTGTATATTCACTTCCTTTTCCTGCTGCCCCAAGGTCTCTGGGAATTACAGTCAGAATTACAGTAGCAAGACTCTGCAGGGTTGCTCATCATTTTCTCTTCCTGATTCCAGGTGCCTCTGGGATTTGTAGTCCACAGGCACAGTCAGCATTAAGTTTGAGTGGGGGAAGGGGTGTTTAACTGCCCTCCTTGGCCCCAAACCCCAGCCAGGATTTGGTGGGGAACAGTCCTCCCCCTGCAGACTGGGCTGCATCTCCAGCCAGGCTTGCCCCCCACCCTGCCTCTTTCAGCCAGCCTTCACTGCTCTGGCTAAGAAGCCAGAGGGGTGAGGCCAGCCCTGCTCTCTGAAGCAGACAATACAGCCCAGCCCAGCCCAGGGCTGGAAAGCATGCTGGGATACTGAGGGACTGTGCATTAACTTAAACTAGGAAGGGGTCTGGGACAGAAGTTTCATAAACGAGTTTGACCCAGATCAGTTAAGTCTGATATTACATTCAACCAGATTTATCTTAAACCAGTTTCAGCCATTTTGAAACTGGTTTATGTGTACTGAGCTTCTGTTCCGCTGGAGGTTTAAACTAGTGTCTGATCACTTAAACCAGTTTATGGGTAACTTCAGTCCCTAGCCAGAATGGTCAAGATTTTAAATTTTCTTATATCACAAAAATTTGTCCTCTAGTGCCTAAGGAAGAAAATCCAGATTACCAGCAAACAGGCTAACCCTCCACATGTGATCTAATGGAGGAAGACACATTCATTTTTCTAGTGCAATCATCATCATCATTTTTGAAGATTTTAGTCCTCAACCTGATGCTTTTGTAATGCTATAATAAAAGTAAAGGCACATTATAGTCAAAAGTATGTAAGTCCCTATCCTGCATGCTAAGCACCAAAACCTCAATGTGAACAGTAAAGGGCAGGTTGCAGTATCTATGACACACTTCTTCAGAGGAAAAGCAGCAAGAAAATCAGCCAGACATTATTTCTCAAGGCTTCTCATTGCAAACAAAAGGTGACTAAACTACTCCATTAATTAGCATGAAAAAACTTTTGCCTTTGAGCTCGCCTGATCATAGGGCCTTTGTGGAGCCAGGCAAGAAAAGAAACAATTTTACAGCTGAGTTCTGTCTACCTAAGTATAAAAATTATAACGGTCTGGTCTTTGCAATATCTTTTTTTTCACTTGTGCATCTGCAGACTCTACAATTCTGCTTCTACATGCCTGCTCTCTATGGTTTTGTCCTGAAGTTTTAAAAAGAAAGTGATTTAGAGGATTAGTCTAATAAAACAATACCAGAGACAGATAATTTGAGGCAGTAATGTAACAGAGGGAGGTGACCAGGACAGCAACCGTAGAGACCTCCTGTGTGTGTGTGTTGCAGGCAGGCGGTTGGAATGACACAAAAATAGAAGCTGTGGCTGAATGTGCTACCACAGTCCACACAGTGGCAGCTCAGCACTACCACAGACATGGAGCTGCCCTGCCGCACCTCTGGTTTGGGTTAGTTTGCAAACAACTGGGGTAGGAATAATGGCTGAACATGGGAATGATGTTCATTTTTCTCTAAGCTCTCATGGTTATAAACTACTGCAAGACCATTTTAGGCTGGACATAAGGAAAAATTTCTTTACTGTCCAAGCCCCCAAGGTCTGGAACAGCCTGCCATCGGAGGTGGTTCAAGCACCTACATTGAACACCTTCAGGGGTAAATTGGATGCTTATCTTGCTGGGATCCTATGACCCCAGCTGACTTCCTGCCCTTCGGGTCGGGGGCTGGACTCAATGATCTTCTGAGGTCCCTTCCAGCCCTAATGTCTATGAAATCTATAAACATGCCATATTGCTCACAGTAAATAGGGGATAAACACCTGAATTTAGAGTAGCAGCTATTCAGTGCACACTCATCTATTAAGGCAGCCCTTATCCATGAGGAAATGCATAGAGTTTATTTGGCTCAAAACAGCAGTAACTCCTCTTCCAAACATTTTGTCTCCAGGAAAGGGAATAGGATAGAAATGCAAGGCGAGCTTGTAGCATTAGTCATTGTGCCAGGAGGATAGGGAAAACAAAGAAAATGTTAGGGCTTTGATCCTTGAGTGGTTCCCCTTGATTGCACAGCCATGAAGAGCCATGCTTTTTATATGCCTGTGAAGGCCCTTCAGGATGTCCAGAGCACACTGTCTGCCAGACCTTCCTTACCTAAAGGCGAATAAAGAACACACTCAGTGGGTCCTTTCTATCGTATTGTATTCAATTCCTAAGGACTCTTCATTTTCTAGGATCTAATACATGGTTAAATTCCTCACTGTAGCAGCTTGGAACATGGTAAAATTCACACATTTTCTTTTTAAAATAATTTCCAAAAGCCAGGTGTTTTTCCAAAATGCCCTCACATAGTAAGGGTGCTTGATGTTTCCAGATGACTGTTCTAAGATGGTTGGAGAAATGAATATATATACTGTGTTCATTTCTACAATACGATATTATATTAGCCCACTGTGTGTGTCTGTGCATGTGTGTGTGTGAACATTTTATTTTACATATAGTATAAATGTAACATACACTCATCTCCCCGATCATTTTAAGAAATGTTATTAGGAAACAGTCCTGATAAAATATAATATTTTATTATTTAGGAGCCTTCAAAAGGAAAGTTAAGCTAAGCTATCTCATTGCTATCAATTTATTGTAGTTTTGAGGGGCCTGACTGCAGTTTTTTAAATGGGTTAACGGACTTCACAGATTGGGATTCTTTCCCTTTCATTTGAGATTAACCACATGTAGGTTTTCTCTGAATTCCCTTTGATATTTTTTTTCTGTCTTATGGATCTCTGTTTCTCTCATTTCTAGTTTTTCCACTTGCTAAATTTAAAGAATAACCCTCCCCACCCCAAGAAAACAATTGTTTAAATTGCTACACAGGCTGCTACCTACGTAATTCAGATATGCACTTTAGACTCAAATAAGGAAATGCTTCCACTTTTTTATTATAACCAGTTGCTGAATTACTGTTTGAGAATGTAGATAAGAACAAGATGAAGATAAACTCTATATAAGCTTTTACCTATACAAATAGAGAAAGATAAGAGTCTTCCTGAACCTTAAAGAAAAAGACTCAAATGTCAAAAGAATGAAAGACTTCTCAGCAATAATTTTGTATTAGATGAAAATGCATAAATATAATAACCAAACCTATTTAAATGGTTGGGTGAAGTTGATATATTTTAATATTTATATTTATTACTTCATAGTCTTTATGTGAAAATCCTATTCTCTGTTAAATTATTATAGAAATTAATAACCAGATGTAATAGAGCTGAATTTGATCTTCTACTGCTAAAGTGCTGAGCAAGCAAATGATTTCTTACAATATCTCTAAAAGGTAGTGAAGTATTTTTATCCCCATGTTAGTATTAAAGTTGCCATGTGGGTATTCAGATAAGACAAGAACAATATCTGATCAGTATAACATCTATTTTTCCTTTTGAAAAAATATAAATCAGAAAACAAACTGTACATAACAAAGGGAGTTTTTCATTTTACAATGGTTATTTAAAAGGTGCCTTTAAAAGCACACGTTACATACAGTAGTTCCTGAAATATTATCAGTTTGGAAGACTTGTGTAAGCAGATTAGTTTGCTAGTGGGTTAAATGCCAGAGAAATGTTGGCTCATCCTATATTCTTGACATGCTTGAATATTATTGCACTTCTTCACTTTCATCTTTGTGAAATATGCAAGAGACATTTATTAAGTTTGTATTTTAAATGTATGATAGAACAGTATTAATGGATGAAATGGACTAAAGTACATGTTGATGTTCCATGGATATGTAATTGTGAGTTATATAAAAAGAAATTGTGCCATAAACTTTCAAAATAATATTTTAACATAATATACAATAGCTTGTGTGATAGTGATCTTTTTAAAAGGCTACAGCAAAAAATATTAATATGATAGTGTGTTAATTATTTGTCTGTGCTTTTTAAACATATCTTCTTGTGAAATCTGTCTAGAGAGCACCAAATGGCAGGTAATGAAAAAGTAGTTCTTTTTAGTAAAATTCTATGAGTGTCATGCATGAATTTCATTCAATTCCTTTTTATTGTATTATGGTATCTTATATTGAGCACTAAAACTAACATTCTCTACTGACAGAGGTGTTAAATTGTGTGACGTTTATGATATTATTCATGTCATTGTAGATATTTTGTTCTAAAAAATAAAGCTAACTTTTTTCAGAATACTGCACAACTTTTATTTTATTATTGTTTATTTGTCATGCAAAACAAATGACTCAAGGTATAGACTAGTAGCCAGATTAAAAAAGACCATTACCTTCCCACAGATCCACCACCAAGTTTAGACCTTTACCTGGGGTATTAACATAAGAACATTTCCAATTTTTTGTATGGAAGAAGTGAAGGTGAGTAGGATGGGTAATATGGTATTTTATTAACTATTTGTTAATCGATTATTCATATTAATAATGATTAATTTGTTATTCATAATATTATTCAGTATCATTTAAGTTAAGCCACGCATTCTATCAACAGATATAATAGCACATTTTAATAAATAAGGAGGTTTGCAAGTCCAACTGATACAAATAATCAGGTACCCACTTTAATAGACCAAAATCTGTCCCTAACTGGTGTATATCATTAGTAGCAGAATAAGAACAAACATCAATACTGTGGACCTTTCCCAATAGCTGATTAATACCATAGTTTAAAAGAAAAACAAGGTAGATTAAAAGAAAACAATAAGGGAAAAAGGAAGTCAGAAATACATCATGGACAGACAGAAGGAAAAAAAGAATTTAGTCCTTTTTTACATAGATACTTGCTGAAAGAGATAGCCCAACTGGAGTCCATCAGTGGCCTTTCTAGAAAAATCAGTGTAGTCCAGACAAGGAGACCAGGGTGAAATAATGCTATAATTGCTTTATAGAATTGCATCCCTCCTTCAAAGTTCTTTAGCACAAGAGTGAAGTCCCAGATTTAACCAACACTTCAAGTGAAACTGCCTGTCGTAGAACAATTTGCACCAGGCTAAATAAATCTTAGATGCAGCTATGTTAAGGTCATCTCTAAAACAACGATGTATCAGCACAGTGCCCCCCACACAGTACAAGTCTTAGTGCAAATGCCTTACAAACCCCAGAACTAGGGACAGGCATTACATATAAACCAGTTTAAGTGATCAGAAACTGGTTTAAACCATAACAGAACATAAGTTCAGTGCACATTAACCAGTTTCAAAATGGCTGAAACTAGTTTAAGATAAATGTGGTTGAATGTAGTATCAGATTTAACTGATTTGGGTCAAACTTGTTTATGCAATGTCTGTCCCAGACCCCTTCCTAGTTTAAGTTAAACCAGAGTCCCCCAGCATCCCAGATGCTTTGCTGGGCTAGGCTCTCTGCTCCAGAAAACAGGCTGGCCCCACCCCTCTCCTCCCTAGCCAGAGCTCTGGGGCAGACTGCAGGCACAGCAGGGTCTTCCTGGTTTCCCTTGCTGCTCAAGCAGGGATTCCAATTCCCACAGCACAGACCCCAGCCCCATGGACCCTAGGTATGTAGTATGCTAGTTAATGCTGAGAAGTGACTGTTTGTGTGTCTCTAATTTCACTGGGACAGGCAGACAGAGCAGTGTCAGCTTAGGGGGTTTGGAGCTAATCAACAGGTCAGCTGGTAGTGTCCCTCCATTCCTTCCTTGTAAAAAGCTGTTTAAGAAGAGCTTGAACTAATGAGAAAGACTATAGTTTTGCTGATGGGCTAATAACACAGTATTTTGCTGATGTGCTGATAACACTGTAGTTTTATCAGCCCCCTGGCTGATTTACAGCCCTGTCAGGTTTGCAAGCAGGGAGAAGGAGATTGAAAAGCTCAGTATCACCAACAGATGCATGCACCATATACCCGCCATTTGCCTCAGAGTGCTAGCCTGCAGTGGGGGTCTGGCAACACTCCCGACCCTTGAGCAGCCAGTGGGGAAAAGCATGAGAGTGCAAGCATAGTGGGGTTTTACATCCCTCCTTAATCAGAGTATCCTGCTGGGGGCTGGCCATGTCCCTCCACCTCAGTACTTTGGAAGGGAAGGAAGAGCTGCTCTACCACCCACCATCATCTAGCCTGAGCCACTGCAGGCATGTGCCTGCATTTCTGGAATGAAAAGGGAGTGTCTATGCACCTCCAAATAATTTCAAGCTTTAAACTAACCTGCAAAGATTGAATCAATTCAGGCTCAGGTTTTTTGAATGTCTGTCCCTAGCCCCGTCGCATACATAGTAGCATTAATCTTTTCCCATTTAACCCCTTCAACTTGCTTTTCAAGTTTATAAGGAAGCTAGTGGGATATACAGTATACAAGGAAACACGGAGTAATGTGCCATTTCAGTGAATGAAGAATCTCCTTTAGCTGCTAGTAGTGATTCATTTCCACAAACTTTATTAAAGTGGCAAGGAATACAAATGTACAATCAAGTATAGCTGAAGCATCAGAGGTCCTGGTTCCATCTGAAAGTTTTTGTAAACTTCTCTTTGTTGCAGAATTAAATGAAATTCCAGAAGTGACCCCACTCAGCTAAATTCTCAGATGATTTTATTATGATGATGGATGTTGCTTAGCCATGCCTTCACTGTCTGCTTTCCTCAGAAGGTGAGCAAACTTCTGATCAAATTAAGACAGATGCATGAAGTATGGCTGTGTGACAGGACTGGGCCTCCAGAGGCAGCCATGGTATCCCCTGGTGGCCATGCAGCTCCTGACCTGCTCTGGCTCCTTAGACACCCTCCCTCTCCTCTCTCCTACCATGCCTTTGATAGAATAATTAGGTTATTCTTTAAAGGGAGTCTGCCTCAAGGTCCCAGAGTAAGTCCCCTTCTATTCATGGTCCAGTGAGTCCCTCCCAGACCCAGCTGATCTCAGTCTTGCCCTCAAGTATTAAGTGGGACTCTCCTGGTCCCACCTATGCCTGCAGGACACCAGTTGCCTTAAGAGCTATTCGTGGTCTCCTTCTGCCCCTACAGCCATGCCCATGCCTCATGGAGATTACTTTATATTGTCCACTGAGCCTGATAGCCCTGTCTGTTAATCAGCTAATCCACTTAATCTGCTGGACCCCTGACCCTGGCAAGGCTCTGTGCTCCTGGCCCTTGTCTGTCTTCCATCAGTATTGGGCTTCAGCCCCCATCCTGGCCTTAGCCCCCTCAGCTCTAGCCTGCTTAGTTTTGGCTTCCCTATTGTGGCCTTAGCTTTCTGCTATCTTGGCCACTGGCCCCTGCATGGCTATCATAGCCTCATCCTAGTCCTCAGCCTCCTGAGCCTCCATCCCTGAGCCAGGCTGCTTTCTCTCACACTCTAGTAGACTTCCCTGGCCCTCTCTTCTCCAAGCCCCTGGCCCTAATACCTCACCAGCCTTTGGCCCTCTCAAGTTAAGCCTGTTCTGGACCCTCCATTCTCTAGCCCTGGTATGGCAGCTTTACACCTCTCTTAGGTCTTAGCCTCCTGGGCCTCTGACCCCAGGCTGGACTGCTCCCACTGGCCTTGTCCCTCCTAGCCTCAGCCTGCTCCAGTCCACAGCCCTCTGGTTCTCTGACCCCAGACTTATCTGCCTGACCCTGGCCTTAGTTCTTCCAGTCTTAATAGCTGAAGCCTAATGTAGCACACCAACCTCAGGCCCCTCTGGGGTCCGTGACCCCAGGTCAGGCTGCTTGCTACTGAGTGTCTGCCAGGCACCCCTCTGTATCCTCCCTAATAGCCACATCCAGTCCTCTGGTATTAATAAGAACATGAAAACAAACCCACTGTCTATCTAACAGAACTCTCCCTACACTGGATCTTAACTTTCCTGCAAGCCATAAGTCCAGCTTCCATTTTACTTGCAGTTCTCAGGGACTTCTTATGTGAAGCCAGTCCCTCTCCTGCAGCCATCTGGCTCAGGAGCTCCTCTGTCTACAGGGCCAGACTAACTCTTCTTGTTCCTAATGCTGGGTTTATGTGCCCTGGAGCACTGTCTCTTTTGGTCAAGTGACCCTAATTAAGCACAGGAGTTTCCCTTTGGGCTTAATGGTCAGCTTGCTTATTATGGTGCAGTTAGCTCCTGCTCAGCTGCCTGCAGCAAAATTTACTTAAAGTAACAGGAGCCCAGGGCTCCCAGTTACAGGCTTTTATAGTACAGCTGTAACAACAGTGCTGTAATGCTAAGGTATCTAGCTCCAGGCACAAGAGATAGCAAGTGCACAAAACATGACTGTGTGCCAGCATTTTAACCAGTCAGTGTGACCCCTGATCAGTACATGTATCATGAAGATAATCAGATAAGTCAGTCCTGTCATGAGGCAAAGTGGCATGAGATAGTAGAGTGTGTGAAGCAGAAACACAGGAAAACAAACGTTATTCCACAGTAGCTCATTTAAAATTAATCTAAAATGGACTCTACAATTTGGCTTAACCAACAGATGCATTCACAGTTTGAATTGTGTCATGTGGGTACAGGTCTTTTTAATATGAAAAAATACAGGTTACAGGTTTCTCTTGCTTTATGAGGGTTCTGTATGTGCGAATTCACTCTTATGTGATGACCCTTTTTATACCAAAAAATCATTATATGCATGGTAACTTTCATGCTATTGGTGTGGTGGAAGCTTGGAGTTAGCTGCTTTGTGCAGTGCACTGTGGGAGTAATGCACACCTAAATATAGTCTCCTATGTGGATCTGTGCTCCTCAATCATTGTCTGTGACACGTGTTTATGTAGTAGTTGCCATCTCCATTATGGCTTCTAAATGTCCCGTTAACTTATCTCCTCCTCCCCTGGTACATCAATGAAGCCTTCACTACCATCTCTTCACACCTACTAAACATTCACCACCACCTTGTGCTTGTGTGTACTGTCTGCTGTTGGTGAGTACCAAAATTGTCTTGGAAAAGTGGCAGAAATGAGTCTGGGGGTCAGTGCAGTCAAGGTCTTGGAACGTATCCCTATTTGTTACATTGTAAAGTGGGTTACCTTCATGCAAATTCGCGTTATGCACCGTTGTTCCAGGAACACATGTACTGTATAAAGTGAGGGAAACCTGTATTGTGAAATACCCCTTACCTCACGTAGACAAAGGATTACAAAAAACTGCCCTTATGGTTAAGTATTCCATGCTATTCACAAGCTGGGGAGGGGAGGTATCACAAACCCATTCATGGAGTGCCCCAAAACCTTGCGTTTCTCTCTGCTGTACTGCTGCTTGTCCCAAGTAGCAGGCCAACATTTGCCCTGATATAAGTCCTTATCTTCACAAGCTTTGGTTCCACCACTCTTATATCAGACCTCACGGATGCAGCAGAGGAATATTTGCCAACCCTAAGTGGCCGCTTCCCTGGGCTGTGAAACAAATTTTAGGTCCCCCTTTTTGTAAAATGGGCTAGCTTGGAATGTCACTTGCTCAGCAATCACTCTTTCCACAGGCAACTCAGAAAGGGGAGACAATAACCAAAGGATTTATTATGTAGGAGAAAAGAGTTATAAAACAAAACTGACTAAAAGTTTGAAGACAAAATAAAAAGACAAATAAAGTTATGTCATATGCAATACCACGCCACGCCATGGCATGCCACACACTATTTGTCATATCATATCATTTCATGTTATATGTGACACAACACAGCACACAACTTGGAGTGGGGGAGGAGGAAAACTTTTTCTTTTTTTTTTTATAGGTATGCCACAAATTAGCCCCTCCCCCTCCCCAAGTACCACTCCAATGCCTTTACTTTGCCCCATCTGTTGCTCCTTTTTCTATTGTCTATCCTTCACTTCCTACCCAATATCCTGTGCTGCTTTCTGTCTGGTAAACTGATGTGCTGTCTGTCCTCTCCCCTGTCGTGTGCCATACACACTGGCTGCTCATACTACTTTTGATACTCATGCAACAGGTTGGCCCACATATGACATGACATGATATTACTTATTAAAGGAATCTTATTTTCCTGAATATTTTTAGTTACAGCATTTAACATGTAGCATGTAAAACCACAAGAGGGCTCCCTCTCATATCTATTGAGGAATATCATGTGTGGTCAGATTTAGTCAAATGAGATAAGCTTCACCATAAAGGTATTATACTGAGTGAATTCCAAATAGATTATTGCACATTTGCAGTTATCCAAATTCCTTTGTGAAACCCCCGCTCAGAAGCCATTCAGAGAGCTGAAAACATTCAGAGATGTGAAACTCGGCCATCTTGTCAGGAATTATGCATGCTAACTCATGATACTTAGTATAAAAACCATGCCATTATTAAATAGTAGAGAGATTAAATACAGAAAACCTTGAGAGAACCATTTTTATGTAATACTAAAAATTACAATTTAGTGTATCAAACTAAAGATCTTCTTAAAAAGAGCTTTAAAAAGAACAGTTTGTTCTACAAAAGCAACAGCTACGAGTTACTTAAAACATGTTGATTTACTAATTAAGAATTTGGATAAGTGAGGATGTACTGAACTAACATTCATTATAGAAGGAGGGACTGTATGGAAGGAGGGACTAGCATGGATAAACCATTGTCCAGCTATCACTTACATTTTGAAAAAAGCTAATCGGCAAAATAACAGGAACAAACTCTTGTGAATTACATTAAAAATTATTGAACTACTAATTCTGTAACACCAACCTAAGACCATCATTCCAGAATCAAGTGGCAGTGAATGAACTGCCTAACAGAAGTCAAAGAACAAATGCTCCACTTAAGCTACTTTTTATATAATTTCACCATAATTCAAATTCTCAAACTATTCCTTCTGCAGTTTACAGGCTGGGTTTGATCAGTGATAACTCAAATGCGTATTTTTGACATCACAAACAACTTCACCATATTGAACAACATTGGCAGTAATGGTGATTCCTGTGGGCTCACTGACCAAAACAAAGGAAAGATGTCTAAGTACGGAAGTGAAGTCCTTACCTTCCATGTAACAGTGCTGGAAATCAGCAGTGTGCATAGAGGAAGTAAAGAAATTACTTTACATTTTTACGTGGTTTTGACAGCATAGTTTGTAAACCACTCAAGTGTGGAAATATTCCTTTAAATAATTGCTTTAATTTCTCAGAATTGGTCTGAATACTTTTTTTTCTCCCATCAGCCCAAACACCTCACACAGTTAGTCATCCGGATGGCATAATTGCATTGTCTCTAACTGACACTCTGTCAAAGCCTTACAATCCTACTTCACATACCTGGCTGCACAAAACTTCTCCTCCCCTGGCAGCTTGTGCATTTTTTCCTGTGTTACTCAGGCTCCTCCTCCCACCCTGATCATACTTAGAAGTAAAGGATCACAAGTCAGGATTCTTTCCTGGGCCTTGACATACTTGGGTTCAATTTCTTGTTCTACTATTGACTTCCTGTGTGATTCTCAGAAGTTTCTTAGGGCTAGACCCACAAAAAAAGATTTAGCTGCCAAAGTCCTGTCTTAACTCCCACTTTAAGCTCCTAAGTCAAAAGTTGCAATCCTCAAAACCACTACTGAGATGCCACATAATTCTGGAGGTACTTAGGCACTTCAGTTTTCAACATCAGAGTTTTCCTGGGACCTGAAGTTGTTCTTTTGAGCATGCATACAATGACATAAGGCCTGACACCACCCAGAAACCTGGTCTCTAACTCATACTAAGCCCTAGTATGATCCATAAACTGTGTGGATGTGTCCAGATGAGCATGCGCGTACTTCTTGCAGCATCTCAAACCAGTTTGAGATGATGCAAGAGGCACGCTGAGAATAAAAAGATGTTCCTTGCACTGTATATTTGTAGCACAGGATCAAAATCTGATACCTGGATTTCATGGAACCAGCCTGGCCTGACAGCACACGGGGCCCATGGAAGCAGGACCTGGCCTGGCATGACGCGTGGTCCCTGCAAGCAACACCGGACACTGGGTAACAGCCCAAGCAGCCCCAGTGCTGCCTGAAGGCGCATAACCCTGTGCCATGCCATGCTGAACCAGGCCAACCCACAACAAGCAGCACAGGTGGCACCAGGTCTGAGATGGTCAGGGCCGTGCCACACCATGGGGGGGTCTGGCAGCAGTGAGCCCATAGCACCTGACAGGTGCTGCTGCAAGAGGGGGCTATGGCCCTTTGGGGAAGGCTTTGGCCCCTGTGAGGAAGCTGTGGCCCGGTGGGAGGGGTAGTCCATGAGTGAAAGAGGTAGGAACAGCTCTGATTTTTCTATGACAAAAAACCCCAAAAGTAAATTCCAAAGGGTATAGATATTTAGAATTAATTTTATTATGATAATAGAGGTACTGGTAGGCTTCCAAAATGCTTTAAACTTGTAAATATACTAATAAACCATTGCCCAATTGATCCCTCTCTATATAATGGTTTCAGTTTAATAGCAGAAGACCACTATTTTGGGTATTTTAATGAGAGAATTTGGGTTTCTTATCAGAGAATTTGCAATTTTTAAACAGGGAACACCAGGATCTCTGCTGGTGAGACAAGTGGTGAGACCTGGGCAGAGGAGCCTGCCCAGGGCCAGCACTGGGGACCCAGCTGGAGGGCAGATGAGGTGGCTGACCTCTTGGCCATTTGGGGACAAGAGGACATGCTTTGACAGTTCAAAGTGGGCCACTGCAAGGAGCACATCTTTTGGGTGTTAGCTGCCCAGATGGCCTTCTGGGTCTGGCAGGCATGCAGCCACGGTCCAAGAGGGTGGATGCTGGTGCAGGTGGAAGCAGGTTACTGCCAGACAGCAGCCCCCACTGCCAGGCTGCTGCAGTGGGTAGAGGGTGCATGGACTACTATAGGTTAGGGCTGTGGGTATGGGTGTGTGAGTGCAGGGTGAGGGAGCATATGCATGTGTGTGTGGATATGTGGAGTGTGAGTGGATATGGGGCTTGTAGAGGGATGTTGTATGTGGTGGGGGAGGGTGGCTGAGATGTGTGAGGGGATGTGGGTGTGGGGGCCTGTGTGTATGGCAGTGTGAGAAGGAGGGTGCATGTGTACGGTGGGGTGTGCATATGGGACTCACCCTATGAACACACACACAGTAACTCTCCCTCTCTCATTGCTCTCTCTGTGTCTCTATCCCCCTCCCTCACTGCAGGGACACATGCACACACACACACATATATGCATGCACATGCACACACACCCTCCCTCTCCTGGCTTTGGGGTACCGACGTGGGCTCTGTGCTGTGGCGATGTAACCAGTGGCCACATGGTGCTGGAGTGGCCAATAGGTGGGCAGGCAGGGAAGCAGTGAAAGCTGTGGCAGGCAGAGGCTTCCAGTTGAGGGGGGTGGGGATGGGAGGGGTCTGGGGCTGGGTGGGGCCAGGCTGACATTGCTACTGAGTCCTACTGGCTTCCCCTGGGTCCTACTGCCCCTGTAATCTTTGATAGGCAGCCAGGAGAAGATAAATATAAATTTTCTAAAATGTTTAGGGGCTGTGTGGGCCAGATATAGTGGCCTGTCAGGCCAGCTGCAGCCCGTGGGCCATATTTTGCCCGCCCCTGACCTACCCCAGAGTCTCCCATATCTTGTATAAGTGCTCTAACAACTGAACTTGTATAAATGTGGGGGGTGGGGAGGTGTACAACCAAATTAAAATAGTGACTCCTGCTTAGTTTTTGGCAGAAAGTTCATAAGCACCCACATGTAGCAAAGGTGAAAGGCAAACAATTCAAAGTAAAAAGAGGCATCTTCTTGTAGCACAGAGTAGAATGGGATTTGTGACATATGTCTACCCTGGAATGGGGTAGGTAAGTGGTGTAAGTATGCAAAGAGCCACCTAAGGACAAGAGCACTAGGATAGGGGATGGAGAGGAGAGGGGAAATGTCCCTCACCCTGGGGCTACTGTTTGCCTTGTTGCCCACTTCTAGGACACACATTTGTAGAGCATCAGTGAAGTTTGCTGCCACTGCTGGGGAAGGCGGAAGGGGTTGGAAGTGACCCCCATTTTAGATGCCAAATTCAGTTTCTATTTTCTTTTTTTTTTGCCCTCTGGACACGGGCTTTAGAGCTGGAAAAAAAAGGGGTGGGGGAAGTCCACAAATTCCACTGCAACTCTAGAGAACTACAATTCTCATAACACCATGAACTCCACAAGACTGCTTTACTTTCTGTTTGCTGTTGTTTCTGCACCTGCCAGAGAATAGGTAGGTAGAGGCCATAGCTGGGGCAAGGACCGGGGTGGGTGTAAGAGGGCTTCCCAGGGCATATTTTTTTTCCATGGTATGCTTCTGCTTGGTATTTCCTATTAGTTAGTCTAGGCACTCCCTGCTCAGCTTCCAGTTTTAGGCAGCTCCAAGTTCAGTGAACTGGCTTTTGTGGATCCCATTCCTCACTCCCTACCCTGCACTTGTATGAGAGGTTAAGTGGGTTCCCATCTGTTGAATTACAACCTTCCTTAGAGAGATGCGATTTAAACATACCTAAAAGATTAAAGGCATTCAGATACTGTAATGACAGCCCATATGAGAACTACAGATGCACAAATACAATACTCATTTTGATCAATCCCTTACCAGTTTTCCCAAGATCTCCTGAATCAATGCCCATATCAGATAGAAAGATTCACACCCATATCGGATGTACAATTTTTTGATAGATAGATATAAGAGTTTTAATTTTAAATGTTCTTCACTTAAGGGGTTAATTATGTTCTCGTCTCCTCTCTGATGCAAAGGAGTCTGTACTGGACAAAGAAGGACAAGGTGCAGCCAATAAATACTGCAAGGTATTTACAAGGTTATTTGGTCTTTCTTTTTTCCTTTAAATGGAAAATTTTACTATGACAACCACAGCAACAAATGACACATCTACTACTTTTGGCATGGTCAGAACCTGTCTAAACAAAAATACTCTCACCAATACCAGTGAAAACGGTCATGTTCCCCGGGATTTTTTCCATGTATCAAATTTTCATAATTAGGACAAAAGTTTCAGCTGGGCCTCAAAATCATCAGGATTATTCGTTTTGTTTTTTGGGGTTGGAGAGTTAATACAATTCTCTCTATTCACCCATTCCACATTTTTACCACATGCTAATCACCATGGTATCAAGGTACAACTTGATATGCTTACCTATTTGGATTTGTTTATGCACCCCAGATTTGGGACAGTGAATTCTTTAGCTCTATAGCTACCTCTTCTGTCCAGAAAGATAATTTGTGTCCAAATACAGATGACTTTTCCCTGTTCCTCTTGGCCATGGGAAAAGAAAAAGTTACTTTGTTACTGTGCTTATGTAAGAATGTATCATACTGAGGCTTTCATTAAAATCAGTGCCATCCAGGAGGAGTTGAGATGTTCCAGGAAATTCTTCTGAAATCTTACTACATACTATATTGCCTTTGCCTCAGTATGGGGCTGGAATGTTGCTCACCCAGATGTTCTAGATTCAGCAGACACAGGAACAGTTGTGAAATACCCCATCTGATGCCAGCCTTATCTGATCTGTAGAGAGAGAAGACTTATATATTTCTACTTATTTGGTTTCTGTAATATTTTCATATCTAGTACCTCATGTCCATTTGGTATAATACAATAGGACCAATGTCCAACAAATGGACTTGTCCTTTATGCACCCTCACTCCCCTAATCCTTCTATAGTATAAGGAGCCATTCATCTCTAAATTCATCAGTACAGGCTGTATGAAGTTTCTAAGGGGGGGGCAGGGGGAGGTAAATGTACTGTTGCAGGAAGAAATTTTTGAGTTTGCACTGAACAGCCATAATAAAATGGGACAAAACATAAGAGAATTTGAATTTCTTCTTACTGCTACTGGAGCAGAAAAGGCCTAATTACTTTTGGAGCTTATTATTGGTTCTTAAGAAAAAATATCTTGTCCACACAGTAGACATTAATGGAATTTTCCTGGCTTATCTTCACTCTTGTAAAGGTACCAGTAATATTCCGAAAATGCCAAGCTAAATCGGGTCATTCTTACTAGAGTAACTAAATAATATGACCAGCTGTGAATACAGAAAAGTCATTTTGAGAGTAATGCCAACTCTGAGCAGAACAAGTCATGGAGGAGATGAATTATGGCATTTTTAAGGATGATACAAGCTAGGCATTATATGAGCCACTCATGAAAATATTTATCAGCTTTCAGAATGTAGGCACTAGTGTTGTTATGTCTGTCATTTAAGATCAACTTGTACAAGAGTTTGTTCTGATGGTGTAGTGGTTACAACTTAATGTCCTTGAATTTTGGTGGATGTAATTTCTATGACTCAGGTTTCGAGGGCAGTCAAAATGTTTCAAAGTTTTCCATACGTTTTGAGTTTCAAAGCAGCCTGGCTGAGTTCCCCTCCCCAGGGCTACCATCAGGTTGGGGAAGGGAACTGAGCCCAGCTGAACTCAGATCAGCTGGGCTGAGTTCCCTTCCCCAGCCCTATCCTAGTGCTGGAGAGGGGAACTCAGCCAGCGCTAGGATCCCCAACCCAATCCCAGCCCAGCTGGGCTGAGTTCCCTTCCCCAGCCTGACTGATCACAGTGCTGGGGAAGGGAACTAAGTGATTGGGATCAGTTCCCTTTCCCAGCTCAATCAGGCTGGGGAAGGGAACTGAACCCAAATGCACATCCCCCGCAGCCCTCCCAGGGTTTCACCCCCAATCTCCCTTCTGCATGAGAGAAGCCAGGTGCTGCTGCCTTGTTCCAGCAGCATGCTGGCGCCAGTGCCAGGCAGCAGAACCCAGTTTCCCTCCCTCATCTTGCAGGCAGATTGGGGGCCTGCAACCCTGGGAGGACTGGCACAGCCTCCACAGCCCTCCTGGGGTTGCGGGCCCCTGATTTGCCTTCCAGATGAGAGAGGCTGTTTCGAGCTTCCCCATTATACCTTATGGGTGAAACATTAAAACAGCATCACTGTTTTGATAAAACAATATGGAACAATAGTTTTGAATTGAAATGAAATTCAAAATGAAACTGTTCTGTTGAAATGTAAAAAACACAAGTTGAAATGGAATGGTGCCATTTCACACAGCCCTACTTAATAACTGGTGGCTTTATGGTCCCTGGGGAATTAGAGTTATAAGGGTCCCCTTTATCACCAGACTGAAGATTTATACTCATATCTCTGAAATTAGCTTAGAGTTTTCTGTAGATGGGCTAATTCTGTCTGACATTTACAAAGTCTGCTTAGCTTATCTGTTATAAACATCAGCTGGCATAGACTAAGTACTGATAATGTACAATGTATTCTGTTGCTCTAATCACAGCAATTGTATCTTCACCATTCTTTTACTGAATTAAAATAAACAAATATATTTATCGTAAACTTGCTGGTCTTTCACATCACTTTGTTCTATTTTCAGCTGCAACTTTGCTGTGCTTCTAAAGAAGAAGGCCTTGTACAGACATTAGTTTTCTCCTGGGAGAGTCACTGCTTTCTTAGGATAAACTGCACGTGTACAGATGCTCAGACTTTTTTCCCCAGAGTAAAAATGACTGTTCCAGGAAAAAAAAATAACAACCTGGGAACAACTTGGGTTAAATCATTCCCATGAGATTATCTCCAGGGACAGTGAACGTCATTACATGCTATGGCTTCTCTCAGAAGAGAACATAATCCTATATCATGACCCCCACTCAGGGAGACACTATGTTACTCATTCACCCAGGAAGACACTATATCAGTCTCTGCTGCTCCAGCAGGGAGCAGAACATGGCTCCTTCACAATCTCCACATTGTGCTGTAGAGAAACACAAGCTGATCAAGGGCAGTCTGGGTCAGCCAATCAGGGTTGCCCTATGCACTGCTGTCATCTTTCACCAGGCAGACTAAGGGAGCCTGTGGAGCATGACAAGATGTGTGCACAATGTCCCCCACTATCACATCACCTTGGCTGCACAGTATCAGTACAGAAAGTTCTCCACCTGTCAAGGCCTCACCATGTGAATATCTGTACATGTGGCTTTAAACAAATTTCTCTACCACTGAACAAACCTGGGAGAATTATCCCATATTATTTGCATGTGTATATGCAACCAGGTATCTTGATTTCTTTTTTATTCCCTTGGAAACAATTCAAAACCATCCCTATTTCAGAGAGAGCAGCTTGGTTCATGATTGCATCTGCTAAATACCCATTGTCATTTTATTTATTTTAATTGCATTTTTTCTATCCCAATCCAGCATTTTAAATCCAGCAGGCAGGAACATACCATATCCTTTCATAGATAAACCTGAAGAAAGTACCCTGTGATAGGCAACCTTCATGAAACTTCCTGTGGAATGTTCCTCCTCCATGACCTGTGAGAATTTCAGGGAATCTACCTAAGGAAAGGTCCTTCTGTATTGCTTTGTGCCTTCAAGACTTACAGTTCCTAGAGGAGATAGCACATATCCACCTTGAAAAATCCAATAAAGCATTGCTAGTAGGAACTCTCCTTAGCTGAGCCTAGAGACAGCTGGAGAGGAGAGAATGACTCTTTAGAACAAATGAAACAGTCCTGTGTTGTAATACCATTCCTTGACTTCCTCAATAAAGCAGCTTTCCTTCCTTTCTTTAACCTATGTCCCATAAAATATCTTGCCTAACTAGCTCATCTAGAGCCTGTTCCTATTTGCAACACAAAGGCATATTAGCTAGGTAAATGCATTTAGACATTTAAGGCAAGTAGATCTAGAGGCTGATGCAATGAAGACAGAATTGCATTTGGCAGTTCTACCACTCTGTAGGTGGATGGTTAGATTAGTCCTGAACAAGGCTGTGTCTTTCCTAAGGGTTTAATTAATGCAGGCAGTAATTAGGTAGAAAAACAATCTGAAAAAGCATTTCTGATTCCTTTGAGGACTGTACGTGTGAATAAGGGCTTTGAAGATGATTAGTCTTGAGTAGTCAATTTGAATCCTAACCCAACTACCCAGCCCCAATGGTCACATTTATATAGTTCTGGAAGCAGCGGGATCAAAATAAACAAAATGTTTATTCAACAAGAACATGTAAATATATTTCATTTAGATACTACAAGATGGCAATCACCATTTGATTTTTGGAGTAGAACAATCTGATAAAATCTCAAGATTAATGTGATTCACAGAATTATTGGAAACCAATGAACTGAGCCTCTTAGTGCTGCAACAGTGACAAATCTCCAGCATCTTTTCCAAACTAAAACAGTCAGTGACTAGCATAAGTATGGATCAAATTCTCCTCTCAGTTATACTACCATGACCCCACTGTTTTCAGAGGGATAGCACAAGTGCCACTAAGGCCAAGAAAAGTTTAAGGGGGGGGCGGGGAAATCACATGGCATTCATTTTGGAAAGCTCAAAATGAAAGCAACAATATATTTAAATGAATAATAACTGGAATGGTCAGTGTGGCAAAGTGGGAGTCCCTGGCTAGCCAAAAGGCTATCTCCCCACCTGCCTCTGGGCATGCTGCCCACCTGTCTCACCCACCACACCTTGTTGGTAATTAATTAAGTTGCTAATTTAGGTTGAAGTCTGCCCATTGTACACCCCAATATTGTGGGGGCTATCTCCGCGGCTCCGTTCCTCCCCTATGGCCTAAACCTCACAAATGACATCTCAGGCAGTTAGCTCAACCGTTGACTTTGCCCATTAGCTGTGGCCCCCAACCCTGGGGACACTTCTGTAAGCCCTGGCCCCATCTCAGACCCAGTTAGGACCCCAAGCTCCTTAGCTGTTCATGGGCATCCATCATGGTGGGCCCCTGGCCCTTTTGACCCTTTGGTTCAACAGCATTTGACCTGTTGAGTACCTCAGAAGGGTTTTCACCTCCTGCCTGCACTTAGGGATTGGGGTCCCCCATTCCCATCAGGTTCTCCTAGAAGCATGCCTGGCCCTGTGAGGTCACTCCCCCAGCAGGCTCAGGTGCCTCCAGAAGCTTACCTGGCCTACCCTGCTCTGATGGTAATGGAATATGGTGAGGGCTGGAGTTAAGGCACTCCTTCTCACCTTTCACTGGGGTGGTCACTGGCCTGGTATTTCCTGGCCAGTGAGAGCCCCACCAGGCCACCCACTCCTGGCAGGTGCAGTTTTAAGTCATACCCAGGACCAGGGGCCTCCAGACCATTCTCTATAGCTCTTGCCCTTACCTCCAGGATGTTCCTTGCAGCCAGGCAATGTTACTACCTGGCCCACCAGCAACAAACTTCCCTGTTTATATAGGCAGCCTTGGATCTAAAATGGATGCCGCAATTAAGCATCTGCTGGCTGCATGGGCTCAGCCCTTAAAGTGGCAGGCACCAACAGCACCCTGCCACAGTCATCCCCTATAGTACTCCTCCTCTCTGCCAGTAAGAACATCCAATGGCCAATGGCCCCATAGCCTGATACTTTCATTTTCCCCTTTCCTGCACTCTACTCTCTGTTTGTCATCCAAGTCCAAGAGAACTTTCAGGTAGGTCCATACTTACAAGTGCCATCTCCCTTCTGTGAAGAGAGAGGCATTGGCCCTAACTCCACATGAACTCTTACCACACTGTTATGTCTGTCATCTCTCCTTGGGGTGGGGACACCTTGTCCTTACTGCTTTTTGCAAAACTGAGTCCAGGTCCTTAGCTCCCATCACCTAAGCCAGCTATAACAACTTAACCTTTCATGGTATTAGATGTTAGGGGTTCTTACCAGAGTTGACTCATCTTAACACTGTACTTTAAGGGTGGAGCATAGGAGAGAGGAGTGCAATCTACAGCAGTACAATCCTGTCTGCTCCCCCAGGATAGACAGCATCATTGGTGATGCATGGGGGTACATGCAGATGCATGTGCACCCCCTAAGATTGCCTGTGCCCCCCCTGAGAGAGGCATCAGTGGCACTTCCAGTTTTGCTGCCAGCACTTCCGCCGGCAGCAGTGATTGGCCGCTGGGAGACTCCCACCCCCTGGTCGGCGATCAGCCACTTGTGCCCCTTCAGTATTAGGAGGCACCAGTTGCCCATGGAAGCATGAGCAGTCACAAATAGTCTTGGGGGGGAGAACCCCAGAGGTGGAGAGGAGCCCTGGTTGGTGGGGGCAGGAGGGAAGCCCAGTATAGGGGGTGGGATTCTTGCCATTCAGTTCTCCAACCCCCTGCTAAACTGAACATGTGACTGTTTCAAACTTGAGCTAGCACTAATACAATCAACATGTGAGCAGCTCACAGTGTAACGTGTAACAGTGACTGACTTCCTTTACAGTTAAAATGCAAATTAAATAAAATTGCAAAAATATCTTTCCTGGGATGATGGATAACAAAAATGCAAGTAAGGTAATTCATTTTGGCACTTTATCAATAGATGGCAGCAAAGAGCTCCTTCCCCCAGAAGTTTAGACCATATTCTTACAATAAAAAATTGCAGCAGTAATGAACTAATAGGCAGTGATCACTGTATATAGAACAGAGCTGATTAAATAACATTTTTTCCCATTTACTGGGCAAAACATAAAAGTGAGAAAAATGTAGATACATTTATCTCTGTTTTTATGGTACAACAAAAGCTAAAAGTAAATAATAAATTAACTAATAAATGGCTAGAACAAGTTAATTAATTTGATGTGAATTCACGGGCACTTTTTGTGAAACCACATATGCATTTTTCAGTTAGTAAAATATTTGACTGAAAAAAGTACTGCCTGCATCCATAATGAAGTGATACAAAAAACACTCAGAACCTTGGTCCTCCCAGTTGCAATTTACAGGTACAGCAGGGATAGAGGTATAGAAGAAGTAAACAGAAAACTGGCAATAGTGCTACCGTGAGGGCTTCAGCTTCTCTGACCATGGCACACACTTCAGAGACTGCAGCCTGTTAGGAAGAAACGGCATCCGCCTCATGCCAAAGGGGAACAAACTCTTCTCAGGTAGAATGGTGGATCTCCTGGATAGAGCTTTAAACCGAGATCACAAGGGGATGGACCATCAAGTATTTGCACAAGCGCAAGAAATAGCAACCTTGAAACCATAATCCAAGGGTTCAACAGGAAACATATTCTGACCCCAGCCAA